>NC_092644.1:4778492-5378492 GCF_039555335.1 Amphiura filiformis | reverse complement strand
GAAAAAGTAACCATGGACCTCATTTCAATTCCATAAAATCATATAATTGGGTTAAAATGTCCAAAACTAGTATTACTGCATGACATTTAATATACTCAGTAGCGCTGTGCATACAACATACGTATATTACATCACAGACCTACTAAGAACTGAAAGACCAACTAAAACTAGAATTTTGCGGTTCCCGACCGGTGCGGTTCTCGACGCAAAGCGTCGACCGCAATGCCTCAACCAAATAAAAAAATAACATGTTTCACGTCCCCTTCCACTTCCTTTTTTGAGGTTTCTTCAATCATATTTTTATTTTTTGAAATTCAGTTATAAAATTTTAAAATATTTCTAGGAAGTAGCTCTCTATAGCCTTGCTACAAGAAACACTTTTTGAAGGTTTTGAGATCATTAGAGAGGTCTACCTGTCGGAACAACAAAATAAAAAAAGACCTCCAGCTTTTTCCAGGCATTATTGTGTACCCGGTACGCTAAAACAGCTCTAATTATGGGTTACACTGATTTTGCGATAAAAAACCCCTCCTCCTCCTTTTTTTCAGAAAGCCGGACGTGACACATGTTTTTTTAATTTTACTTGGCCTAAAATCCTAGGCCTATCCCACAGTCAAAAGAAAAATAGAACACAGCTTCTAAATTTCATTTGTGTTGCTGCTGAGGCAGAAAATAATTAATCTGGTGTTCAAATTTGATGACCTTAGAATTTGAATAAGATTTATTCTATTTTTGTTACTTTTATTGCCTACTCAAAATCTAAAGAAATGAGGCTTAAATATTCATCTATTTTATATCATCCGATTACAATTTCAAAATGCGAGACATTAATCTTGGTGAGGCATAAATGAGAATGTGTTCCCTTGGAAAAAGAGATGTGTTCCCATAGAAAAGCAAGAACTGGCTTGTTTCTGAATATTACAAAATGTACTACTCCCCATTCCAGAAAAATACAGAACTAAATTTTGGGGATTAAAAAAATATTATCATGTTCTGCCAAATGAAACAGCTCCATCCTAATCATTCATTTAATCAAAAACATGCATTTTCGGCATGTTTTCTGACAATCGAGTCACAAAAATCAGACTTGGAACAAGTCTAAGCATTCAAAATCTTGAGTATATGCCGAAATTTTGCTCTAATTTTCACTTTTTTGTGTAATTTTAATCAAATGGTTGGTTATAAGAATGAAACATGTCTTTTCTAAAATTTAGAATGCATAAATTGAAATTAGTCTAAGTACAAGTCTTTGGGCTTGATTGATCACAGCATACGAAAAAACCCGAACACCCTAAAAACGCATGTTTTTGGACCTATTTCCAAAAATTAGCTAAATATTAAAATTTGACTTTTATTGCTAGTTAGGACTAACTAAAGGATTATCATTTAGTTATGTTTCATTTGGCAAAACAGGATAATATTTTCTTAATTCAAAATAACTAGTTCTGTATTTTTCTGGAATAGGGAGTAGCTGTGAGCATACTTTTTTCAGGGTCTATACATACATGATATGATGTTTCTCTTCAGCCAGAGACATCAATCTCATCTGTAAACAAACCCTTCAGTTTTATGGCCATAATATTTAGTACTATAGCTTAATTGCAAGTAATTAACTTTTGTATAAGTTCCTGTCAATCATTCTATCTCTTTGTCCTGTCATCATGATTCCAAAAATAGATGGTAAAAATTGATAATAGAAGGAATGACAATGGTAGAAAAAATAGGTAATGGTGTATCCAACAGCTGAAGGACAAAGTACAATTCACAATAAAAATTTGTGACAATCCCATTCCTAGTAAATAGTATAATATTACTTCTTGATATTTTGAAGCAGTTGTAAACATTACAAAACACTTGATACAAAATTTGGTTTTGTCTTTCATTGAAGATATTATCCTTTCTCAATGAAATGAAGCTTGCAAATTGCATTAAATTCTGGCACTAACATGTGGCAAATCAAGTAGTAAGAATAAATCATAATATACAGGAGATCCATGCAAGGGTGAAAATAAGAAATGATGAACCAGGGGCTCCTTTTTACACAAAATGGCCCCTGGTCCACTTCTTTCAACATGGAATCAGGGGCCACTTCTAATCAACAAGGGGCCAATATTTGTTCTGGATAAGTTCATAATGCATCAATGACTATGGAATTGAATTTTTGGGTACAGTGACCAGGGGCCAGTTTCTGAACAAAAGTGTCCCCAGCCCTGGTCAGCTTAAAATTTAGATGGGACCAGGGGCCATTTCACGGTTTCTGGGGGGCCAAACAGCTCCCGTCTCCCACTTATTTTTACCCTTGGATCCATGTTATGATATTCATTTTATAGTGTCCACAACTCCACATTTGTAGTATCGTAGGCCTATATATACCATTGTACTAGTAGTAGTAGTTTTCATCTACACTTCACATTTCTGCACAACCGACCATGTAGTATTTATTTCAGTTTATAATTCAAGCTGTGAATTCTAGGTTAAACATTCCACACAGGTTAAAGTTTACACATCTCCTTCTGAACAGAATGCACAAAACAAAAGTCTTTGTAATATTTTCAATACAACATACTTTGCGAAAAACAATGTATTTAAGGTCAAAACCAAATCAATTAAAAAATAAATAAATAAATAAAACAAACATTTTCATTGTTTTATGCAAAACAGAGAGTTTGAGCAAAAAAATGCACTTGAAACACAAAATACCCAGTACCAGCTATGTCATATTTCAGTTTCATAATGTACAATGTAATTCTATTTATCTCAGGAGCAATTCTGAAACCAGAGATGCCAAAACAAATTCTGAAAATAATGCAGATATTAAATTGCGAGTCATATCGTGCATAGAGGTCCTTTTTAGATACAAAATTGATTTTTTTTCTCCCAAATTTGATTAAAATCAACCACAAATGATGTAGCACATAGGTCCAGGGACTCTCCAAATGACCAAAAAAAATAATAATACGGTAATATAATAATTAATACCGCAATTATAAAAATCAGGAAAACACATACATTCCGGAAACTGGCATCACTGTGAAGCTGAGAATGATGTTCGTATGATAGTATACATGGATGTACCCCATCCCTCTCATATACTCTGTACTCCATTTAAAACTTTGAAACCAGAAAACATCTTTGCAAAACCACAATCTCATTACACCTATCCAAATTGAGGAGTATCAAGTAACATCTTATTAATCTCACAAATATTCTACATAACTTTTCTTTTCAAATCATTTTCCAGTTCATAACACACATTTATAGAATTTGCTCAACTGCTTCAAGTAAGTTTTGTGGAGTATGAAGCAATTCAGTTATATGCAAATGCAATATCTCCTTCATGCCTACAGCTGGATTTGAGCTTCCATGTTTAAGTCACCATTATATTTTTCTCTAAAGTTGCTAAAAATCCATGATTAAACTATTTAACCTATCTTACCTGTATGCTACACAGCTGGAGATAATTTCTCAAGTGTTGTAGGAATCAATTTGTGTAAAACTTTCAAGAGTTTTATCCAGTATTATGCATTCACAAAGCTGATCATCTGGATGGATTTCATCAATGATGTTCAATGGATGAAAACTGAGCTCAAGTGAACTTTTACTGTTGGACCCTGGGTGAGCAGTGTTGCCATCTCATGTTTGTGTTTACATCCTATGTGGATGTTTACAAGTCGCTAGAAATTCAGTTGCAAAAGCCAACTTGAATGCTGTTATTGCTCAGTTTGTTAGCTTTTGTTGAGCACTGTGCAGTTTGTGTTTTATTATTTCAGATTTATTACTATTTTATATTACTTGATTGAAAATTTGGCAAAAGTATCACGTTGGTCAGTTCTACTACTAGCTACATGTAGTAAAACTCTTTAGGAAAACTGTCTGACCAATCTTCTAACCAAAATGTGGTTGGCTCCTTGCCCCCTTATTTTCTTTTGCCTTCCAGATTTTCTCTTTCTTTTGATGTCACGTCAGAGGTGGCACTTTTCTCATACATTTTTGTCACATGGACACCCTTACCCCCTGCCCCCACTGGCGATGCTACTGAATATGACAACGGGTAGTGGTGGGGTTAAAGTAGGAGCATGTAGTACTGAAATTAAGGGCTTTACAGGCCCATTTGGAGCAACTTCATAATTGTGGAGCTGAAAAATTCCTAATATAATTTTATCACTATATATTTTTTTTGGGGGGGGGGAATTGGGTAAGAATGGGATCAGGCTAAAATGGGTCTTAGGGTCCAAAAAAGGGACAAACAATGTGTGATCAGTGGCACTTTCCTGTGATGGCCACACATAAGATATCCCTTGAATCATGATTCCATAGGATAACACAAGGATTTGGATTGCAGTTTGAAGTTCAGTAACTGTAAACATGTTAAATGTCACGATTTTCGAAGATGTGTATGAGATCATCTAAATTTAGTTGTACAAACTCATATAGTGTGGTAACACTTCTCTGAATCACTCTGTGGAGCCAAGTTCATTCATTCGGAAGTAATTTACACAATTGGTCTAGGCTCTGCAGAATGGTAGGTCACTGAGTGAGAAGAGCAAACTAAGTGCAAACAATGAAATGACCAATGTTGACCAAACAAACTTGAGCAAATAAAATATACACAGGGTTCAATCAGCATCAGAGTTGCCACAATATCACTTCACACAATTTCATACAAAGTGTCAGAATCCCGGGGGCACTTAACACAAACGACCATGGGTAATTGGGTATGCTCCCAGAGAGACCCCCTTTTTGGATTTCGCAGCTCCGAAAGACCCCTTATATTTGACCAAAATAGAGCTCCAAAACACCCCTGATTTTAATAATTTCAGCTCTAAAAGACCCAAAACTTGCTTATTCCTCATATTTCTGTTGTTTTTTTCAAGCGATTTTCAACCAAAAAACCAAGAAAGACCCTTGATTTTGACCGTTCGCAGCTCCAAAAGTCCCAATTTTACTTGTTCACAGCTCCAAAAGACACCCTTTTACCGGTACGCTGTCAGCTCCCAAAGACCCACTTTGATGTATAGTGCCCCTCACCCTCCGGGTCAGAATACTTAAAGACGGATGACCTGAATGACAGCCTCTTGTCCCCACTTTAGTTCAAAATGGAGATTGTGGCATCAGAAGTAAGCTCATATTTTTTCATAATCCCAGCGAATTTTTAGGACTAAAATATACTCCATTTAGATGTTATGAATGAAAAAGTGACAGCCTCATCCCCAAATGTGGAATACCACACACAGAGTTCTACATGGGCCATTGTGATACGTTTTTACTTCTAATATCAAAACAGCTAGTGCAATTCACCTCAAAATCCGAAATTGGATATTTTGGTACAGGACTCAATGTGAGATACAAAACACAATACAAACAAAATCTGACCCCCTAACCTTTAAAACAAAGCTCAAAATACAGACACTAAACCAAATTTACCAAAATGAAGTAAATCAATAGATGCATGGATGGATAATTTTTTGTTATTCATTTTGATACCTCATTCAACATTATAATTATGCTTTATTTTCCCAAGTTATACCGATTTGAATAAAAAAGGGGAGCATTTTAAATGTGACAAAATGTACACAGATTTTATTGGTGAACTTTCCTTCCTTGCTTTGGCATGGCCTAAGAAATGGCAACCCAGTGATCATACAAATTGGTTAAAAAGTTCAAAGGCTTGAAACTATTGATCATTCCATTATGGCCCAATAGAATTGGCACTGTGATCAATATGAGGTACAAAATGATGCCCATTAAAATTTCATGTTGTCACTGATGCCCATAAAATGAAATTGCCCTTTTCTCATTTATTTTTAAATATTTATGATAAAAATGAAGTACATTAAAAAGTCAAACAACCAATAAATACAGGGTGTCAAAAAAAACCGGCTATCTTTTAGAATACCCTACCATAAACAACGACAGCATGTGATACTCTTTTAAAAAGATTTGTTGTTTACCTGGAAATCGCCACATTCTTAGAGCTCCGACAAATACGCAATTGCACTATTTGTGGAATAAATCACAGTGTTTGGCACTAAATGCATTTTTGTACATTTGGGAAAAAACTAGAAGAAAAAAAAAGAATATGAATCAAATGCTAGGAAGTAACATTTGTGGTTGATTTAAATGTTTTTGTTTTCCTCCAAGAAAATTTTGAGAATGTAAAATTGGGGGGGGGGGAGAGAAGCCAAAGAGAGGGGGCAAGCAGCTTTTGGCACACATTTATGGAACGCATTTCAAATAAATCACTCCCTCTAAAAAGACTTAGGAATTTCAGTACGGGAACACATAAGTATATATATTTTCCTACTTGCTGCGCTTGCATTATATATGGCATATGAGACTATACATTCTCAAATGGATATTCTTTCTACAATGTAATGAAACTGGAGAACCATTATCCAATGCAAGCAAGCAAAGCGAGCCCAGCATGTAACAGGTTGGGCCACCTTTGGGACCCTGGTGGGATTCAGGGGACACCCCCCACTTTTCACTGTTAACCTCTTAAAAATTAGTAAACTTTATTCTGAAGATACAGATCATCAAAATAATTTTCAGTAACATTAAACTTCACAAAGAATTATTTTAATATGTTTGAAAATTGGTGATGATTGACTGACTGAAGTAATTATGTTCCACACTCTATCTTTTATCCACACAGTAACTATCATGTCATCGTGGATAGTGGATAGATTTCTCGATCAAAATATAAGCCTTGGCTCTCTACACTCAACTTAGCTGAATTCCTCTAGCCTGCTCCACTCCGCACAAAGGCTAGAACATCACTGTTATGAAAAACACAGGGTTCCTTGACCCAGCATGGCCAGCAGGTTGGTCAGCAATAAGAGCGTGTTTCTGCAGAGCCAAATACCATTTTGGAAACGGTATGGAACCGTTAATCACTCCTGTGGAAACAGCCTCCAACGCCTTTTTTGCAACGCCTTTTTGCAACGCCAACAGAAACCTTGTTGGAGTAGGTTTTTGCCGTTGACGAAGCGGGTAGATTTTCTGTAGAAACAGACCAAAGCTGTAATTTGCCGTTGATTGAGCAAAATCTGGCAAAATGGCTGTTAATCAACAGGTAAATTGGACGGACGACATGACAAAAACCTTAATAACAGCCTGGGCAACATAACAAGTCCAAACTATTATGTAAAGCCACAATTTCTTATTACGGAAAAACAGAAAAATTCACGAAATTCGGGGTTTGCTCACAGAAATTTGTTAATGCCACAAAATAGTGAAAAACTGTGTAAAATGCCAAACTTTTCTGTTGATTTGCAAAATATAACAAAGAAAAGTGATTATTTAGCAGTAATCAACCATTAAACAATCCATTCTAGCATTAATTCTAGGCCTACGATGCACGATTCTATGAAACACGCTCTATGACCCAAGAAGAAAGCTTTTAGGTAGGCCGAGGAGTGATTACCCCCAACCCTTGCCCTAAACTCCGTAAACGAGGACTGAACTCAAGACTAACGAGTTGCACCCTATTCGGTAATTGTACCAAAAGTGAGATTAATATTTCATGATTGATTAAAAAAAATTCACATATTTTCCATGTCGTTCGGATGATTTTCTATGGTACACAAGTTCAAATTTAGCCCAAAATCGCCATCTAGTCTTCACTTCCGTGTTACGTATTGAGAATGTTTTTCTTGTTATTTTGCGATAATGAAAGACCGAAAATAGTACCATAACCACTCAGGTATAAGCCCACCCCCCTAGATGGCAGATTTCACTTCAAAAATGGGAGTGGGCTTATAACCGGGGAAGGGCTAGTGCTTGAATTTAAAAATAAGAACAATCACCCCGCATTTGTATATGCCCAGTAATTTCTATCATCTATGTCAATTTCTTAAATTATATTAAGTATAGAATGTTAATTATCAACTTAAGTATAGAATGTTAATTATCAACTGATATTTTTTCATATTTGTTCTTAAATATGAGAGCAAAGCATTGATTTGATTTAAGAACTTGGCCAAAATTTAGTACTGCCGGGCTTATACTTGAGTGCACCCTTGTTCCCAGAATGTTTTGAAAAATAGGGGGTGGGCTTATAGCCGAAGGTGGGCTTATACCTGGGTGGTTACAGTATTTGGATTGCTGTTTAGAATGTGTACTTTAGGATTGTACTATCATCTAGATTTATATTTAAAAAAAGCAAGCCTGTGAGTACGTTTTTTAAAAAAAATCAGAAAATTTACCTACCAACATGCCTTATATTAAGTATGCTTGGACCAGGAGCTAAAATGAGCTCCTGGTCCAAAAGATGGCTCCTGGTCCTATAGTTTGTAGTGTAAAATATTGGACACACCAGGAGCCAAAACCTGGCAACCATGGGGTAAAAAGAGCCTGGGTGCCTGCTTAATATAAGCCTTGCCTACCAAACTAAAGTACAAATTCAATGCTATTCATGCATATTTCACCAGCAAAAATTGTAGATTATAAGCTTGCAACTTCATTGCATAAATGGTAAATCTTAATTCCATATGATTTTTATGAAACTTCCGATGGCTGATTTGGATAGAAAATCGCTTACTAAAATTCGTGTATTTTCCCACAGAGACCGCAGCGCCATTTAACATCATTCCGATAGGCGCAGTTCTAAACAAACATATTACACAATGAGTACGCTCATGGAATCAAAGAATATTGCGATGATGTTATGAACTGCGTTTCATGACCTTTCAAAGCTAAGCATCATTAATCTCATTTCTCAGTAGTTTTTATTGCTATCGGAAGTACACAGACACTATTTGATTTTTGATAATTGTTATAAAAAAAGCGGAAATTGAAATCTGTCAGAAAATGAAAAAAAATCAGAGATCTGGAAGATACTCTCAACACTTCCTGACTTTTTGAAGAGATACTCTGCAACTCCTCTCTGAGGTCAGAGCAGGATTTGAAGGTTTGGGTGTGTAAATTCAAAAAACTGGGTGTGTAAATTTAAGATTTGTGTACAAAGTATAGGCCATGTGGGCAAAAACTGGGTGTGTATTTACAAATTTGGGTGTGTAAACAACTCCCTACATGGCTGGCTGCCTAAGTGGGTGCGGTCCGTACATTGAGGGTTTGCTAGTTGTTTTTTTTGTCTAGATATGCTGTAACTCTATGCTGTAAGTCTGTGTCTAGACTTGCTATGTTAATTATAATGTGTTCTGGAATATAGTTCCATTCAGCAATGGTACGGTACGTGGAAAGAAGAACTGATTGAAGCAGTTCTTTTGGGCGTACGGTCTATTAACGCTTTTGTATTCTACAGACGGGTTGGGCGGTGGGCTGGCTGTAAGAACTTTGACGCCGGTATGGCCACCTGATCATTTACAATCTTGTGCATCATCGTCAGTCTGGACTGGAGGCTTTCCTACGAAGTTGGAGGGCAACGTCCCAATATTGGAGAATATCATCAGTCTGAGCAATCTCGGACTAAACTCAACTGTACTATGTTGCAGAGGCCCACACATTATGCTCTAGCCCGACAAATCATGGCCCTATTGGTTCCTTCCTCACCATAGGGCCATGACTTCAGTACTTTTGAAAAAGCGGGGCACCCGTGGAGGCAGCCGCACTGAACTCATATCGCAGTTTCAAACGGTTCACCCTGCATATCTCCTTTTTTCATCAAATCAGCATTTCACAGCAAAAAAAAAATGCAATTTCCTCGCCACCGTCATGACCGTGTTAATACCACTATGAGACATTAACTTTTGTTAGGGTGACGATCGATACGGTCACAAATTTGGTAATTTTTACACCTTCAAATGTACCCAAATTTTTCAAATATGCACCAAATATGTTTTGTTAAGTCTTACTCTTATTCATGTGAGGAACGGTAAAAAGTGATATTTTGTTTAAAAAGATTGGATACTGTGTACCCTGACCCAGATATATGCCTAGGAGCCTCAGACCTTCGTATAGAGAAGGACAGTGGAAATCGTAGTGACGAAGGTGTGAGTGCCTCGGGCTAAATTATACACAAGATTAAAAAGTCACACAAGACTAGTCCTAGAATTAACTAGGAAGCTCAAAGATCGAACTCTATCATAATCATTTGGATGTTTAAATGAGCCTGACATATACCCAATGTAAATATGTAGATGTTGTCAGTTCTCATACTGCATTTATACTCTGGGACTAACACCAGTTGTCACTGGTTGTAGTAACTATAATCAAATTAAATTCTTAGCCAAACTGGAACATGCGCGTTGCATCCATATAGTGTACTAAGTGTGTACGCAGTGTAAGGCGCGTGCATACTTTCTTCTGTACCTCGCTATATTCGCGTGTGTTTATCGCGGAGCCACTAGCTTTCACAGTGTTCCAGTTTGGCCAAGAATTACTAATTTTATTATACAAATTTCGAACATTTGAGGACTTGTTCTCAAGTTGTAGCAGGTGCCAGGCATAGGCATGATAGGGTGTCTTGAGTGTTAATTGTTTTCATTATGAATGTCGCGAAATATTAATATCATGATATTGACAATAATTAACGGTGTTTCTTTACTTTAGGGGGTTTTATTGCCACATGTTATAGCTGCCTTGCATGCTTGTGGAAGTACAGTGTTATAACCCTAACCCTCCAGAAGGCAGCTATTACATGTAAAAATAAAAACCCCAAGTAAAGGAATGCCGAAATTGTTGCTCCAAAAATGATTGCAAAAAACACATTTCCCATTTGTAATCATTTTTGGAGCAACGATTTCTTCGCACCGACGGCTAAGTATGCATGTGAATGCACATTAAATACATACTATACACAGCACCTGTTGGAACTCCCGGTCGGAGCCGGGAGTTTCAATTATTGGAACTGAACTAACACAGTCATTGACAGTAAACACAACTCAGACTAGTGCCGTACTATTACGCTGACTTTCGTATTCGGCGAGGAGGACGATTTCGACCTCCTGGTTTGTTTACAAACAGAGAGGTAAAAAACCCGTTGTAACGCTTCGTCCAAACACTCAAGTATCAGAAGGATGGTCCACAATAGCGTGATTCACGTAACCTGAATAGGGATTAAAAAGCTGTCACGTAGAACCATGTGCTTCTATTGTCCAATTTGCCATCAAGATTTCATATGGAAACAGTTCAGACCCAGTACATGAACAAGCGGCTAGGGGACGCAGGGGTAACCTTGTCAATCAAATACTTCATCTATTGTGTTCAATACTTAATCCGATAAGTGATTGATATATGTATCGATAAAAGTAGGATCATGGAATTAAGCTATGGCGGCGCACTTTAGTACTTTACGAGGTGATTCAGCTATACCTGGATTCAGACTCAACAATTTATTCTTTATGAATATGATTTTTTTTTAAAGATATTAAAAATATAAACAAAATAATGATAATATTATAAGAATATAAGGTATATAAGATTTTTTTTTATTAAAGAAATTAAAACATTTTTTTTTTATCATTATCATAGGCCTAAATATGAATTAAGTAACGTTATACATTATAAATATCCATACGAACAGCATGACTATATACTATAGCTTGTCATAAAATGTAGGCCTAACTTGAATACAAATACCAATTCAATTTAGCAGAAAAAATTATTATATTAAAATGCGCTTTGTGTTTTTTTATTTGGTTAAAACTAAGCACTTTAATAATTCTCAAATTGTTAATACAAATAAGAATCGTCTTTTGAGTATAGGCCTAATACATATTTATTAGTATTATAGTTTTGCAATATTATTTTTGTTATTATTTATATATTGTGTTATTCAATTTTGAATTATGTTGAATTATCCCAGCAAACACAAAATGTTTTCGAGTTTTTGACATCATTCGCAAAAGGTATCGCATTCATTTCAAACTCCTTCTTCTCACCTGGAAAGCGCTCCATGACATGGCACCTTCTTATATCAGTGAACTTATCAATTTTTATATTCCATCACGAAACCTGAGATCATCGGATAAATGTCTTCTTTCAGTTCCACGGACTTCTTCATCATTTGGCGACCGGGCCTTCTATGCTTGTGCACCTGCACTTTGGAACTTGCTTCCTTTAAATCTGCGTATATGTGATTCACTTGATATTTTAAAAAAGACTTTAAAAACTCATCTGTTTAAGATTGCTTATGACAATTGACTTCTATATGTGACTGTTTTTATAATTGTGTGTTAATTTTTAATTGTTCAATGTTTGCGCCTCGGAATAGGTTGTCTAGATACATTGTAGATGGCGCATTATAAATGCATTATTATTATTATTATTATTAAGGTTAGAAAATGTTTAAATGTCTGGTTATAAAGGGTATATAAAGGGAATAAAACTTTTTCATAACATTCAAAAACATTTTTTGATTTACTGCAAATATTCTCAAACATATAATTATTTATTTAAAGTGGTGACAAAATATTTGGCAAAAAATGTTTGCAGAAAATATTTTTCAATAACATTATGAAAACATTTAAAAAATATTTTTGTAGTGTGCTTCCATACCAAACATTTTAAAATGTTTTCATGACCTTTATTTAACCGGACATTTAATGTTATTAAAACGTTTTTACCAAAATCAAAACCCAAAAATGTTTTGTTTGCCGAGATGGCCTTTCAGACTCTTTAATATAGACAGCTTTATATTATAAATGGTCAATGATTTAACATAAAAGTTATTATAATTATCATTATTTATAATTGATTTTTCATTATTATTATAAATTTTTATTTCGTTTCAAATTGTAATATTTTATAATTATTTAACCTCATGCTGGTTTATGCGCACACGTTAAACTTGGGTCCTCTGCCTGGGGATAATTGCCTATCGATTGGATTGATCATGGATATAAACGTATTGGTGATGTCATAAGCTTAACTTTGGTGGACAATAGAATAACCATTGATTGACAAGGTTACCCCTGCGTCCCCTAGCCGCTTGTGTACATGATCATGTCAGAAATTAATATTTTGTTCTACTTCTACTTCTAAGGTAATACTGGACAGGACCAGGCGGTATAGATATCCAGACTTCCGGTTACATCTCAACTTCTTACACACAAAACAACTGAGGGTGCAGATAACCAATAAAAAGGGGTGCGCAAATATACAGTGACTGGAGTGAAGTTTAGATGCTTGCAGAGGTGGAGCGTCCGGCTGGCCTGCCCATGTACAGCTGTGCCTTGTGGTCGTTCATGTACTTCCATGCATTTGTGTTGAAGGATTTGGCTGATGTTGATTGAGTGATGACACTGGCTGGGAGTAGATTCCACTGCCTGATGGTCCGTGGGTAGAAGCTGTTCTTGTAGAGCTCTGTTCTGGCTGGATAGTTGATGAATTGGTCAGGTCTATGGCTGCGAGTAACTGGCCTGTCTGTGTTCACTGGTTGGAACTTCCCTGGAACTGTGAGTGGTGAATCTCCAGAGTTGATCTTGTGGAGCATTGTAAGGCGTGAGATGGTTCTTCTGTCCTGAAGTGAAGGCCATTTCAACTCCTGAAGCATCTGGGTAACACTGGCTGTACGCTGGTAATTCCTCTTCACAAAGCGAGCTGCGTTCCGCTGGACTGCCTCAAGGGTTGAAATGTGCTTCTGGTAGTGTGGATCCCAGATGGTGCCTGAATATTCCAGTACTGGTCTAACTATGGAGAAGTAGGCTTGTTGTTTGATCTGCTCAGGACACTTGTACAGGTTACGCTGTAAGAAGTTGAGTGATCGCTGAGCTTTGCCTGCTATGTTCTTTATGTGTAGTCCCCAGTCTAGATTAGATGTAAGCTCGACACCAAGATATGGGTGGTTCTCAACTTGTTGAAGGTCAGCTCCCATCATGTTGTAAATTGACTTGATGCTGGGCGCTTTTTGGTGATCCGGAGTAGAGAGCACTTGGCAGGGTTGAATTTCATCTGCCAGTCTAGGGACCAATTTGTCAAGGTGTTCAAATCCTCTTGCAGTAGTGCAGCATCACTCTCGGATTGTATCTGGCGATATAACAGGCAATCATCGGCAAATAGTCTGATGGAGGATGATATATTGTCAACAATGTCGTTAATGAACAAGATGAAGAGGAGTGGACCTAACACGGTGCCTTGAGGGACTCCAGAACACACAGACGCATTGGACGAACTTTCCCCATCAACAACTACGGCCTGGTAACGGTTGGTCAGCCAGTAACGGTGGGTCTGATTATTCGGACTAGACATGTCAGACAAGTATTGAGCTACTGAACAGCAACAGGTGCACATATTTTGGCATCCTTTTATGGCACGAAATACCGCGAAAATACATGCAATATTGGTTCCACACATTAGTTTACTTGTGCTTAGTTATATTTTGATATCAGTACCGTACTTACCTGCATTTTGAGTTCATTTTCCTTTAATTAATCCACCTGGCAACGGAAATGCTATCTTCACTACTTCGTCGCCATATTTGTTTATAATTGATTGGTATGTTTAGAGATAGCAGGTTACGCGTTTTTATATTTTAAAATATAATCATATCTTCTTCTCACAAATATGTCACAAAATTTAAAATTATTTAATAATACTGTGTTTTAAAAGATTGAAATAAAAAAATGCTTCTTGTATACTATAAATAATTACATTTTCAAGCAGCTGTAACTAAAACTACGAACTGGGATCAGCAAGAACTTTCCGATGCGCTGCCGCGTATAGCAATCTTTTATGGAACTCGAGGTGGTTGAGAACCGTTTTCTGTTGGACAACGGATCATCAAACAGCGCCGCACCTGTTGAATCGCTTCCGTGTTGCAAAATGTAAACAAACCAGGAGCAAGACCCAGTAGTGTACCAAAAGTTTAGACCAGGGAGCGAAAACTATTAACTTGCTAGCAGGATTTGCAAATTGCACTACTGGATGGCACTATAGCAGTATACCAAGTATATCACAGCGTCAATGGCCAAATAAACTGTAACTAGTGTAAGCGGATCTCGTGTTTTCTTGTCTATATAAATTTTGTGTGTTCGTTCCTGGATTCAATATCATAATACCGTATTCATGTATACACCCATCGAATGTGTGACTGTAGGAACCCATGGATTCGATCCATGTAATTCATGTATTGATCTATTTATAATATTATAATATTTAATACGAAGTTGTGAACAGTCACTGAGTCAGCCTGATTAATGAAAGCTATATCAATTATTAAAAGGGCATTTCGTAGTTCACCACGTAAACTTGTATGGCTCAAAATTCGGACCGCTCGCCATTAAGTTTACTGCTTTCTGTGTTTTGAAATTGGTTGACGTTTTAATGATCCCCGATTTCCGGTCGATTATTTTAGCTGTGTCACGTCACATGCATGACGCTACTGGGTGCCAGCGAAACTGCAGAAAAAAAAAATCGCGATCGCCGATAACGATGTGATTATGGGACTTACATAGGATTACAGAGAGATATTTCTTGCCAAAATTTGACCATTTCTAGGTAGCTTGGCCCTACTTTGTCTGCGTTATATGAAAAAGGACAGTCTTAAGTAAGTAAATGTGCAACGCTTTTGATGTTTTGTTTTGGAAGACTGGGAGGGATCAGAACAAAAAAATGATGGAGCCTATTCTTGACTGTGTAATATTCCTTCAACCAGTTTCCGTACGGTAATAACCTTATACGATGGACAGATAGTATCAGTTTGTGAATGAGGACATCGTATAAGTTCCTTGTACTAGGCATTTCGTGATCCACAGCCTCATCCCACCCACTTTTCTCAAAAAAAAGTTGGGATTTTTATACCACAGGGTCTTAGCTAGAAATTGAGGGTTGCCCGTCATTTGAATAAAATTGCCTGTCCTAATTTGACCTTTAAAAACATATACATTGTTTTTTTTGTACCAGACATCTACTAGCCCATTGGGGGTTCAAAGATTTCAAATATGTACTGATATGGCCTTGCTCTACAAATTGGGTCTACTAAAAAGGTCAAATAGCTTCTTAAAACATACAATTTATAACAATTAGTAGGTTTTAGCGGGTTCGCCGTCGGACAAGTTTAGAACTGTCAAGCTTTAGTCAGGAGTAGCTCTGACTTCTTCAGGACAAAGTACCTAAGAATGAGACATGTAGACCGCCCCTTGTCTACTGATGACTCAGAAAAGAGCCGTTTGCTGAAGACTGCCACAAGGGGCGGTCTACATGTCTCATTCTTAGGTACTTTGTCCTGAAGAAGTCAGAGCTACTCCTGACGTAAAGCTTGACAGTTCTAAACTTGTCCGACGGCAACCCGCTTAAAAACCTACTAATTGTTATGAATTCCCGTCGTAAAAGCCTATCCCACAATACAATTTATAATATAGCATCTGTCAAAGGCATTAATTTTGCCCGTCCCAGGAGCAAACTGGCCGTCTGAAATGACGGCCAGACGGGTGGCTAGCTAAGACCCTGACTGGAAACCTCTGGCTACATATGTACCAAAAAATTTTGCAGATTAATTCATTTTATAATAGCAAAAATATTGTCAAATTTGAACTTCGTTCTGGTTTACCAGAACGAAATTACAACAGTGGCCTATGGAGCAGTGTAATACACATAATCATGATTCATGCATAACTCGCAAGCTTAGGGGGACGCCACCAAATTGACCAATTCAGCATCAATTCTGCGCCCCTCCAAGTGATGAAAGTCGAAAGTTTCGCGCGCATTTTAGCACAAAATCAATTGAAAGACCATTTTAAGACTGATATTCAACTTCTAAATAACCAAAATTAATTAGTGGTAGGGCTTATTTGTCAATTGCCTGCATCAAAGATATTCTGGGGGGGGTGTAGGGGCACCAATTTTGTTTCTTGCCCCGGGCACTACCAACCTATAGTTACGCCACTGGTGATCATTCAATGATTCATTTATAGTTTTCTGGGAAGCAGGCTCAGGAACTTGAAGCTACGTACACCTGTACATTTACAATAATGAATGGGTTAGATATTCCGGCTACGGTACCAGTATTTTTTAGGGCCATAAGAACTCTAGCTTCGAATTTGCACACGATAATTACAAATTCCATGCTAGAGATGTTTGCTATCGTATTTTCGGTTGGACATCTTATTTAACACTGAGTGATCAGTTACAAAAAACTGACTTCTGTTTTTTTCAATTCACTGAAAATGTGACATCATTTATGTTTTTCTGCTCAAGTCATAAAGTTGACAGAAAGTCACAAAATCAAGATGGTTATTGTTAAAACATTTTTAATAGACATTAATGGAACATTCATGAAAAATGTTTGCAAAAAATTAAAACGTATCAGGGATGTGAGCTAGGGTTCCTCATTTCAGCTGATTTCCTCTTTTTTTGGTTGCCAAAATTTACATGTTTTCTTTTTTTCAGTCCATATTTGGTATTTGTGCTGCTTTTCAGTTTTTTAAAGTACCGTACTGATGCGAGTATAGTCCCACCTTCAAGTAAAGTTTTTTCTTTTCAAGTTTTTTTTTCCGGATTTGGAGAGTGTCCCTGGACTGGACCTAGAGCTAAATGCTAGAATAAATCTTGGTTGACTTCAAAAAAAAAAGAAAAGAAAAATGTAGGCCTATGTGTTTTGAATAAATTTGTACTCATGTCATACTCTATTAATGATTTCAAAATGCATTGAATTTGTATCCATTTTCTTCTCCTTTTTGAAATTCAAGTATAGTCCCATCACCCCCCAATTTTGAAAAATGTTCACCCAAAAACGGGGTGGGACTATACTCGAGTCAGTACGGTAATTTTCCTCTTTTTTGGTCTATGGCCCCTCACACCCCTGAATATACAATCGTGAATTTCTTGGTCATAAAATGTTAATGCCTTGTGTTTCAGATTCAATGAAGCATTGATACAAGTATCACAATGACAGAAACAGAGCCAGGAGGAAAGAAGAAAGCCAACAGTACATTCTCTCGTCTAACATTCCGTAATTTAAGCCTCAAAACCAATTCCAAAGGCAAGTCATAATAATCGTTGCTTTAATAGAATGACATATGGCTGCATGTTCACCATTGTTTGAGGCTTTAAAGATATTTACAAATTCAAGGATTGAAAATCAAAGTTAACACTTCTAGGATTTCTCAGCCAATTATGACTCAAGTATCTTGTTAATTTAAAAGTTAATTTCAAACTACAAAGAAGAAGGAGGATTTATTTATAGGAATTCAGCTTAACAGTGTAGGAGTCAGTGAGCCCGGGGTGTACACAGTACGTGGCAATTTCGGCCTTCTGGTATATCAATGTTCCCTTTTCTAATTCTAGGCCAATTTTGGTATATGGATGGGTCATTTTTTCCAAAATGTTTTAAATCTTGTTACAAAATAGCCCAATTTAGCACACGTTTGGACAGTATTTATTGTGGGACATTAGAGCACATCAGACATCGAATTGCATTCTGAATATGAAGAATGTCCTTCTGATATCAAATAATTTTGATTTTTTGAAATTCGCAATGTAATACACATTTTATGGCAAATGATTAAAAATTGATATTTTTGATATTTTAACAGTACTCGAAGTAAACTTTATAAATCTGATGATTTATACTTAAGGTGTATGTAGGTGGGATGAAAAGCCGATGATTAATTGAAAATTTTGACCTTTCATATTGAAGATATGGATTTTTTTTTCCAAAAACACACACAAAAAATAGGTCTTTGCCTTGCATTGCTGCATCGCTGATGTTCTAAAGAGTTAATTAAATGCATGCTGAGAATAATTTTTTCTTAAATTTTTCTTTTCTCAACAGATAAAAAAGCTAAATCACCAGTCAAAGACGGTGTGGATGTGAACCAGAACGATGTCAGTAACAGACATTCCACAGCAGGTACAGAGCAATCAATAAATTAATCAATTAGCCTAATTACCGCAACCACCCGGGTATAAGCCCACCTTCGGCTATAAGCCCACCCCCTATTTTTCAAAATACTCTGGGAACAAGGGCGCACTCAGGTATAAGCCCAGTACTAAATTTTGGCCAAGTTCTTTTAGTTTATTGATTTAAAAATCAAATCAATGCTTTGCTCTCATATTTAAGAACAATTATAAACAAATATCAGTTGATAATTAACATTCCACACTTATAATTTTAAGAAATTCACATAGATGATAGAAATTACTGGTACATTGGGCATATACAAATAGGGGGTGATTGTTCTTATTTTTAAATTCAAGCACTAGCCCTTCCCCGGTTATAAGCCCACCCCCATTTTGAAGTGAAATCTGCCATCTAGGTGGTGGGCTTATCACTTCCCGAGTGGTTACGATTTCCCGAGTGTACCCGAGTGGTTACGGTATAATCATCTTTTTGGATTGCTTACTAATTCCACAGCAGCTGGGTAGATCAATAAATTGGTTGATCAAAAATCAATCAATTTTTAGCTTCAATGATATAATCTTTGCAGAGCCCTTTGTGGGGTAAATTTGTCTGTTATCAAATGACCATTTTAAACATTCAATTCAGTGTGGTTATTTTCCTAATTTGCAATAGCTTTCAACAATAGCATAAATCAGTATGGCAGGGGGAAGGAAGTCCCCCCAATTGTAACCCTTGGGGGGCAACCGTCACTCGATCACAAGACCCATTAATCAGAAGACCCACTATTCAGAAAACCCATCACCCAGAAGGTCCGATTCAGAATTCTGAATAGCGGGCTTGTTTTCATTTAAAATGACCCGCTGACCAGAAGACCCGCTAATCAGAAAACCCATTAATCAGACAACCCGCCACTCAGAAAACCCAGTTCTCAGGGTTAGGGCTAGGGTTATTAGCTATTAGGGCTAACTCAGTTCTTTCAAATGATTAAAACAGCCCACTTATCAGAATTATGAATAGTGGGCATTCTGAGCAGCGGGTCTTCTGGGTAAACCCGCCAGTCAGTAGCGGGACTTTTACATAAAATACAACAAAAAGCCCACTATTCAGAAAGTCTGTTATTCAGGAAGCCCACTACTCAGACTTTCTGACTAGTGGGCTATTCTGACTGCCAGGTCTTCTGAGTGATGGGCTGCACCCATAATCCTTGGCCCCTTCTCCCTTCTTGCCCACCCCAGATGAGTTGACCATGTCGTACATGCTTCAATGGTGGATCAGTATACCCACTCCTCCATGGCAGGGTTGCCCTTGGCTGCCCCTCGACTGGAAAAGTCTAGGCTAATTAATAAACCACTTTCAAGCATTTTCTTACTGCTTTATCTTATCTTACCTTAATTATTATCATTATACAGCAGTGACATCATGGGAATCTGGGATGCAACCCCAGCAGGGAAGGCTGACAGGAATCGCACTACAGTCATTTGATGCCATACTCCCTAGTGATGTATCCTTTAAGGAAGGCGATCATATTATTATCTTGACAAGAACAGAGACACAGTTTGATTGGTGGGAAGGCACTGTCAATGGCAAGACGGGTATATTCCCTGCAAACTATATCAAAGTGTTATAAGTGTGATGGAGTGTTCAAGTACTCAGGCCTTTTGTTTTTTGAGAAGAGCTGGAGCTGTCACTTGGCTACAGCTCTCCTTAATTGCTTTTAGTGTGAACTTTAAATCACTCTCCTTAATTGCAATCAATGAAGCTGTTTTTTATGACTTCACCCAATAGTTTCTCAGGCCTTTTGTTTTAAGGAGAGCTGGAGCTGTCACTTGGTTACAGCTCTCCTTAATTGCTTCTGGTGTGAACTATAAATCACTCCCCTTCATTACAATCAGGGGAGCTGTTTTTATGACTTCACCCAATAGTTTCTCAGGCCTTTTGTTTTAAGGAGAGCTGGAGCTGTCACTTGGCTACAGCTCTCCTTAATTGCTTTTAGTGTGAATTATAAATCACTCCCCTTAATTGCAATCAATGAAGCTGTTTTTTATGACTTCACCCAATAGTTTCTCAGTCCTTTTGTTTTGAGGAGAGCTGGGACTGTGGCTCAACTACAGCTCTCCTTAACTGCTTTTAGTGTGAACTATAAATCACTCCCCTTAATTGCAATCAGGGAGCTGTTTTTATGACTTCACCCAATAGTTTATTCACAAGTTACGACTAAATACCAGTAAACCATACTTGAAATCTATTAGTTTTACCCAATTCAAAATTACACTTTTTGTATTCTTGTTGTCCTCTATCAGACATTATTGTAGAACAACTCTCCTTGCTTGCCCCTCTCTCTTTAACAGCTTGGCCACTCTCCTTAAAAAATTCCAGGGTAATGGTTTGAACAGCTCTCCTTATATACCCTCAAGGGGAGCTGTTGACAGCTCGCATAGAAAAATCTAAAACACATGGCATGAGTATATATGTTATATATTTGTATATAGGTTCAAAACCAATGCAAATTTCACAATGTAAAAGATTTTTTTTGGGGGGGGGGGAAGAAGATTTGAAAGACGAGTGAGAAAGCTGGCAAGAGCAGGAAAGTATGTGCAAATGCATATATAAGTGGGTGTCAAAAAGTTTCATGAGTGAGCTAAGCTAGCAATTGAAAATCTGTTAATATTAATATCTGGGTGGATCCAGAGGGGACCAATGGGGCCGACCCCTTTTGATAGCTAAATCATGCCACTAATGCCCCCCTCTTTTGCCCAATTTAGGCACTTGACCCCTCTTTTTACAAATCCTGGATCTGCCTGCCCTTTGACTTGGGTATGTACGAGGGGGTATCCAAAAGTTTTTGACATCACCCAGAAGGAAAAGAGCTATATTGATGAAATTTTGTCAGTGTAATCACTGGTCCTTATGTACATTATGGTCCAAAAATGGTCTCCTAAGTATGTTTACTTTCTTTACAGGTGGCGCTAGATGGGCAGTAGGTGCATAACCTGCAAGATGGTGAAAATTGAGGCACGCAGCGTGATTAAGTTCCTGCATTTGGAGGGTTATATAGGCCTACGATGCTCAGAAAATCTATGATGAAATGAAAGTTATCTACGGTGATGATTGCCCATCATATGGCACTGTTGCTTTTTGAAAAAGGAATTTCCAAACTGGACACATATCCCTCACAGATGAGCCAAGAAGTGGACGTCAATCATTTATGGATGATGCGGCCACAGTGAAGAAACTCAAGAAAGTGGAGGATCTTATTATGAAAAGGTTATGCGCCTACCGCCCATCATAGCGCCACCTGTAAAAAATTAAACATACTTATGAGACCATTTTTGGATCATAATGTACATAAGGACCAGTGATTACACTGACAAAATTTCATCAATATAGCTCTTTTCCTTCTAGGTGATGTCAAAAACGTTTGGATACCCCCTCGTATGTTAATTTCTTTCTCTTCCTCAATCTTTCAACCAATATTGTTTGAAACACTTGTTTCATTATACTTATTAAATTTATGTGCCTATTCGCCAGTGAAGTGTTACGTGTAATCCGATTATCACCATGTCAACTGGATCACACTTTTGAGTTCTACACCACGATCGAAATGATCACAATACAAAGTCTATGGCATGTACTATCATTTCCAAAAGGTGTGTGATCCAGTTACCAGGGAGTTACATAACCACTTCGCTGGCGAATTATGTATTTGATAGATTGATATGAACATGTTGAATGCCATCTTTCTTATTTATAATGTAATAACTAAAAGTGAAATTTCTAGAAAAGTAGACTTTATTATACCATATCAATGATTTATTTTTATATCAATTTATACCTAAAGTATTGACTTTGTTTAATAGCAATAATTTACAACATTCCAAATTTTGTAGCTTTAAGTGTAGTTTTAAGCTTTAGTCATATTATTTATGTTAAGTGTAACCTGTTATCACAAAATGAGCATAAATTCGCCCTGGTGATTTCAAGACCTTCCAATTGACCTTTTTGGTAAATCCTAAAGCCTTTGTGAGTACACCTGAGATGTCATTATTTGACGTCAGTATACATCAAGCCAATGCGTACATCGTTTAGCGAACATTGTTACTGTGTATTGCAAGGCGGCATGACATCAAATGACAACATCTCAGGTGAAATTGCACAGGCTGATGGGATTTACCAAAAAGCTCAATTGTTGAGTTGCTATTTTTTGTTTGAAGATGCCTGTAATGATGTCCTTTGTGAATGGGGACATAATATCAAGGGGGTGACACTAGATTCACGGTTGTTCTATTATCAACGCAAACCTATGACATATCCCGCTGGCTTGCTACTTAAAAAATGAGGCCAGTTATCGATCGGTTATGAATAATTAATTTCGATCCCTTGATCATGTTAATTAGGGTTGGCAAATAACGGCGCCGTTAGTTTTGCGAACTCTGCCTGTTGAATCACGAGCAGCAAGCTTAAAGAGCGCCAGCTAGCAGAGCTGAGAGCAATCCGGTGATGGCGTACTAGTATTTCCCATCAGGCACCAATGATTTGTTTTTTTACAGAAAGTCTACTAATTTGATAATGGAATAACCTTTCGCAATAGTAATGTCGAAATTAGAAATTGGTGTCAATAATACGACGGTAGTGTATCACTTGAATTTGATACGATATCCAGCCAGCGATTTAGCGATAAAAAACCTTTGACCACTGACCTGACCTACCGTCACGTGAAGCGCCATATTCGTTTGTTTTTATTTCCTCGTGTGATAATAAATATCATTCAAACTATAGTAGTCGGCCGTAAACGTAGTTTATTACTGGCCTAAGAAGTTTATTTTTAAAAACAAGTAAATAATCATTACTCACCGTTCTATTTGATCTTGTGGATTTCTAAACAAGTAATAAATTGAAACGCCGCCACGGATTGCTCTCTCCGGTAGTAAAGCGGCGCACTTTCAAGCTTTGAAGCTTGCTGTTCACTACCGGTAGTAATATTAATTAAGTGATGTCACTGATGTGCAGAGTTTCTGGAATACCACTTGTATCGTGCATGTATAATTTGAATGCAACTTGCTGTATTTAATATGTGTAGGCCTATTACAAGAGTTTAGGCCCATCGAAAAAAGCAATTGAATAATTTTGGAGATTATCAGGGGCTGTGCAATAGTTTTGAGTCCTGGGGAGGGTAAAATGGGGGGTGCGATTTAAAACGCTTTATAAAAGGCTTAGGATAACCTGGGGGGTACTTGGATTATTTTTCGCGGGATGTGCCCGAGCTTCGAACCCATAACCATTTCTAAGGGTCACGATTTTACCGAAAATAGGTACCCATATCTAAGGATTGTCAGGAAAGTAAGGACCCATATCTAAGGATTTGAGCTTGAAAATAGTAAAAGCAACATGTTTTTCCGCATGTTTTTCCTTTTCACACATAGCACGGAAAAGGGAGACCCATGTCTAAGGATTTTTTCTTCAGTAGACCCATGTTTTAGGATTTTTCGTGGGAAACCTTTATGCGAGTACCCCGGGGAGGATAACAGTAAATGTCCGGAAACGCTTATGATATGGAAATTTAAATTTAAACAAAAATTCTTTAATCACTATTGATGATTTACGCCTACCATGGTCAATAATGAGTAAAATTTTTTTAGTTTTCTTATTGTAGGCCTACATCTACAAATCTGATGTATTTAATCATTATTTGGAATCCCACTAATTTGAATGTCCAACAGGGGGGTGGTCACAATATTTTGGCAGGCTGAGAGGGGAAGCTATTTATTTATTTATTTATTTATTTATTTATTTATTTATTTATTTATTTATTTATTTATTTATTTATTTATTTATTTATTTATTTATTTATTTATTTATTTATTTATTTATTTATTTATTTATTTATTTATTTATTTATTTATTTATTTATTTATTTATTTATTTATTTATTTATTTATTTAGTTATTTAGTTATTTAGTTATTTAGTTATTTATTTAGTTAGTTAGTTAGTTAGTTAGTTAGTTAGTTAGTTAGTTAGTTAGTTAGTTAGTTAGTTAGTTAGTTAGTTAGTTAGTTAGTTAGTTAGTTAGTTAGTTAGTTAGTTAGTTAGTTAGTTAGTTAGTTAGTTAGTTAGTTAGTTACTTAGTTAGTTACTTAGTTAGTTAGTTAGTTAGTTAGTTAGTTAGTTAGTTAGTTATTATAATTATTAAGGCTTGTTCAAGTAACTCGCCTCTACGCACTCACTTGCACCGGCTCAACAAATCATTCAATCAGTTAATCAATCAATCAATCAATCAAGCAATCAATCAATTCACAAACAATGAATATGAATAAATTATATTCAATTTCGATCAACAGGCGTATCACAACCATCAAACAATGAATAAATGAACTGATGGACCAAGAGCCCTCTTTGAGTGTGAGTGAGTGATTAAACAAAATAAATACATAATTATTTACATTAAAAAACAACAACAAATAAACAAATAAATAAATAAATAAATAAAAATTTTGAACAAATGGTATCGTAGCATTGCATTCACAAAAATAAATGTTGCTGACAGGAGGACTCGAACCAACAATCTTGGCATCATCAGTCTGATGCTCTACCACTGACCTACGACGGCGGGTAGTGGTGAGGATCTAGTTTTTAGCCTATACAGTGTTCGTCTGTGATAATGCTATTTTGATATCAATCTTTTTTTTTTCAATAGAGCCGTAACATTTTGTTTAAAGATCTCAATTTTTATTTTCTTTAGAGCAGGGAAAAACATTTCCCCTTTTCTACAATTTGAGCCCAAAATAAGAATCTACTTCTTTTATTACTGATTTAATGTTACACATCTCACAACAGATATTTAGCTGGCTTAATGGTGTTGCACTGTGCTTTTTAACCGGGAGGTACCGAGATCGATTCCCACCTCTACCTACAATTTTTTTTAAGCCTGGGAAATAATAAGTTTATTTGGCTTCTGGCAACGCTAAATTATTCATGACTTGCCCGATCTGGTGGTGTAAAGTGCTCTCCATAACATATGAATATTAAGCAATAACAAAGTGGCTAATTTAAATAAGAATGCGGCACATGCAAATGAGGGATTGCCCTCTCCAGGAATTGCTTCATGATAATATGCTGTACTCTGTATTCAGTTTAGTCCCTATTCACAAAGGACGTACCACGGACTAGACAGGTGTCTTCAAACAAAGGACATCAACTCAGAATGTCTTGAAACTTCCAACTTGCAACACTACACTCATTTTGTGGGCACAGGTCACAAATGGTTCTGCAGTTGAGTAGTATATGTAGTTAATTGAAGTGTAGACATCTGTTGGGAATGAAGTATTTGTGTTTGTTTGTGATTTTCTTTGAATTGTATGAAGTGTTTCATGACTGATAATTATCCAAGAATTTAATTCACTACAGTTCATGTGTAAAACAAACTCCAATTTATTTTGTATTATGGTTTCTATCAACAGTGACATCTCATAACTTAAATTAATACACATGTTACAAAAGTCTCCATCTTTTTTGGAGTTACCGCGGCAATGAGGATTGGCACGTTCCTCCTTTGTTCAGGCCCTAGCCACTATTGGCAAGTTGGAAAGGGGGATAAGAGTTCAGGGACAACATATGCATCAAATTTTCAGTCAGCCTAATCAGGAAGCTCCCATGGCCAAGTAGGCAAATGTTTTGTAAACCCCTGGGTGTATAAACCCAAGGCCCTGGCTGGGTTGACTCCCAGTGGGATCCCGGGGTGGGATCACTTTATTAATTTCCTATTTTGTGGAAAGTTGTGGATTATCGCACTGTTGAAACCTTATGAAACCAAGTAGCATAACTGTACTATCAAGAGTCGGACCAAAGTATATTATTTATATATTTCAGGACTTCTTTCTTTTGTATTACAACCATTTAATGTACTGTAAAAGTAGAAATTTTCATGAGGTTTTATTTTCGCTTGAATTTCATGAGTGGACATAAAATCGCGAAAATAAAAACTCATGAAAATAACCTTTTGCATTAGGTTTCTATTGTATCAATATCAAAACCGCGAAATTTAATTCTCGCACAATTGACAAAATCTTCAAAATCGCGAAAATATCTTCTCGCGAAAATATTGACTTTTACAGTATGCTGTGCATATAAAATGTGTATATATTTTATATTTTTGTATATTTTTTTCAATCTAATAATTATGCAAATTCTTGCTATATTGAGTTATAATTTGATTAACATATCCGATTTGTCACTGAATGGAAATATTTTTGTATATTGTTTGAAAAAATATTGACTGAATTCTAGGTTATTCCTTCATGTAATTTTACACAAAATTAGGGTTAAGGTTAGGGTTAGTTTAGGATTAGTTTAGGATTAGGGTTAGGATTAGGCTTAGGGTTAGGGTTAGAGTTAGGATTAGATTACACAAAATAATTACATGAAGGATCGACCGAATTCTATTTAAATTGGAAGGACATTATAAATTGTCATTGAATTGAAATATTTTTGTACATTGTCTGAAAAATGACTGTGAATTGAAATGCAATATTTGTATATAGTGTGCTAGTTAAATACCATAGAGTGCCTAAGTGTTAAAATAGTTGGACCCATCTGCAATTTTACCATTGTCCTAAAATAGCAGTATCCCCCTCCTTTGTAAATGATATTGATTCAGGCTCCCTATATGCTCCAGTACATTATGTGTAAATGATTGATATCCTTGTCGGCTGTTACATGTGTCTTTTTATATAATATAGGGTGTCCCTGGAAGAACTGTATCGTCGGAAACTTAATTGTTTGGGTATTTTAACGCCACAACTAAACATAACTATAAATAACTAGGGTGGTTGTGGAATAAATCAGCTATCACACACTCTTTGAATTTTGACAATTGACTAGCTATTATGTGTAAAGACTAAAGAGACACATGTAGCAGCCGACAAGTGCATCCTTTTGATATAGATGTACACATATTAAACATGAAACATTCTGACAATTCCACATCCTTGGCATTGCAATCAGAGTTCAAGGGATGCATGATGCAGTTTTGAGAATATGCTGTGACACGACATACATTGAGAATGTACACTGGTGTTGTTGACATGGAGTTGCTTTAGAAGAGGATTTCAGATTACCAAAATATTATTGTACATTTGGTAAAGATGGAATTTCATTGGTGGTTATAGTAAAATCAACCCTGTGAAACTGATTTTAATTTTTTTTGTACGTAGAACGCTGAAAGCAAAAACATTTGAAATTGTGCACTCACTAATTTCAAAATGTTGATATCACACATATTTGAAGCCTATTTAGGCGAAATACGAAATTCATGTTAGTCCACATATTTCAGGAATTTGTAGCTACATGGGTAGCCATTGTTTAGTTATTAAACATGCTCATGTGTACCCATGGTAACACCCATCCCTGAATGCCACTTTACCTCTTTTCTTATCCTAAATAACGTACCGCTTGTATTGAGTCCCTCACATTCCAGTGTAGTAACTGGATTCCTTGCCCCTATTATATACAGAACTTTTGTTACCAGTGTTATTATTTTTTTGAGAATAATGCTATAATAGTCACAAATTTATCAAGAGGTGTAGTACCACCTTAATGTGGATATCAATGTGCATTTCCATTGGGGTTTGCTTTGTCAGCCTTGCTGTAATGCAGTCATGGTTTACACAGTCATGCATACAAAGTTTTGCTGTGAAGCGCTACATATTTTTTATCTTTTCCACAAGGCACCGAGATGCCTTGTGCTTTTTTTTTTTGCGCTACATATTGGATTACCAAATGGCCTATTTGTAGATTTCACTCACGCACAGACCTTCACCTCAGGATATCCTAAATGACCACACCCAGTATGATGTTTATACCAATCAGTTAGCCACACCCAGTGTGATGGTTTTATCATACCAACCAGTTAGTTATTAACTGATGATTTTGTTTCATGTTGCTCTGTCATGTTAGTGATGGAACTGAATATTGATTCGCTATCATTACTCCCCATATTCCAGAAAAATACAGCACTAATCTTATTTGGGGATTAAAAAATATAATCAAGTTCTGCTAAATGAAACACAACTAAATCCTAATCCTTTATTTACTGCTGTAGTTCCAACTGGCAATGAAAGTCAAATTTTAATATTTTGTAAATTTTTGGAAATAAGGGCCAAAAACATGCATTTTTAGGGTGTTTTTCATAGGCTGTGACAATCAAGCCCAAAGACTTGTATAAAAGACTAATTTCAAGTTATGCATTCTAACTTTTGGAAAACACATTTTCTAATATTTTCCATAACCAATTATCAAAAATATAAACCATAAAATATTTAAATTTTGAGCTCACTCTTAGCCTATAATCAAGATTTTGAATGCATAGACTTGTGCCAGGTCTTAGAATGTTGTGACTACAATTGTAAGAAAACATGCAAAATTGCATGTTTTTGGCCCATTTTCCCTCAAATTGTCCAAATATTAAAATTAAACTAAAAGATTATGTTTCATTTGGCAAAACAAGATAATATTTACGAGTGGATATTCATACGTAGTGGTAGATAAAATGATTAAAGAGTTTAACTTCAACACTGCACTATTTTTTCGCTCACCTGGAACGTTTTCACTAGTTCGACTAGTGTAACATCCTATGACGTCATTCTGTCAATCATATGACGCCATCAGTGAAGGTTATCCCGATCGTAGACAAGATACCATCACAGCATCACCATCTTTAATCAAGATAATATTGTTTTTAATTACAAAAAATTAGTGCTGTATTTTTCTGGAATATAGGGAGTATTTGTTACAAGTAAGTGAAATTTTAAGATAAGTGACAATGCTGATTTGCATTGTTTCTTCTCTGTTCTCAACATGGCGCTGACCAAAGTGCTTTTCAGTGTCATAGAATTTCAGTACTTGGTACTGCAAGTGTGCAGTTGCTGAACATTCCTGAATGATTTACAGTGACGAAAAAAAACCTGAAAACATTTTTTTTAAACATTTATAGTCAAAATGAATCAATTTGATTTGTCTTACTCTCCCACATCATGCAATTACTGAAAAACAATAAAACAATTAATAACCAAGAAGGGGGGATCTACTTTTACTTCCACAAAGCATTTGTGTAATATGTTAACAAATAAATTGTACCAAAATGCCTAAAATAAGTTAGGCCAACAAATATGTCTTTATAGTTGTTTGTTTTTTAATTGATGTTGTCAAACCAATGTTTATCATTGATTAACATCTGAAGATGCAATGGGCTATTCCATTTATAATCCATACTCCCCATGTGGAAGATTTTGGAAAAATCTTCCACATGGGGAGTATGTTTTTCAAATATAATTGGCCAGGGTCAATCATTGTGAAACCCATACTCCCCCTGTATTATGGCTTTACCTATCTTCCATAACTGGAGTGAGTATTTCAAATTGAAGTTACCCAATTGTTTATTCTATTCAAAACTCATACTCCCTCTGTGGAAGGCTTTAACTAAATGGTGTGGATTTTAAATGGAATAGCCCCAATTGAGACGTTTACCAAATAAGCTAATCTGGCATGATTTTATCCGCAAAGGTTTTTATGGCCACTATGTTTTTGTTGTTTTTAATATTGGCATCATTCGCTACTTGCATGATTCCGCCATTATGCACTATGTGCGGGGAGAGCCACGAATTGGCAGCATACATGAATGGAAGAATTACGTAACCTTACACAGAATGTTATATGACTGGTTCAATTCCCATTCATCAGGGGTGTGAGTGACCTCTATTGAAAAAAGAGGAACTTGGTTCAAAAAAAAGAGGAGAAGCACTAAAATGTGCTCAAAATGAAAGAAAATGCTAAAATTTTGCCTCAAAGAAATTTCCAAAAAAGAGTAATTCACACCCCTGATTCATGTATGCTGCCAGTTCGAGGCTCTCCCTGCACAAAGTGCATAATGGTGGAACCATGCAGGTAGCAAATTACTCAAGTAATAGAAATAAGACCAATAATTTCTGTAAACTATGCCAAAATTAATATATTGGTAGATTATAAACTTTATTATTAAACTTGATTTTTTTCCGTTTGCACATATTAATAACAATTATCACAATTTTATATACCTATGATCATTAATTAATAAATTATGAATTAATAACTATACTCATTGTGTGAGCGCAAGGTTGTAAGTGCATAGTAACAACAAAGCACTTAACACCTTCTTGCACTCAGCTGATGTATCATAATGTCAACATTTATCATTATCTTCTGTTCAAAATATCCTGCCCAGCCCAGGGCTATTCCAGTTGAAATCCATACCCCCCCTATGGCAGACGTGACCTTAATCTCCCACACAGGGGATTAAGATTTCAAATGGAGTCACCTTTAGGTAACCCCATTTGAAATTCACACTCCCTGTGTGAGAGATTAAGGTCATGTCTTCCATAGGGGGTGTATGGATTTTAACTGAAACAGCCCATTCTGACATGTGACCACAAATCAGAGGATTTTCATCTTTATCGTCGTGAATTAAGCTTAAGCTTTCATTTAAAAAAAAAAAAAAAAACACTGAAAACTTTCACCCCTGTATTCATTGATTTCTCTATCATTCAATTCTCTATATCATGATTGCACCAAAACAATAGAACTGTATGAAAACAGTTCCACACACACAATTCTTAAATATATTTCTGATCTAAGCAAAAGACTGCTTTACTGTTGAACAAATGTCACATAGCATTCAAATGCTGACATGGTTCCAATGCAACTACAAAATGTTTGCTACATCATGATTCAATGCAATGAAATGGAATTGAAATTAATTTTGGTGATTTTGAATATTTGAAATGAAAATCATATGCATTGGAATTGAATTGGAATAACAAAAAATAGTTTGGCTTGAGCATGAACTGGATTGGAATTGAAATAATTGTGAGCAATGACAAATTGAATTGGATTGGATTGGATTGAAATCAATATTTTGGAGTGAAATAACATTAATCATGATAGCAAACATTTGTAATTGCATTGGCATACCATCAGCTATTTAGGGTGTGAATTTGTTCATGACAATACTTATATATTGGCACACTACCTAATCTTACGAATTAGGACTAATATATGGTGTCTCAAATCAAGTTGAGAGTAACGCCATGTTGTATTGCAGTGGCAGTTTTGAATCGTGGGCGCTAACCAAATCTTACTGGGTGTATAAACACTCGTAGAAGTGGGGTTTGTCCGTAGGCTGGCCACGCAACTGCATAAATGCACCAATGGTACTCTCAACTTACACACCGAATACCACCACCAATTCTATACTGTAAATGGGCTGTTTCATTTAAAATCCACACTACCCCTGTGGAGGATTTTGAAAATATCTTTCACAGGGGGAGTAAAAATTTCTAATGGAATGAACACATTAGGCAGCTCTATTTGATTTCATACACCCACTGAGAAAGATTCAATCTGAATCTCCGATGGAGGGAAGGTGAGTTTCAAATGGGAGTTGGCTAATGTGCTAATTCCATTTGAAATTCATACTCCCCCTGTGGAAGACATTTCCAAAATCATTCACAGGTGCAGTGTTAACTTTAAATGGAATAGCCCTAAAAGCAGTGACATTAACATACAATTTGATCAACAAATTAACCCCCTGGACACTACTGGCCATCTAACAGCATTTCTGATTGGTTGATAACTTGAAATACTCATTTCAATTGCCAATTATGACTTGGCTTTAAACTATTTATGGTCAAACTTGCATTTGCAGATGGTCTTATTAACCTCCTTGATTGGTTCAAAATTGGACACAATATTCATTTCGGCAGGTAGTTCTCATGGGGTTAACCCACCTGATATCGTGTGTGCATATACAAGACAAAAAGTTCCAACACCACTGGAGAAAAGAACCGCACCATTATTTTGAGAAAGTGTACACTAAAACGCCCAACAATCTATGTTCTAAACATTTGAATTGGACTATACCAGTTGAAATCCATACATCCCCTATGGAAGACATGACCTTAAACTTCCTACCACATTTCGTTTCACCAGTCCCAATACATGCATGTGTGCATCAAATTAAATCAGAGTGGCTTCAGTACTATTTCTACTCTACAGAACAGTGAAAACAAAGTATTTGATAACAGAAAAGTGACTTAATAATAATATTGTGTGTTCTCTATACAGCGTGTACCTCAAAAAATGTCACAATCAAAAAAGATATATTAAAAATATGAGGACTCTTTGTTTTCTTGACTCAAATGTCAGTACAAAGCAGAAAAATTACTCAGCAGGGCTTTTATCCCATCCCATTTAAGCATCTACATATTTCCAAAGATATGGTGATTTTCATGTATAGAAAATACTAGTTTGTAACTTTTTTTCTATAATAAGGTGGTGTGATCAATTATAATACCTCTTCAATTGCTGAAAGGTCCGTTCATACTACGCCGCAATTGTTTTGGGGTGCATTGCCGATATATCAGTTACTTTTTGCCGCAACTCTTCGCATTACCAAGTTAAAATGTATTTAACTTTATTGCGATACCGCAATGCAGTATTTTGCAGAACGATGCAGTGCGGCAACGCAGTGCATCACAAAGCAATTGTAGCATAGTATGAAGGGGCTAGACATGCTAGATGTATAGAAACTTGACCAGATGAAAAACCCAGTAGATTGACTGTCACTTTAGAACAAAAGCTCTAAATTACACAGGAAAAATTAACCCTTCTTGGCCAACATCAGACTACACACCACCAAGGAAAAATAGTTTTGATATCCCTTTCTTCTAATAGGAAAAAATTTTGAAATTGTAAAATTTTCGAGATACACCCTGTACGTTCAACTTATGGAGATCACATTGTTAGTAATAATTGCATTGGTTACAGCAATAAGAATATAATATATAATATAATTTACACCTTTTAACAGAATGCAGCAATAAAGGTGTTTGGAATCACAGCAGCTGAAGGGAGTATCCCATTATGCTTTGCGATACCATTATAGGACTGATTATGCCATAGAAAATGTACACAAAATCCCACACTTCAACTTTCAATTACTCTCTTAAATCAGGGAAGCTTAGACTTTTGTTTGAAAATATATCACCCATAGAGTGTTGTGACTCTATCAATAGCTCTCAATATCTAAGCGGCTCTTGTGTATATTTTGTATACATTTGCTATGGAGCATGCAGATATACTGCAATGCATGATGGGATACTCCTTTCAGCTGCTGTGGTTTGGAATGATGAAAAACAAGATGCCTCCCTCCCTATAGAATGATCAAGGCTACAACCAGCGTTTGACCGATTTACCTGCTACACAAATTTTAGTTTGTACATTGTACAATTTTTTACAATGTAAACATATAATATCATAAGAAAATCACCTAATGTTTTCACTGAAAATTGCTATGCACATTTTTTTTCAAGTAAATCGAACCCTGGCTACAACACATATTAATACCTGCATGATCCATGCAACTAATAACATTTCATCGACAGAATACAAGACTATTGTAAGAGACATTTTTGGCTAAATTTATATTTTGATGAACTTTGAAAGAGCACACACTTTAAATCATGTTGTAAAGTTGATTAATTATGTTTTAATTAATTAAATCAGATTTTGTCAGTGTAGTTTAGTTTTGCTTTTTTTTCTGCTACCTACAGCTCTTACACATGATAGTCTGCATTGGGCGAATCCAGTTCAAATCCATGTATCCCCTATGAAAGACATGACCTTAATCTTCCACACAGGGAGTGTAGATTTCAAATGCAGTTGCCCATTCAAGGTCGTCTGCTCCGAAATGGGCGATTCCAGTTGAAATCCATACACCCCCTATGGAAGACATAACCTTAATCTTCCACACACAGGGAGTGTGAATTTCAAATGGGGTTACCTGAATAGGCAACTCCATTTGAAATCCACACCCCTGTGTGAAGATTAAGGTCATGTCTTCCATAGGGGTGTATGGATTTCAACTGAATAACCCATTCTCACAATTGACCTTTTTGGTAAATCCCATAAGCCTTTGCGAGTATACCTGAGATGTCGTCATTTGATGTCACACCGATGTGCACATTGTTTAGCAAACATCGTTTCTGCGCATTTCAAAGCCGTAAAGTGTGCAGTAACGATGCGCGCATCGGGGTGACAACGTCTCAAGTGTACTCGCAAAGGCTTATGGGATTTACTGAAAAGGTCAATTGCTCTCCACATTCCACAAACATAATCAAGAAATGATAACAATCAACACAAAATATAGCTCTATAATAAGCATAGTGAGAAAGATACATGAAGTCTTACTGTGAATAGTAGCAGCATAGCACCATTAATTATATATTATTAAATACTCTGTAAGATGAAAATGATCAGTTTGCTGGTTTGTAAAGCTGTTTTAAGATCAAGTTATAATGTTGTGAACAGCTTACACAAAAAGTCATTGTGACAAACAAATACTGTTTTGATTTTTTTTAAAGTTCATGAAAAAGTATATTTAACCCCTGAGCACTACCTGCCGATCTAACATTGCCTCTGATTGGTCAATTACATGATATCTTCACTTTAATCACCAATCAGAATGGAGCTTTGCAAATAATTCACCCCAATTTTTTTGTGTGGTGAAATGTTTCTAACAATGTTGCTGATTGGGCCAATTGATAATGAAAACTTCTTTTTGGCCAATCGGCAGGTAGTTCTCATGAGGTTAAAGCATGATGCTCTAGTCATTGTCAACTTGGATTACATAGCAATTATGTTGCATTACATGCACAAAATGCAAATATAATGATTATTTGGCAAAATCTGAGACACTGTATAACTGACATTTTTTGCGAGGGTTTAATTTTCACACTTTTTTGCAGTCAAACAGGCAGCCACAAATTTTAACCCTGCAAAAATATTGATTACACATAGAAATTAATGTGAATGTATTTGGAAGCGTGAATTAAACACCTACTAATATGTCAAGAATAAAATCGCAAAAAAATTGACCCAGCGAAAATATCCCAATATGCAGTAATCTCAGGCTAAATTATATATCGAATTTAGTAAAACCTGCATATCGTTTATATTGCATAGATTTAATATCAATAATAATGATACAAAATACACCTTCCTAGACCATGTAAACACACCCCTACAATACACGTAATACATGTTGTTATATCTTGGTTCTCAAATTTGTCCAATATTTTTTGTGAATTTTATCAGTTATTTTAATAACTTAAAAGTGCCAAGTTTTCAAAATTAAAATGCATGGTATACCCAACTCATCTCATCTAGTATTAGTGTACACATATTAATTGCCCATGAATTGTAATGAGTTGAAATATAATTATTTTACTAAATGATTAAATAATCTATTTCTACCAAAGACTACATTGTATTTTTAAATACAATGTAGTCTTTAAAATGCTCTTTGGACAACACAATGCAGCCCACCCCCCCATCACCAAAGTCCAAAAAGGTCCACGCGAGCGAAAAACAACCCAGGCTTTTTCGGTCAAAGAAGGTACTTTCTTGGTCAAAAAAAGTCCAAATTTTGGGAAAGGTTCACTTTTTTTGGGAAAAAGGTCCACTTTTCTAAAAATCCACCCCCAAATATATCCCGGCACCAGATTTGCAAGGTTATAAGTTTGGCGAGAACTGTAATGCCTGAATCAAAGCCCATTTTTGTATATTTTCAAAATCTATCCAGTAGGTAATTTGTAAAAATCCATGATTCCTAATTTCTTTGTAAAGATGACGATTTATTCTCGCATTATGAGATGAAATTCAGGCCATTGATTCACCATAGCAGAAACTCAATGCCTTACACTTAACAGGTTACTTTCAGTGCATTGATGATGAGGCTGAAGAACGGTGGCACTAGATTGATGCTGTCAGCTTGGAATGTCTGGTGAGAAGTGAGACAGTTGTAGATGTTGCATATCATTACGTGCTGAAAAATAATACGAAAGAGGTTCATTTTATTAGACTTTTACATTACAACGAAAGGGATGCTGCTGATTTCAAACTTCCACTGATTGCAACTTTTCAATTTTGATAATTGATGATATATGTGTATATCCATATCAAAATGATGCACTTGTCGGCTGCTACATGCGTTTCATTTCATATAATAGCTAAGAATAAATACCAGACTCATCTCAAGTGGAGGTCACTTCCAATCATCCCCAAGTCACATGGATAAGGAATGTTCTCTGCATTCCTAAACAATGTGACTTAGGATGATTTGAAATGACCTCCACTTGAGATGAGTTTGCATGGTATTTAATATTTCTAACTATTATGTGAAATGAAACGCATGTAGCAGCCGCCAAGTGCATCAAGGTGTGTCACTAGGGAGAAACATAAATTTTTGGTGGGTGTGCTCCCTGGAATTTTGAGAGGGTGGGTCTTAGCCTGACGGCGTGAGTGGGTCTTTTGGAGCTGCAGGTAAAACAGGGTCTTTTGGAGCTGCGAACAGTTAAAATCAAGGGTCTTTTTTGGCTTTTTGGTTGAAAGTCGCCTGAAAAAAAATGTGAGGAATGAGCAAATTATGGGTATTTAGAGCTGAAATTTTCAAAATCAAGGGCCTTGAGCACTCTGTTTTGGTCAAACTCAGGGGTCTTTCGAAGCTGCGTGGTCCAAACACAGGGGTCTTTCCGGGGGAGCATACCTGATGGTCATTTGTGTTGAGTGACGACCAGTGTGTCAATCTTTAGGTAATAAGAATATGACAAGATTACTGCCCAAAATTTGTGTTACATATATGTTACAGAAGTTGGAAAATTTAAATGAAATACTCTGCATGCTAGCCATAAAACTTTAACATAAAAAGTTTTGAGATATTTTCTCAAAATATCAAAAGCTATCTCAAAAACCACTGAATCAATACTAGGCTTGTTTGTACTCATTTTAATGCATTTTGCATGCTGATTCCAAATATGTGATGCGATCAAGCAAAATCAGTCGGAACTCGAAAATATTAAATTTTCAGTTTCTTATAGGATAGTAAAAAACATTTACAAAGCTGCATTTTGCAGAAAACCCCATTGAATTTGAACAACCAGTTCTAAAGATACGAGCAATTAAAGAGTTTCCAAAACAAGAGGAAACAAAAGGAAATATTTACTTTGTTTGCCTATATCTCAAAATCAATATTTCCGAGTTCCGACTGATTTTGCTTGATCGCATCACATGAAAACTGACTATTCTGAAATTTTGTTATTAAAAAAATTTGAAACTTGTTGTCTGCTGTTGACACCCGTGTGGAAAGAGTTGAGTACGCGGCATAGAACATTTGTTATTGACTTGTGTTCAAAGTATGGTGAACTTCAACTTGTGAGCAGCACGACAAAAGCTTTAGATTAAAAAAATATATAAATGTTAGTTGATCGATCGATCAGGCCCGTAAAACAGGTTTTTTTTCATCGCTTGATATCATAATACGCTACCTTGAAAATACGTAGTGTCTAGTTCATCATCTGGATCTGGTACAAATGGTGGTTCCTGATCTCTTATGTTGTTCCAATCAATACCAGCAAACAAGGCATGATATTGCAGCTCTGTGATTAAAAATAGATACAAATATTTAATTTTTTATAATAATCAATAAGTCTGCATGACAGTAGTATTTATGATGTGATGAAGGCGGGACACAGTGTCATCGCCATAGACATACCACCTAGACCTATGACTGCCCATCCCTTACCACAGCGGGAGGTGAAGCCCCGTATCCAAGGTGATTTTGGTCGGGTGGTCGGACGTGGAGAAATAAGCGTTCATGTCTGGAGAGAAAGACGCGCTCATTTGCGTGATTGTTGCGCCATTATCGCTCGCGTCAAATGCGACATGTTCCATAGACGCGATTATATCTGCTTGCTTGCGTCCGGGTATGCGTCCTTGTCAAAGTCGTTGCTAAGCAGTGTCGGCTTCACTACGCGAGTCAAAGTCATTGGTCTAGGTTCTTGTTTGTCTGGGGTCATCGCCCGATATCTTCATGGCAGAAATCGCCATGGTAGGTTGAATCCACAGCCACGCATGGCCATTTTGTTCCGACCTTTGAGACGCATAATGAGCCGAGGGACATCTGACTATAAGGTTACTGACAATAGCCTGGTAATTGACCTCTCTGTGTGTGAGTGAGCATGTATACGCCATTATGAGGTCAATGGTCATATGCTTTTAGACTGCTTGCACGAGTGAGTGCAGCTAGCCTATGCTGCGCTATAGTTTGGCACATATAAAATCAGAATTTTTGTCAGTTTTTGAGTTCAAGACGCACAGTTCTTTCTCAAGACGCACGCTAACGACTATCATATCCGTTCAACACATATATTCAAGTGCAAGGATCTAAATATGGCTTCTTTAGAATAAACAAATTACGGGAGATATTCAACATTTTCTACCCCGGTATCCAAAGATTTATCGTCTGAATATCAAATTGTGCATAGCACATTTACGTGTATCTATCCCGGGTATTTATTTTAGTATCTCTGCTGTACCAAGTAATTATTAGCCAGGCGATGTCGGTGTGTAGCGCTGTTTGCATTCAAATATTGAGACAAATAAAGCTGACATTTCTGTTGTATTATCGAGAAAATGATGATATTATTATTAGCCCAGAAATGAATGCACAAACAAGCACACATAATTACCATGAGTAAGCCTGTGTACATGCGCATTAAAACAGTGAATGGAAGATACATTTTCAATAGTCTTTTAAGCAAAAAAAATTGTGTTAATGTGTAAACTGGCAGTAATGAATGACAACAATAACTTTACACCATCTTTGAGTAAATGTTCATACAGGCCAGGGCTTTGAAATCCCGACATTGTACACTTCATTGATTAGACCTAAGGTCATTTTGGGTCAATCGTGAAGTCAACTCCTTCACAACATCTTTGGAGTTCTCCTGATGAGGAGGACATGTGTCACACATCGAAATATTAAGGTCAGATCTCAATAATTGTTGTATTGAATGGCTGTTTAAACTTTACCTGCAGTTTACACCATCTGTTTTACAGTCATTACGTGAATTTGTCAGGTTTCGTGTTTCAGGGTTTGGTTTGGGCCTCGATTTTTTTGGAAAATTACCACAAAACAAACCCATCTGATATTTCCGCCATGACCTCAAATCTCTAATACATGTACAATGCATGCAGTATGATAATTATATCAGTATTTCAATAATTCGTCGTCTGCATCACATACTGTCGGTTGTATCTCAAAAGGCTGCCTTGTGTGATTTATATATTTATTATCTAATTGTGTTGAGATACATGGTAAAACTTAATATATTAATTTTGGGGTATTATCACAATAGTATTACAATCTCATGTTCTTTTGTAAAAGAAGACGCATGCCGAGATATAAATAACAATATGTAATGCACAATGATAATAAAAATCACACAAGGCAGCCTTTTGAGATACGACCGACAGTATGTGATGCAGATGACAAATTATACATACCTTTGCCAGTTGCTCTTCTTTCTGGCTCTGTAACCAGTAAGATATTGATGGCGTTCTGGGCTTGGTCAGATAAGGCTTCAGCACCCTCTGGCCATGGCAGGTCTGTTAGAAAGCAAAGAAACCGTATGGTTGCATTGTCAATGTCTTTATTATCACGCACTAACGGGCATGATAATGGCAGCATATATTACCCAATCCAAGCTTTGCACATCTCACACACCACAATATTCTAGTATCAATCCAAATCTTGAAAATGATCTGGCCCTTAGCAAGACAGCCAAGTGCCTGCGAACAGCACCAAACATTTACAGCTCCTCCAGCGAATATGCTACAGAGTATCACTCCCACCTATTTTGTGAATTGTGCTCTTTTTATGCTAAATATCATATCCAATTACAGAAATACAACAAAAAATACATCCCTGTTCACATGAATTTATGATAAATTATCACTTTCAAATTGATCAATCAAACTATATATTCGTCAGATTAGCTGCGACTTCCTCATGTAAATTAGTAGCAGTAGTTATACAATTTGACAAGAAATTAAAGTCAAACCTGATGTAAGCATGACTTGTGCACAATTGAATACATGAATTAAAAACCCACCCAAGTCCATGGGAAGTGATTTTTAGAAAAAAAACTGTATCATTTTAATTCCTTCAGTTAGATTTACCTGGTCAATATGGTAAGTTTTACATGCAAATGAGTGGGTTAAAATGTATTAGGTATGACGATTAGCATTTCAAGGACTTCGTAGGGGTTCATTTTAAATGCTGGACTTGGGTGGTTTTTTGAATCATATACATAAGTCAACAATGTTGGAATGAGATTACCACTAGTAAGATAATTATAGGTTAATGAACTTGTATTACTTGTTGGGAGAGAAATTAGACAAAATAATGCACGCGCGCTGATGTGGATGCGTCTAATGCACGAGCCCCGATGCACGAGCCCCAAAGGGGGGAATGCATTAGACGCAAATTTGAAACTGAGATAAAGGTAAAAATATGGAGTAAAAAACAATAAAATACATACGAAAATAGACATCAAATAAACTTCATAACTTTAGAACCAAGTATGCTAGACCTTTGGTGTTTTCACTAAATGATAGCCTATTGTATGTATAATGTAATAATTAGAGGAACTCAATTTTCAAAAATGCCTCCTTTGGACCAGATTGTGTCATATTACATACAATAGGCTATCATTTACTGAAAGCACCAAAGGTCTAGCATACTTGGTTTTAAAGTTATGAAGTTTTTTTGATGTCTATTTTCTTATGTATTTTATTGTTTTTTTACTCCATATTTTTAAATTTGCCGCCTTTGGCCCCCATGGACCAGATTGTGTCATATATGCCCTTTTACTCACCTCTTTTGAGTATGTTCTGAAAGATGAGATCTGGTGATTGATCATTAAAGGGTGGTATCCCAGTGAGGAATTCAAATAAACACACACCAAGAGCCCACCAGTCTACAGCAGCACCTAGAAAACATGCAATATTAACATAAGTAGATTAAATAAATTATGTGGTGCATAAAACCTGTCTATGCCAAAAGGGCAGTTTTCAAATCACAATGCTGGATCCTGGAGCTTTGACCAGCTTTCGCGACTCATGGTTCATAAAAAAATTGATTTTTTTAAAAAACATACTTGTAAAAATAAAAATGACCTCAAATAACCTTTAGATGATCTTTGACCTCACACCTGGTGACATAACACATGTCAACGTACCCAAGGGTCATTGTGTTGAAGTACCATTGAAATCTATCAAAGCATGTGGGAGAAATCAACAAAAGCCAAGGGTTCACATTTTTTGCACAAACATTATATTAACAGCTTCTCACACATACAGATACTGTATTTCGTCAAATAAACGCCCGGGCGTTACATTTTCCCAAGGGGGGGGCATTTATTCAAGGTCAATTTTAGAACAAAAAAACCTAAAATGACGAAATATGAACTAGAAACACAGACTTCTGGCTCACTTCCGGGTTTCCAATCCAGATTTTCGCCAATTATTGATGCTATTATCGACCATGTGGGGAACTTGGGGAACAAGATGGCATGGAAATATCAGCATTTTGAAACATCTTGGTTGAAAAAAGTGGTGGGGGCGTTTATTTGAGGGGGGCGACTATTTGACGAAATATGGTATACATCATTTCATAGTCCCCTTTACAAACTTTGTTAGGTTTGTCTGGTGGGGCATAACATCTGTGAAGTGTTTCAATAAACTTTTAAGACTTGGAGTCAGATTGATTTTATTGAGATTATCATCTCATCTGTCAGCAATAATTTCTGAACTTACTACCCGATTTACAGCGGTTGGTAATAATGAAATCACATCACCATCATCCCGGCACCTCATTTGGCCAACAAGCTGCGTAACATTGTGTGAGGCAGGTATGAACTAGTACTTTTGAGGCAAATATGATCAGTACAAGCATTCATATCAAAATATTTTACAGGAATTCATACTTAACTCTTTTCTCATCTTCTTTTCTTTGATCAAGTTCATTTGGAATGTTAATTTCAAATGTGGATTTTGTTCATTTTGTTCATTTTGTACATTCAAAATCAACAAAAAAATCCACAGTTAATACTTAAAAAAATTAATTGAGTATTTCATGACCTTACATTCCAATTTATTTTCCCCACAATTTCTTTGTGAGAACATACCATGTGGTTTTTGTGTTAAGAGCTCAGGAGCAAGATAATCCGGTGTACCAAGGATCCTCTCTGTCGCTACAGCTGCCAATGGAGCCTGCCCTCGACGACAGCTCTTTGGTGTACGGAATGGAGTACGGCATCCCGGTGTACGGAAAGGAGTCTGCATAGTACTTAATCTGCGAACTATTCTCTGTGCAGGAGTCTCAGGGAGCCCCTGTGGTATATAGAGCGTTGACATGTACTTGTTAAAGGTAGGTGGTCAGATTGGTTTTTATTTGTGTTTTGTACCTTACATTGAGACCTGTACCAAAATAATCTGATCCCCAATTTTTGATATAAAATTGAATGGTTTTTTCACCCTATACAAAATTTATTGGTCGAGCTATGAGTTTTAAAATATTGGACAAGACAAAGTCAAGTCCAATATTTATAAACTCATAGCAAGACCAATAAATTTTGTATTGGGTGAAAAAACCATCCAATTTTATCATTATTATGTTTTCAGAATCTTTTCTTGGTCAAAAACATGACTTTTGGTAAAAAATGTGATTTTTGGTCAAAAATGTGATTTTGGTCAAAAATTAGTGAGTCAAAAATGAGTTTTGGTCAAAAAATTGTAGAAAACAAAATTTTTGGGGAAAAAGTGAGCCTATCCAACACAGTCCAAGTTTTGAGTCAAAGTGTTGATTATGTTGGACTCTTCAACTCTGTACAAAGTATAGGAAGGAAGATTCTGAGAACATAATAATGATATAAATTGCACTACAAAGCTGTATCAAAATGATTGGTACCCATCAGTTTTCATTGATAATGGATGAGCCTGACATCAAAATTCAACATAGGATCCAAATAATTTGTAGATTAATTGTAAGACAAGTCATAAACTATACTTTTTGGATATATTTCAAGAGTATTCACAGTTGTATTTTGAAGAGGCAGGGTTTTCAATCAACATCAAAATTGATGGGTGCCAATTATTTTGATAAAGTATGTACCCATTTTGATATTAGAAGTAAAAATGTGTTTCACAAGAGCTATCACTTTTTCGTTCATAAAATCTAAACAGAATATATTTTAGGCCTAATATTTCACTGGGATTATGAGAAAAATATGAGCAACATTAAAATGACCATATCTCTAGAACCTTAAGTCCAATTGTGATGAAGCTTTCGGCAAAATAAAGCTCTGAAAATGGCTCATGTAATGAAATTGAAAACTAAATTTAGATTTTGTCCAACAAATGACTAATTTTGCTTGATCGCATCACAACCAGGTTTTTGAAAGGGTGGGCCATTCTTGAAAAAATTGATCGCTTTTTTCGCCTCGCCGAAGTGTTTTATGGCAAAAAAGTGCAAAATATCTGCATTTTATCATGTTTTTTGTCCACTATAAACTATGACAATCAAGCTCTTAAAGAGATGTGTGAGAATGTAATTTTTGCCCATTTTTTCAAACATTGGCCAAATATTGAAATTAAACTTGGGACTTTTTATGTTGAAGCCTATATGGGCTGGATTCTAGAAGCATGGTTACTTGTCAGGCTTCCTAAGCCATCAGGCTAAACCCAATTAGTCCTATATACAATTTACCAGTGATTACAATTTCACATCATACATCACCTAGAAAGATAAATCAATAAAATGGATCCACTTAGGAAGTCTGATCACTAGCCAAGTTTTGAGAAATTGGACCAATATGGCTAGTGCACAGAGCATTACAACAACCAGAATCAAGATGTACTTCAAGATTAAGGAAGCAATTGTGCTTGCACATGGGGCAGCCTCTTATCATATCTAAGGCCGGTGTCGACAGGTCTTCTGTCGGAATCCTGTCGACAAAGTGAATTATGTCAACATATCGACAGACCTTCGTCCATGGCGACACATTGCTCAGGCAATGGCCCAGTAAAACTTCGTCAGGCAAGCATTTCCAATGTATTTTCAACAAAATGCAATGCCAAATCTTATCTTTTACCTACTATTTTGCCAACTTATCTTGTTATTTGCCTTCAGGGGTCATACTTTTAACAGTGTTTTGCCTTGTTTTCCGGTGTAAATTGTACACTTTATCGCTATGTGCTTGCTATGAAAACGGCCATTTTGGTTTTTGCTGAAATTGCCGCTGGTGTTTGTAGATATTTTTAAGTTAAAATTTTTAAAATATTCCTAAAATCATGAAAAAAAGTCCTGGTATTTTTTCGGAACCCAAATGTATGTTGGCACACTGTCAACGTCAAGATACGAAATATGTCGACATCAAAAAACGAAGCTGACCCGGCCCTAATCATATCCCAATGCAACTTACATCATGATACAAAGAAATACTTACAAATGGTACAGGTGAATCTTCTGCAATTCTTGGATGCAATTTCTGCTTGGCTGGAGTCATATCACATGACATCGCGGCTGGAGTTGATAGGTCAGACGACCGAAGTATACTTCTTCTTCTCATCTGTTCAATACTGCTGGCGCTAGAATGATCCGACGGTCCAAACGAAAAATTCCTAGAATCCAAAGACACACGCTTTCGAAACTGCTCCAAGCTGCCCGATCTGGGAATCGCTGAATGGAATGATGATTTCATTTCGTACAGTTGGTCTTGGGCCTCACCGGCTTCAATGTTTGCAATGTCAATACTAGGTGTACCTAAAGCCATCGCTTCCACACTTTTGTCAAATTCGAAGCTTACCTTTCGGGTTGGAGAGCTAGTTTTGATCTGCCCTCTCATCCCAGTCTGCATATCATCACTTTGTTTCAAACCCTCTATATCAGCCTCAAGTCTCTCATCTGCACTGCTATCTGCCATGCTCACATCAGCCTCCTCACCGCTATCCCAACCCAATTCTTGATGATGACCACTATCATCTTTTCCTACCGCCATTTCTGTAAAATCCATAGTTAGACCAGTTTCTTGATAACCCATGCTGCAGACACCCTTTCTCCTCCTATTACACGCAGCTGGACTAGTGTCGACAAATGCAATGCTGCGTTTTCTGTTCCCTGACCCCAAGGCGGCGTCTGACGATCTTCCTTCAACGCTACCAGCAGGTTTCTTATAATCCTTCTTACTCTCACTACCACTAGACTCTGAAAAGGTGGCAAATTCATTGCTGTCGGTGCTGAATCGAGTTCTGACCGGATGATCTGGTTTTCGGAAGGCAAACTCATCCTGTTCACCCGCATCTTCCTCCCAATCCAGACTGGAGTTGTGTCCATCCTTGGTGCTCTCATGAGACTGGCATCTTTCTTGTGGAAGATAAAACTTTACCCTGTCCTTATTTGGTTTGAGTAATTCTGTGAATAAAATCAAACCTAAACATGATAAATACATATATATGGAGTGTCACATGGGTCAATATCACATGATCGATCATGTGACTCCAGTCACTCCACTAACCCCAACGTCATCCACCAGTCAGCTGATGAAATTAACTCGGATGAGTCAAAAATATTTCTATTAAAAGTTTTCAATTTGTTTGTGTGAAGAAGTTAAAGTATGACTTTAAAATAACCTAATGCTCATGATTTTACTAAATGTTATCCGTGCAAGAGCTATGAGACAAAGGATTGTTTTTAATATAGCCTAATCTCAATAAATAATTTGGATCTGCGGTGTTTCCTTTTGAATCCCTTCCCATGGTGGAGTAAGTATTCCAGAAAACATAATCTTTTTTAAATGTTATAAACATGTTTTGGTTTTGGTTGTTTCAATAACATTTAAAGCCATGTACGATCTTAGAATTCGCTGGCGTACCGAACCACTGATCAAAATGATCACAATAGTACGATGAATCCTCTCGTTTTTGAAAAGCTACGCATGGTGATTTTGTTCGAGATAGGCCGAGCGACTCAGGCTAAGCATACCATTTACACGATATGCGATACCACAGAGTTTATATTTTACACATTTTTACGATTTGCGCATGCTCAGTACCCCATATGATGTTGCCATTACAAGAAAATTCGATATGTTGTCAGGTAAAACCAAGGTTGTTTTCAATATACTAACTGGAAATTCAATACACTCACTTGCAAGGATGAGGGGCCTACACACTCAACAAAATCTTTGACCAACTCATCACACCCTCTACGGCGGTGCCTATAAAAGTAAACGGTCAGATGTGATGGGTTGCCTTCGAGAAAACATACCCGAACCTCAAGGTCAAAGTATTCAGATCAAACACCGGACAGCGACTCCTACGTCCGAAAGACACGTCAGCAGCGATAACGCTTCAAAACATGACAGCACCAGGCACGAAACCAATCCAACTACAGCGCCTGCAAGACTCTCGTCAAGCAGTCCTGTGCAAAGTACCAGTAAACATCACAGAACAAGACATAATAGATATAATCCCAGAGGTCACGAAGGCAGAGCGTCTCACAGTCTACGACCAAAAAGCACGTACGACATAGTACAGCACAACATCAATGCGCGTCACATGGGCAAGCAGGACACTACCGAGCATAGTCAAGACAACATTTCTAGGAACACTCGAGATCCGGCCTTGGACCCTAGCACCTACCAGATGTTACCGATGCCAGCAGTACCGCCATTTAGCAAGGGAATGTACGACCAGACAGCAGAAATGCGGAATTTCAACAACAAACCTGACACAGTCCGCCAACAAAAATACGACCAAGCAAACACTAGTTCAAATAGCCACGACACCAAAGAAAGACACAACAAAGACATCCACAGTAAACAAACAACAACCGGCATCACAACCAGCGTGGATAGAAGCTCTAGCCGGAACCCGACCGATCAAACAAAACACACCAGTACAACCAGAACCAGCACGCACCATTCCGGTTACCATGTCAACAGCGAACACACAATCTACAGCACACAATGCCAAGCCAACACCAGTCAACAACAAACAGGACAACAATGAGATATTCAAACAAATTCTACCAGCATGCAAATCACTAGTCCAGATATTCAACAACAGACAAGTAAGCACAAAAACAAAGACACTACTGAACTTCCTCAACATCACCATCCAGCTCCTCGAGGATGAACTTGGACAACTACAGTATAAAGAGACATCAACCTGCTACACTTTAACTGCCAAGGAGCCGACGGAAAACTTAAACATTCAATTCTCGACAGCAAATTCGACATCGTATGCCTACAAGACACTCGCCTTGAACCATATAAGGATAACGCCTCGTGCTCTAAATTTAACATCGCAAATTTTGACATACATCACCCCCCAAAATCTGAAAACTGTCATGGCATCTGGACAGGAATCCACCGGGATCTACCAAACCAAGATGTCAGTTCCACCTACAATTTTGGACCAAACACAGAACATATCCGTATCCGCGTTCAATTCATCTAAAATCTTCCACATTCATTGTTCACAACATATACAGTTTAGACGGGAAACCTGACCTAAGTCAAGCTACCGCAGATCAGGAGTCATCTATTCTATGCGGTGACTTCAATGCTCACCATCTTGTCTGGGGCCTGACCCAAGACCGTTTAGGGGAAGATCTACTTGAGCAAATCGAAACAGCAACAAGCCACACAATACTAAACACAGGCGAACCAACACACATATCGGACAAAGGAATCGACATTACAATCGCTTCAAACAACATTGCTGCTAAATGTGAGTGGGGAATCCATCCATATCTAGTCAGTGATCACAATGCAATCCAGACAACTATTCGTAACATACCACTTCTACCTCCGGAATGCTTCAAATCCAGATGGAAACTACACAAAGCTGACTGGTTGAAGAAACCATGTCACACCAACCGCCACCAACAGAAAATCAAACACTTGAGGATAAATGCCAGTACATTACGAATATCATCAACACAGCAGCAATCAAGTCAATACCTACATTTTTTGTAGAACAACAACAGGTCAAAAACTACACAACGCTTGATACAGAAACAACGCCATGAAAATCACAGGTCAACTACAGACTAAAGCAATATAGGAAAACACCTACTGAAAACACCAAAAGTGAATTGACCAAAGCCATCAACATACATCGTCAAACATGCTTAAAAGCTATTTACATTCATGGATAAAATGGACAGAAAAACTTAACAACCAAACAAACGCCAAAGACCTCTGGCAGCGTATCAAAATGGTCAATGGCTCCAGAACAACAACACAACATCCAGACCCAACAAGCAAAGCTGAAGAACTGCGCAAAACGTTCGCCGATCGATCCAGTTCAGACAACATCCCTGCTGATGTCCGCCAGAAGCTCCAAGCCCTGGCAGGTGTTAGAACATTTAGGCAGAAGAAGCAATCCACAAAGAACATCCATACGACACTTCTTTCCCATTACATGAACTCAACAATGCAACTGAACACCGACAAGACACCAGCCCTGGAGAAGACCAAGTCTCTTTCTCTATGGTCAGACATGCACCGGATTCACTGAAGACCTTCGTTCTTCATATGATCAACCAGTCTTGGGATGAAATGACTCTTCCTGAAACTTGGAAAAAGGCCAACATCACAGCAATACCAAAACCAGCACAAGACGCAGTTAGGCCTATTTCGCTGTTATCATGCATCTGGAATCGACAGTTCTCCGACGAATCAACAGCGCGGCTAGGCCATTCCATCCAAACCTCTTAGGCTTTCGCCAAGGAGTAGGCACAGAAGACGCAGTCGCATCACTCATCAGTCACATTGCTAGTGCAAAGAACGCAAAATCACACCGCAAAGTCACAACAGTCTATCTAGATCTCGAAAAAGCATTTGAACTCGCGAACAAAGACGCCATTATCCAAACTATGATCAACGCTGGACTTGGAGGCAAACTCTTTGGGTGGTGCGGTGATTTTCTCACCAACAGGCAAGCAAGGGTCGAATTCCAAGGTGCATACTCACAATACCAAACATTCCACAACGGCAGTTACGGCACCCCACAAGGCAGCCCACTCAGCCCAACTCTCTTCAATTTTCTAATTCATGACATTCTCAGAAACACACAACTTCCACCAATGACACACACGTTTACCTACGCTGACAACTTGGTTATAGTCTCTTCCAAGTACGCAGCTGCCAGAAAGCACTCAACTCGCTTAAGAACGTCACAGACACACTAGGTCTCAAATTCTCAACTACCAAAACAAAGGCTTATGAGCTTCCAAAAAGGCATACCAGATTCCCAGCTCAAATTGTGCAATGAAGCCATTGAATGGGTCTCTGAATACAAGTATCTAGGTGTCATCATCAACAAAAACCTCAACTTCTCCAGTCACATCAAATACATAACCAAGAGTTTGATGCCGTCTGAATGCCATGAGAGCAATAAGCGGCCTCTCTGGGGGAGCGAACTCCAAGGTCATCAAAAAAGTATACCAAGCAACTGTGCGCCCCATACTAGACTATGGACTATGACTTTGCTCCAAAGACAACATATGAACAACTCAAAAAACTACAGAATCAAGCTATACGTATCATCCTCGGTGTTCCACGCTGGTCCTGTACCGCTACATGCCAACTTGAAACAGACATCATGCTTCTCCAGTTCTGACACGAAGCCCGTCAGGCAATCTTCGCTGATAAGGTTTGCCGCAACCCAGAACACACAAACAACTTTCTTCAAGCATAAACAAGTCCAGAGAAGTTTTCACTGACAACACATGGCTATACAAAACATCCGACGCATGGCACCTTCATAACACAGACAACCAGCCACCAGTCACGGAAACCATGCAGGTTCCTGACCCCTGGTCACCTCCTCTTGCAGACATTCGAGTACACCGACCATATGATAACAAATCAACTGCACCTCCCGACGAAGTGTCAGAGGTCGCATACAAGAGCATCGCAGACGCAGAACACTCTACCAACGCACCACCACTACTTTACTACACAGATGGCTCAGTCAACGAAGATGGCACATTGGATAAGCTTTTGTAGCATCACATATCACAAAATCATTCAGAGCATCAGATGGCTGTTCAACAGTACAAACTGAACTCGCAGCCATTCGAGAAGCAATTCGTGACTCCAAAAGCAAACCAGAAACAAACATTATAATCCACACAGACAGCCAAGGCGCCATTGACAATATTCGCAAACCACATCGAGACAACATCGCCCTGAACAAAGACATTCAAACAGACATACAAAACAGTAACAAAAACTTCATCATTAACTGGATCCCCAGTCACCTTGGTATCCCAGGCAACGAAGACGCAGATATAGATGTGGCAGCGAAAGCCGGTACTGCCAAATCACAAACAGACACCATCATACCAACAAGTCGCCGACAGGCAAGGGCCTCCATCCATGACATTGCACACCAAAGACGGCAAGAATCATCCCAGTCAACATCTGTCCACTGGAGATTCTCACTACCAAATACATCAGATGCCACTGCTGCTCTGAACACATTACCCAGATGAACACAAATCGATATCAACTCATTGAGAGATAAAGCCAACACCAGCAGAATAGTCATTGATAAGAACAAAACTTGCGCCTACTGCAAACAAGACATTTCATGCCAATGCATTCACGATCTCACCGAATGTCCCAGAACAAGCAAACTTCGACAGAATCTCCTTGAACACTTAAAACCAGAAAAACATGTCACTGATAAGCAACATTTGTCAATCAACATACTAAGTACACAAACCCTTAGACAATATCAGGAACTAAAAGACTACACCATTTACAAACCACATCCACAACAGTAAATCAACTGAAGAAATAATCAAGTTACCCAGCAAACAATATAATTAAACTTTAGCAATCCAGGGTCAAGCAAAAGCAATGACCCAGCTCTGCATGCGGAACGAACCACAACAACAACAACAACAACATGATGGGTTGCCAGTCTGAGGCAACCACTAGTGTAGTGGGGAAATATCACTAAAATGTGAGTTAAAACATCTTGGAATTGTTCAAAATTAACAAAATACACAGTTGAAATTTACATTCCTAATGAACTTGTTCAAAGATTCTTACCTGATTGCTCACCACTGTACAAAGGAGTAAGTGGTGGTGGAGACCCACTTATCTGACACTTGTCCCACTGCACCCGTGCCGTGACCCTTGACCCGGAGTTCACAACCAGGGGATCAATCGCAAACTTCAGTTTTTTCTTCTCACATGGACGGCTATAAGTTGTCACTGGCGATACGTGTTCTGCATTTTCCTTCTCACTATCGCTCTCACTCTTAATACCGTCTACATAGTCTTGACGAGATGTGACCTGATGGCCTTTGACCTCCTCTTGACCTTCAATAATTTGTTGTAATTCGGGCTTTGCTGATTGGAGTCGTGGGGAATCGACATCCATTTCAGAGAGAGTTGAGAGATTAGTTCTGTTGCCAGTTTTATTTTCCATGGCTGCAAGTGGAGTGTGACCAACTGAACTATCCTGGAGTAAACAAACATTTGGGAAGAAAATTAATATTTGGTTAAATTCTATGCAAAACCATGTTACTGTAAGAATGTGTGGATGTACAATAGTTGAGAGATTTGAATGCATAATCAGAAATTGCCTTGTCAACACATTTTAGCCACGGATCCGTCCAGGGACTAAAATGTATGATACCACATGGTTCCAATAATACTGCCCTCGGTGTTTTATATGCCAAATATAAGTCAGTGCACAGCTAGCTAGCGTGTCAGTTGGAACAGGGATGTGAGTTTACTCTCACATCCCTGAGTCAAAGTTGGGTTACTCCTTCATGTAATTATACACGAAATTAGGGTTAGGGTTAGGATTAATTTAGGGTTATGATTAGGGTTAGGGTTATGATTAGAGTTAGGATTAGCTTATATGAAATAATTGCATGAAGGATCGACCCAAAGTTGAAGCTCGGAGTTGAAGCTACGAGTTGAGTTCTGCTAGCGAGTTGGTATAAGCTCTATGCTATTAACTGAAATATAGGTGTCTAAATCGAGTTGGCATGATTTAAGCAACAAGTTATTGGAAACATGTCCTAAAGGTTTGGGCCAGAGCAAAGCTGCATCTTTAGCTTTGAGTGCTCGCATGAATAGAACAATATCATGGAGATGAGAACATGAAATGGACTGAGTGTGTGTATGTGGTGTAGTGTTTCTCTGATCTATCTAACGAACCCATATGTAGGCCCATTTGTGATGTTATTGTCAGCACGATAAGCTATTAACAAGTGTATTTGTTTGTTATAGTTGAGAGGATCATAGCCTGAGTAATCGACATTCCTACAGACTGATACCCTACATTACAAACAGGCATAATTTTACACTGGCCTGTCAGTCATTGGCTGGTTACTTTACTGTTGGACTGGCAACCTTGCAAATTATATGCTCAATTGATTGGAATCACAATTACCATACCTGCCAACATTGAAAACCTAGAAAACAGAGTACATGGCGAACATAGGGCGCGAAGCGCCCGTAGTATCGCCTCTGACGGCGGGGGGTCCAGGCTAGAGGGTTTCTACACTGTAAAAACCCTTATAAGCCCCTTCACAGAAGACACATTTTATAGAAAAACAACAATAAAGAACAAGGTGAAAATGAAGCCCTAGGCTTTTATACACTTTGAGGAGGGATTTATACTCCATATCTAACAACAATTTCAACACATGACTACAACCTTTGAAAAAAATGTGAAAAAACATTCTGGGACCTGTTTTTATAAGTTTGAAAAATATGCTTCCTTCACACAGAAAATGTGCTTTTAAAAATGCAGTTTCCTATACTTTTGTACATAACGATCATTCGTTGAAGCAATTTTATGGCTTTATAACAAGGCCTACGTGACTGATAGGACATTGATATGATGCACAATACAAAGGTGAACATTTTTTTTTTTTAATCCATTTTTTCTTAATTTTTTTCAAAGTTTTTGGCAACTTTAGAGAACCTCTAGACCTATTCTGAAGGTTTGTATTTGAGGAGGTATTTATACTCCATATCTGGCAAAACTTTCAACACATATTTGATGACTGCAACCTTTGAAAAAATGTGAAAAAAAAACATTCTGGGACCTGTTTTTACAAGTTTGAAAAATATGCTTCCTTCACATAGAAAATGTGCTTTGAAAAATGCAGATTCCTCAACTTTTGTACATAACGATCATTCGTTGAAGCGATTTTTTGGCTTTATAACAAGGCCTACGTGACTGATAGGACACTGATATGATGCACAATACAAAGTTAAAAATTCAGAAAAAAAAATCCATTTAACAAAAAACATGTCAAGTTTTTGTTGACTTTGGAGAACCACTAGACGTATTCAGAAGTGCTAGGATCAATCACAGTTAATTTGAAAAATATTGGAAAAAAATTACAAAAAAATTACAGTTTGTTATCCTTAATATGGAAACCACTAACTAATTTTTTTTTTTTTTTTCCAGAAAATCGGGAGTACTCAGATTTTCGGGGGTTTAAAACTCGGGAAATCGGAGTAACTCCGCGAAAATCAGAGTAGTTGGCAGGTATGAATTACCGTATTCGTCCGAGTATAGTCCAACCCCCCCCATGGTTGACCTAAAAATATAAAAAAATCAAGATGTTTTGTATTTTAATATGAAAATTGATAATTTGTATTCATGTCATACTCTATTAATGATTTCAAAAATGCATTCAAATATGACAGGTTATGCTACAGGCGTTTTATTTATAGACTTAAAGAAAGCATTTGATACTGTAAATCATGATATTCTGATTAGGAAACTTAAACAATATGGGGTATATGGGGATGAATTATTATGGTTTAAATCATACTTAAACAACAGAGAACAAACTGTTAATGTTAACTCAACTCTTTCTGACTTTAGGCCAATTGATATTGGTATTCCTCAGGGCTCAATTTTAGGTCCATTACTGTTTATCATTTTTGTTAACTGTTTACCTAATGCTGTGTCTGAATGTAAAACTGTAATGTATGCTGATGATACCTCTTTAATGTGTAAAGCTAAAACTGAATCTGATCTTAAAATTCAAATGGAGTCATGTCTAAGTAGGGTAGCTGAATGGTTCAAAGTAAACAAACTCACTTTAAATGTTGAAAAGACTAAGTTTATGATCTTTGGTACAAACAAAATGCTTGAAAAGTTCAACAATGTACATTTATTATATAACAACAATGATATTGAAAGAGTAGATGAGTTTAAATATCTAGGTGTAAAATTTGATAGCAAGATGTCTTGGTCAGCTCACGTTGATAATGTTAGTAAAACTATTTCCAAAAGAACTGGTATAATAAAACGTATAAAATATTTCCTTCCATACAAAACCACTGTAATGTTATCCAATGCTCTTGTTATTCCCCACTTTGATTATGGCAGCCTGGTCTGGTCAAATTTTAGTGTAGAGTACCATAATAGGCTTCAGGTACTTCATAATAATTTAGCTAGAATAATTCTCTCAGCAGATATAAGGACACCAACTAATGATTTAATGAATACTTTGCAGTGGGTTAAACTTGATCAAAGATGGCATAATACTCTATTAATGACTGTTTTCAAATGTTTAAAGAATGAATATCCATCATACTTAACTTCTCAATTTGATTTTGTTCATGATAACCATAATCATATAACTAGAAATCATACTTCTAATACATTGATTGTTCCAAAATTTAAATCAAATTCAGGTCAACGTATTTTTTCACGTCAGGGCAGCCTATGCATGGAATTCTTTGCCACCGACAGTAAGAGCGCAGATGGAAAATATGACTTTAGGCCAATTTCAGTCAAAAATTAAAGAAATTTAGGCCTGTCTTTATCTACATTTTGTTCATTTGCTTGCTTATTTTTTGTATAAATATAATTATTGTATTTCTGTATTTTGAATCATGGTATTTATAATTTTCTTGTATTTGATGATACCATTATACTTATTTGTAATACTAGTATATTATGTATGCTATTTTTGTAAATATTGTGTATCGTAATATATTTTGTTGCTATAACATGTATACAATGAGGGCCTGCTTGAAAAGCAGTGCTTGTCACTGAAGCAGTATTACCCTCAATAAAGAAAGAATAAATAATAAAATAATAATAATAATACAAATTATCAATTTTCATATTAAAAATACAAAACATCTTGAATTTTTCTTTTTTTTAAGGTCAACCATGAATGATCCTAGCATCTAGGTCTAGGTCCAGGGACACTCCAAAACCAAAAAAAACAACTTTGATATATAATCCCACCCCCCAATTGTGAAAAATTTTCACCTAAAAAACGGGTGGGACTATACTCGGACCAATACGATAATCAGGGTTTTTTTTCAAAGTTGGAACTGTCAAGCTTAGCTCTAACTTCTTCAGGACAAAGTACCTAAGAATGAGACATGTAGGTCAGCCCCACAAATTTCGAAAAGGAAACATATGTGATGCGATCAAGCAAAATCAGTCGGATTCGGAAATATTAAATTTTCAGTTTCTTATAGAATAGTAAAAGACATAAATTTTGAATTTTGCAGAAAACCCCATTGAAATTGAACAACCAGTTCCATGTTGAGTTTTGCACGCGGCCCGTAGCTCTCTCCAATCTGACACGCACGTGTGTAACCCGGAAGTGTTGAGTTTTGCACACGGCCCGAGCTCTCTCCAATCTGACACGCACGTGTGTAACCCGGAAGTAAGAACTACAATTGTACATATGCATGCGGGGAATTACCTGATTATCTCAGCTGCGTGCCTGAATCACGGTATGATTTTATATATGTTTATCGCCTACAAAGCTTGTTCTTTTGCTAAATTTCGCTTGATTTAAAGAAAGAAATATACCAATAAATGAATACTTGTTCAGCTTCAACAATTACTTTCATGATATTGGGTGATCGGTGCATTACATCGGCGGATGAAGGAAAAATCGGCCGATGCAGATCACTACCGATAAGCTAATAATCGGCCCGATTAGGAAGCTCCCGATCTGATCGGTCAGTCTCTACTCAAAATCGATATTTCCGAGTTCGACTGATTTTGCTTGATTGCATCATATATTTAGCTCTACATTCATACTATACTTACAAAGGCGAAATCTGTTGTGAGTGATAGAATCTGTCCAGGCGTTCTGAAGAAGTCTTTCTTATGTTGAGGAATTGTCTGTGATGGTGTTGACATGAGGTCAGATGCACTAATGCCTGAAATGGTTAAAGTAGTAGCAGAATATTGGTTTATACTGCTGAAGGTGGTATGGGAAATAGTCTGGAGTAAGACTATGATTTTCAGGTAATTTTATGCCCGGGTACCCTATGTAACTTATGGGCTGGTACATGGGTACAAGTACCACCAGGGATCAATTCAAAGTGGAATGCAAAATTTGCACTTATTTTTTTTTTTTTATGGGCTCCAAATAAAACAGTAGTAATTATATATATATACCTGCCAAATATTTCATGTAAACAAGTTAAGGGCAGAGTAATGGGAGAGAACATGGACCTTTTCGAGCATCATTATTTCTGAATTGTATGTCCAAAGTATATAAAACTATACATTTTTCGAAAGGAAATGAGTCAAGGAATCCCATGGTGACGTCAGATTTGTTCAAAAATCTTGAGTTTTTGAAAAAATCACAAAAATTCACTTTTTTACCCTAATTTTTTTGTGACAACTTAGAAAAAAAATCCGTTAGGAGTAAAAAAAATTCAGTTAGCTTTTCATGAAGAAGATAAATGAACTTAGGGAAGGTTTTTTTAATTTTTTTGAAATTTGTCTCTTTTTTCGAAATATTGAAAAAAACATGTGAAAAAAGCAATTTTGTCACTCTATTAAGCTAAAAATTGCACATAATGGTGTATATTTTTGTTTAAAACAAATATTTTGAAAAAATGAGAAAACCTTCCCTAGAATTTGATGTACTCTAAATGATAGTGCAAAAAGTTTACCATTTGCTTGCATATTTTTCGATTTATCTTGTCACAAAAATCGTGCACTATTGTCAAAAGTGAACTCTGAGAAATCGATGTTTTTGTAAAAATTGTCAAAATTATGCACAAAACGTCCTTATATTTTAAAACGGTAAGACTTTCACGCTTGTAAAAGCTGTATCTGGTGCATGGTCTAAATATGCATCTTTTTGCATCAATGAATCTAGTATGTCTGCTTTCAGTGCGCCAAAATTCAAAATAATTAAAAAATCTAAGTGGCATTTTGACTGCAAATTTTGTTTTGTTTACACCACATTTGCTGGCGTTAACAACATACTGAATGCGCCTTGACTGCGTTGTGCATACGCGCAGAGTTGCGCCGCGTCACACAACACGAATCGCGCGCGTAATCACAATATTACGCATTCGCGCATTTCTGACTCATTATTTCCTGCCAATTTACTCAGCTGTCTTGAGCCATGTGACTTTTTAAAGTTGAAAAGAGTGAAATAAATCAAGCAAAAATACGAGTAAATATTAGAAAGTTGTATTTTATCAGCTTCAAGTGAAAGAATACATCTTAGTGTTGATAAATATCAAGAAATCTCAAATTCGGGCATGGACGAATGTGTCTCCCATTACTCTGGCCTTAAACAAAAGCTTTCTTTTACATTTCATGCAAACTGGGTCAGGGGAAGGCTGGTCAACATATGATAATAATGTCCTTTGAGTATTTTTGATTTCCCAGGTATTACTCCCAGGCTTAGTAAGGGTAATTTAATTCAAATGGAGCTGCCTAATGTGTTCATTCCATTTTAAATTCATACTCCCCCTGTGGAAGATATTTCCAAAATCTTCCACAGGAGGAGTGTAGATTTTAAATGGAATAGCCCATCATAATACTAATCACGGCGTGTCCGTCCCTCTGTCCGCGCGCTATCGCGTACGCGCGGCTCGCTAACGCGTACTCGCGGTGCGCTATCGCGTAGTACGCAGAGTACCGACGGGCGAAGTGCGAGCATCGGAAAGCATTACAGTGTGGCTAATCGTGCAGTTGCATCTCATAGGATCATTTCCACACATATACGGCACACGACGTGCAGAGGTCTATTACAGCAGAACTATTTCCGGGGTTAACATTTGAATAGGAGAAACTTAAATCCTAACCCTAACCTATTACCCCTACTAAGTTGATTATTGTGTCTAATTGGGTCTTGATCATTGAGAAACGTATATCATAGTATAGTTTAAAAGGTCAGGGCAGGTAGGCCTATATGGGTAACGGCACTGTCGGGTGTTGGGTAAAGAGTCCTATCACGAGAATTACCCAACCCAAGAACCACGAAATCTAGTTGTGTATGTTACTGAATTTATCCTAAAATAATCAGTCACTTACTCATTAAATCACATGCTCTATCATGCAATGAAACAATGTCTTCATTATTGTCAACTTACTTCTATTGAGTGAAAGATGTGATAGTCCAAAATCTGTGAGTTTAATGTGACCATCATTGGCTATCAGCAAGTTGTCTGGTTTCAAATCCCTGTATCAAATAATACACATGACAAAACTACATTTAATAACATCAAGATGCTACAGGTCGAGTGTCCTGGTGAAAGTGGGTCCCAACTAGTATGTGCCAACCATCACTCATTGAGCTATCCCAGTTAAAATCCATACACCCCCTATAGAAAACATGACCTTAATCTTCCACACAGGAGTGTGAATTTCAAATGGGGCTATCTGATTGGGTGACTCCATTTGCAATCTACACCCCCCTGTGTGGGAGATTTCTTCCATAGGGGGTGTATGGATTTTAACCGGAATAGCCCATTGTTTTGCCACCCACCTTTTCATATTTATTTCAATGCTGCCATCCAGCATTGAAAATTGAAATACAATGGTACTACGCTCAATTTGGTCAACTCTCCCCAAACCCATAATTCGCCAGTGAAGTGGTTACATAACCCCCAGGTAACTGGGTCACACATCTTTTGGAATTGATAGTACATGCCATAGACTTTGTGTTGCGATCATTTCAATCGTGGTGCAGTACTCAAAAGCGTGATCCAGTTGGCATAGTGATAATTGGATTACATGTAACACTTCGCTGGCAAATTTCTTTCATGAAGCACCCAATGTGGGAGTATTGCAGCGTTTAGTTCTACATGCATTCTGATCAAAACAAAAACAAAGAACTGTTTAAAAAATCTCTGTATAATCAAAACTTTGTCCCCATGAATGCCATGCCTGAACAAAGCCTGTTGTCTGGATTTCTGTTTCTGTGGTAAAAGGAGTCTTTCAGCTAATATTGCAATAGATATCGTATCCTGAAAAGTATTTGATTTTAACTAAATCTTTCAAGAGCAGCTACTAAAATTTTTTTTAAATAAAATAAAATGTTGGTATAAAAATACAGCACCTTTCACATGAGCACATGTACCAAAGCGTTTTACATTTATTCCGCTGTCGTTAGATTATGTCAGCTGCCATGCAATGCCCAAGGCATGCTAATACCTTTGGGCAGCGCTCAATGGACAATATTCATAACAGCTCCCCATTTCACCCCTGGGTAGAGAGGAAATTAAGGTAAAGTGCCTTGCCCAAGAGCACAATACGAACAAGCAATCCACTGATTGCAAGGCAGAGCCCGTACCGCTGCACCACCGTGCCCCTAAAAGTATTTTACAGGTCCTGTTTGCAAAGCAAAGCAAAGCAATATGAATCAGGCGGCATGCGACGTACGAGGCTGACAAAACTACAAATCCGACAGCCCCGTTCAAAATAGGTGGTTAGCAGTTACAAATTGGATGACAACATACTTACAGTTGGGCACTTTGTCGTGCCCCAACAGTTTTAATCCCCTGAGCACTACCTGCCGATCTAACATTGCCTCTAATTGGTCAATTACATGATATCTTCACTTTAATCACTAATCAGAATGGAGCTTTGCAAATAATTCACCCCAATTTTTTTGCGTGGTGAAATTATTCTAACAATATTGCCGAATGGGCCAATTGATAATGAAAACTTCTTTTTGGCCAATCGGCAGGTAGTTCTCATGGGGTTAAATTAACATAATTTTGTTTGGACACCATATAACACATTTAGAATTGTTTTTGAAGAATTCATGATTATGTGTTATAATCAAATGGTGACGTCAAAAATGGTGATAACGCATCTGATCCCCCTGATATGAATGGTGAATTTTCCACAAAGATATGGTCCCCTGGGGCCCCCTTTTACCTGTGAATAATGCCATGACTATGTAGATATTGCAATGCTAACACTACTTCTGCCGTGTACATTACAGCCATGTCTTCATCAAAATAACCGCACACGTGTAAGAGAGACTTGACATCGCCGCCAATAAGGTACTCCATGACCTGCAATTGAAACATGCAAAATGAACCAATTTATAATTCGCCGTCAAAGTGATGTAATAATCGGATTAACTACCATAATATAGGTGAAAAGAATTTTTGAATATGTGACACGATCTGATCCATGGGGGCCAAAGGCAGCAAATTTGAAATTAAAATTAAACAAAAAAATGGAGTATAAAACAATAAATACATAAGAAAATAGACATCACAAAACTTCATAACTTTAGAACAAAATATACCAATGACCAATGGTGTTTTCAGTATATGATAGCCTAATGTTTGTATAAGTATAAGGTAATAGCTATAGTAGCCTCCTTTGGCCCCCATGGACCAGATCGTGTCACATATATCACACTGTATTATTATACATATACTGCCATGAGAGGTTCTGGTTAAACTATAGGCCCGAGGTGAGATCAATAGTATTAATTGATCTCAACGAGGGACCATAGTTTTAACCAGAACTTTGAATAAAGGCAGTATTTGTTTTATATACTTCATTAATATATTCTTTGTTTATTGATTGGCTAAAAAAGAAAATTATTTGACGTTTCTATCCTGAGTGAATAGCAAAACCAATTTAAGCACAATCTATATTTTGCCCTTCAAAAAAAAATCGAATAGGCTAAAATCGGGCTAACCAATTACAGCAGCGAAATCACGCTATGGCAGTTTCGGCATGCGGGAACCGTTCCTCGCGATCAAATGCGCAAGCACGCCGAAGGCATGGTCAAAACTACTATTTACTGCTTGGAGGTACTATTTACGGCTCATCCGGTACATTGAAAATACTATTTATGGCTTAGAGACTATTTACGTATATGAGAACTGATGGTAGAACTATTTTTGGTCATGTGATCCACTTTTAACCAATCAATGAACAAGAATATATTAATGAAGTATATAATACCGTTTAACGTGGTACGTCTGCATAGAGCCATAGATGTCAAAGAGCAGAGATAAAGACCTGGATCGTAATTCTATAGAATTAAGAATTAAGCATTCTCCCTGTCCTCATATAGAATATTCATATATCATGCTGATCACCTGTAAGATTAGTATCTTTGAAAAGAGCGGTATCTATGATTGCAGACATACACAGGTGATGAGTGTAACCTGCTTGTACTGCAGGGCGATATACATGTACAAAGATTGCTTTCACCTATTGCTACATGGTAGTAAATCCGATTACATCACTTTGACCGCGAATACAAACTTACTGAAATCTAACCCTACAAAAGCTACGCCCATCCAAGGATAAGATATCAGATCATGGATACAATACTGTCATATGGACAAAAGAAAGTTGTACCCAGAATTGATTGATAAAAATACCAACATTAAATTGATCCGGGGGGAGGGGAGGGTCTCATGGATTTTCTGGGTACCCATGCTAGATCCAGGGTTCCTGGAGGCCTAGTGTTAAGTAAAAATATACCCCTAGTGGGCCAGATTGCTATAAAATTAATAGAAATTTGATTAAAAACATACCCCTAACAGGACTACATTATAAGACCAAGTGCACAAAAATGTGCAGTATTGTACCAGAAACAACTTTAGAAAGTCTAAAAGCCACATTTTGTTTTATTTTTTTTATTAAAAATTCAAAAAAATAAGATACATGAGCATGGAATCAGAAATATTTGCTACCCCTTTGGAGACTAGAAGAGGTGAATTTGATATCCCTAGCAGGACTAGAAGAGGTACCAGGTTACAGTGTAGTAGTGCTATATAGTCTCTCTATTTTTGGATCGAGCATATGGGTACCCCTCGAAAACTGATAATAAAGAAAAATCGTTTGATGAAGTAAACATAGAAACCATGTGGATTATAACAGTGTGATTGTGATCTCTAACATAATTATTAATGTTTATTTTTACTCTTGGGTTAACAGCTTCCAATTTGAAGGGTGCAACTTGCTAGACTCGAGTCCAGTCCTCATTTACGAAAGTTTAGGGTTTCGGGTTGGATAGTGCAGTCTTGTAATGAGACTAGTAGAGTTTCACCCTATTCGGTAATCGCTCTAAATTTTTATGATCCTTTTTAAAAGCAACCCATCACTACAGTATCTACTTTGAGTCACTGACACTAGCTTTGAAGTTCAGCATGTGCTGCATTGGCGTTGTTTCTTGCATGTACATACGCGCCACTTTGATCGTGTGCGTAAAAGTATGTACATGCACCAACTAACGCAAAGCTAACACAGAACACGATGAACTTGAAAACTAGTGCCGTTGTCTGGAGTACTGTAAAGCAATCACATGTAAATTCACCAAGTATGAATTTCAATACACTTCCTTACCAAGTAGATATAGCGTGCAGATTGTATAGAGTAGAAAAGGTTGACAATGAAAGGACTCTTAGAGAGTGCCAAAGCATTGCGTTCTGCCGTAACCTGCCCAACCATGTTCTTGTTGACCATGTCGGCTTTCTTCATGACCTTGATTGCATAGATCTCATCTTTCCCGTTGCGGAAGCCTAGGTACACCTTGCTATAAGTAACAGATTGAAGAAATAAATATTAAAACAGAGAAGTGATGTTTGATATAACTGTAAATTGTACTTTTAGCTTACTTAAAGATGGGTGACCTGATTTATATCCTCATCCCCATTTTTCCTATCAAAATAGAGATTTTGACATTGGAAGAAAGCTCATATTTTTTTCATAATCCCAGTGAATTTAGGCCTAAAATATATTCTGTTTAGATGTAATGGATGAAAAAGTGCTAGCTTCATCCGGTCATCCCCAATTGTGGTATACCACGCATACCATTCTATGGGCCGTTGTGAAGCACGTTTTTACTTCTAATATCAAAACGGCTTACCTCAGAACTTGAGAATAAAATAATTTTGGTGCAGGCCTCAATATGAGGTACATGTACAAAACATGATACAAAAATATCTGACCATCCACCTTTAATTGGCTGTGTACTTACCCAAATGCCCCACGGCTTATTGGTTTTATTACACGGAAATCTTCAATGCTTGGTGCCTGAGGAAAAGAAAAGAATTAAGAGATCACTCAGATCAGCTTTAAAATTTTTTTTTTTTTCTAAAACATGTTATTATCAAGAGGGGAGGTACGGTACATACATATTTTAAGACTGCCTAAGATAATGCAAAAAAAAATTGTTTGCTTGTCCTCCAGTGGGATTTTTGGGGTGGGTCGATGGGTCGGCCGGAAAAATATATATTAATGACTCACTGCTGTATAGGTATGTAGGCAATGAACATTGGTCATGTGGAAAGATACTTCACTTCAGACCTTCAATATGCAAGATACACCATGGAAAATGATTCAATTAGAAAGACTGTATATTTACAGGCAATAGCAGGCATAAGACCCCAAGTTTATTGGAAATGTTGATGCAGGAATGGACAGTTATAAATATTATGAGTTTACAGTAATGATATTCTTCTAACTTCTAAGTAAGAAAAATATTGGTCAAATTTAGCTTTGAAAAGAAATATAGCCATAGAAAAACTAATAAAAGAACCATTAAAATAAAAAAAACAAAGTAGGCAAAATACAAAGAAGGGCAGCACATATGGTGCATAATAAATACGACTGGAAGACTAACTAGTGTAAATGAACTCATACAGGAGCTAGATTGAGACCAGTTCCAACAATTGAAACTCCAACAAGTTCCAACAGCCTCAGGTGTGTGTATGTGTTTATATGTGTTTAATGTGCATTCACATACATACATGTACGTAGCCGTCGGTACAAAGAAATCGTTGCTCCATAAATGATTGCAAATTACACATTTGTCATCATTTTTCACTACAAAATATAATATGATAACACAGGTGACTAATGTATGAATATATGGAGAGGTGAAACAGGTTGTTAATTATTGACTTGTCAATATTAATATTTTATGACTTGTCAATATTAATATTTTACGACATCTGGAGAGGTTTAAGCTATCGAGGATGATAGTATCAAAGAGACCTGAAGAGAGGCTAGGAGCTCCACACTTATGGTCATGTTTTTTATGTTGGGCACCAGTTACGTTGCATGTGTATTTTTCAAACAAATCACATGCTTCTACAGGTCTGGTACTATAACTTCAAAAGTTTATGTTAGAACCCAATAAAAGTATATATTCTGAGAGCATATACACGATTTCAGAAACCATACAATGGGAGTAATTATACAGGGTGACCCATATAATATACAGGGTGTAACAAGCAAAATAAGAATGAAAATATTAATTCAGTTAGGGGTGTCACCCCTCGACGTACATTGATAATGTAAAGTTTTGACACATGTTTTTAGTTAAAATTGGTATACCATCTTTAATATGGGAGAACAAGTTGATCAGCCAAGCAAAGCAGAAGTTCTTGCCCAGCAATACAAGTCTGTTTTCACAATTGAAAACATGATCTCCACTCCAACAAAGGGACCGTATACCACAGCGTCAATGCCTGACATTAACATAACTGTCAACATGGTCAACGGAGTTGAGAAACTTCTTGCCTCTTTAAATCCTAAAAAGGCCATCTAGGCCCTGATCAGGTATCAACATGGATGCTGAAGAACTTTGCTACTGTCTTGGCCCCAATACTGCAAGAAATCTTTTGTCAATCACTAAGAACAGGAGACTTGCCATCCGACTGGAAAAAAGCTAATGTGTCTGCCATATTCAAGAAAAGGGAAAGGAGTGATCCAGCCAACTACCACCCGGTATCTTTGAGGAGTGTCACCTGTCATCTTGGCCAGTAAGTAATATCAGACAGCACCTTGATCAGCATGGTATACTTTCTCCAACTCAGCATGGTTTCCGCAAAAGACACAGCTGTGAAGCCCAGCTGTTATCCACCATAGAAGATCTCGCAAATGGGTTAGACAACCGTGAACAGATTGACTACCTCATATTGGACTTCACAAAGACCTTTGATTCGGTGCCTCACCAAAGACTTTTGCACAAACTCAACTGGTATGGTATTCGGGGAGAAACATTAACTTGGATAACAGATTGGCTCACAAACAGAACCCAAACTGTCATCGTGGATGGGGAAAAATCAGATGAGACTGCTGTGATTTCTGTTGTGCCCCAACAGTTAGCAACCTGGACAACCGATTCTTTTGTTATGCTAGGCTCACTCAGTTATTTTGCCGAGATTACTGATGGATAATAACACACGAATTTGACGTTTTATGAAACAAAATGTTATTTATTGAAAGCCGAAAAAGAAAATTAGAATAATATCTAGGTCAAAATGTAAATATTGATTGAACATAAACCCGCAATAAAATCAGGTAAGCAAAATATTAAGTTTATTTACCATGCCGGCCGGCACGTTGACTGGTGTGTTTTTTACTTTTGTTTACGATTTTACCGTGATAGTGAAAATATTTATGATATATAGTAAAACAAATACAACATGTTTCATTTCGTTCGGGGAAGTAGTCAAAACTACTGGTCCCTCTAGCTCGAGATACTCTACCTAAAATACAGGTTTACATTTACTATCTTAGGCCAAGTAAAAAAAGAAACAAGTTTCTCGTCCGGACTTTTTAAAAAAAGGAGGAGGCAGGGCTTTACTATTTACTATTTTTCAATTTTTTGCTATTTTTTCCAAGATGGCCGCCATGCTAAATATGGCTAATCAATGTATGTTTAATCACCGATATTGTGCTATTTGAGTATACTGATGCAATGTATAACAAAACAAATTATTTGAATCATTTTTAGTCCGCTTGCTAAGCATCTTTCAAAATTCAGAAACAGTGAAAATGTACATTTGTTCAGCTTGACAATAGGCATATTCGATATACCCCGGTACCCAATTTCCTGGTTTATATCGGTTTGAAATCAATACCAAACTTAAACCGATACCGAACATTTTCCTACCCTTACATAAACTCTAACCCATTCCCAAATATACACCCACCCAAGCCAAACTAACCTTTTTATCCAAAACCCTTGCCCTTACCCCCCAAAAGGGAATTAGGGGAGAACTGATTTCACCTGAAAATCAGACCTATATATTTAATGTTTTAAAATGCATGAATGTGTTAAATTTTTAATTACTTTATTTTGCCTCAATTCATCGAAATTGTTATTTTTATCGCTAAAATAAAAGAGAAACCTTTCATATTATTTTGGAAATTTAATTTTTTTCTAAAATTCTAAAAATACCAAAAAAATACATTCGAGCGCAAAAGCTTTTTTATTGCATGTTAGAAACTTGATAAATAGGTCATCATATACAAAATGCATGCATGGGCCTATTTATCAAATTTCTAACCTGCAAGAAAAAAGCTGTGGCATGTAAGAAAAAAATTCTTACCCAGAAGAAAAAAGCTTTTGTACTTGAATGTATTTTTCGTGTATTTTTAGAATTTTAGAATTTTTTTTCTAATTTCCAAAATTTTGTGAAAGGTTTCTCCTTCCTATAATTAGCCATAAAAATTGCCATGAGATGAGATGAGGCTAAATAAAGTACAGTAATTGAAACTATTAATATATTCATGCATTTACTAAGTTTAAAAGCTAAATATAGGTCCGATTTTGGGGTGAAATCAATTTCACCCCTAATTCCCTTTTGGGGGTTGGGTCAAGGGTGTTTGGCTAGTTGGGCTTGGGTGGGTTTGTATACATGTAGTAAGGTTTGGGGTGGTTTAGAGTTTGTGCAAGGGTAGGAAAAACAGACAGTTAAAAACTTTTTCAAAAAAAAAAAAAAAAAAAAAAAAATTTTTTTTTTTTTTTTTTTAAATAGTAAATAGTAAACAAAGAGGCGTGCCAAAAAAGGAGGCGGGCGGGACGAGAAACTTGTATTTTATTTTACTTGGCCTTACATTATCTTGCTGTATTTCAGCTAGAGCTCCAAACGACAAGCTTCCGGTTTTTTTTGGTGTACAATACTGTTACGTAAGATGAAGAAGAAACCCGCCTCGGAGCCCGCTCTACTCATTATTTCATTGTACTTATTGCAATTTGCCTCACACATTACGTAATCAACACAAAGCTTTTGTGAGGATTAGTGAGTGGATAAGAAATTGACAGTGGAGGATACTGAAGGACATGCCGATTGTTAGTTGTCAATCATGATTTGCCGCAACGTATTAATATTTTACTGCATGGCATTCCGCAAACACCAAGACAAATTATGCCGTATTTTTCCAAAGATGATCTCATATGAAGTAAGCTGAATGCGATCTGTACTTTTGTAACATTCCGATCGCTTTCGATCACCTATTATCAGCTTAATTTGCTTGAAAACACGAAGTTCATGTTGTGTAAACATAATTAGCATAGACACAAATGAAATTACGATGCAATACAATGCAATTTGAATGCGCAGCAGATCTATAGAAATAACGTTGCCCGGTTTTATGCAGAATTAGGCCCTGTCTGGGTCCCTCGGTGTTGGATGATTTGACTACTTCCCTCCGCTGGCGCCTCGGGAAGTAGTCAAATCATCCAACACCGAGGGACCAGTAGTTTTGACTTCTTCCCCTCAAAACATGTTGTATTTGTATACTTAAAGTCTATGACTGCTATACTAAAATGCAGCAAACCTTTTACGAGCGCGACTACCGTGATGTTGCAAATTCGGCGCTAACAACGCGTACGGCGCACAGTTCATTCATAAATTTCCACTCAGCAACAATATATCGCCTTAGCAGCCAATCAGAGACAAGTGCGGCAACGCAGTATATACGCTGATGTATCCTTACAATACGCGCTCGTCTAAGGTTTTCTGCATTTTAGTATACATGACCTATATTATTTTATAGCATATTGTATAGCATGCATGTCGAATTCAACACCCTACCTTTATTGTTGCGTTCTCTACATTTGATTGGGGAATCGCCCCATCTTTAAGCAATTCCATGTTTAATAACAGAGAGATAGTGAGAGTTAAGCTCCCAACAACTAAATTATATCATCATTTTGTGATAACCATCAGTAAGAATCGTGGAATCTGACTGTGAAAATCCGACACGAAATCATCAGCTGATTTCTCTTTCGAATTTGGCGCATCGTCGGCGTATGATGGCGCTCTTCAAAAGTGCTCTGAGGTAGCCAGGCCAGGCGGTGTAGGTCATTCCACGTTCACATGGAGCTTATCAAAAATCAGCCGGTGTAGCATCGGGTGTAGCATTCTATTCTACATACTTACCAAGTATGATATTTTGCATAGTTTCATTTTGCATAAAGAAACACCGTGCAATTTGTGTTGCAAGGGTACATACTACCCCGGTACCAATTACTGTGCTTCATCACTTTATGATTTACAGCTCAACTTACCGTACTTTGCCTAAGCAGACAGTCCATGCCAAAATTGTTACTACACCTTTACATTTCATCGAATCTCTTTTTGATGTCTGTCATTTTGAACATCATACTTGAAAGATGTATGCTATGTAGCCTAGAAACTTTATTTTGCAATTTCATAATTTGCATATTATTAGCATATTTGCAAGAAAAAACATGAAAATCAATAAATACCTATATTTTTCACAATTTCAATATTTTATTAGAAATTAAGCATGTAGGCCGTTTGTTATGACTTGATGAATGAAACTGTTAGACAGATTTTGATATTTTTGCTTATTTTTCCTTTTTTGCCCCAAAATGTGTAAAAATCACAATTTTTTGGATGACCTATAGGCCCTATTTTCTTTGAACTTACTTTACTTTTGTCCTCCGTTTGTTCCTCTCAGAGTCGCGGGGAAATGATGGGACGTCTGTCTTGGGCTGCATGGGTAGCATCTGTCAGGTTGGTATTGTGCCTTGTCAGGATTTTCTTGACCCCTCAATCCATCTTCTTCTTGGTCTTCCTACAGGCTTGGTACCGGACAGTTTGCTGTTGTAGGTCCGCAGGGCTGGTTGATTTGTGGGCATGCGCATAAGATGCCCAAACCATTTGATGCGATGGCTTAATCTGGTCTAGCATAGGCTTGGTGCCAACCATGTCTCTGATGACTTCATTTCTAATTTTGTCCCGCCGTGTCTTGTTTACAGCTTTTCGTAGGCATTTCATTTCACAGGTGGTGATCTTCCGTTCAGTCTTTTGTTCATAGCCCATGTTTGTGCCTGGTAGCAGAGAGTCGGAGTATAGATTGCATTGATGATTGTTCTTTTTGCATCCATTGGCACAGCTGGGTGGGAAAGTATAGGCCCAAGCATGAAGGTGATGTTGTTTGCTTTCTGGCATCTGGTTTCAATTTCTCGGTCTATCTTCCCGTCTTCAGTAAAGATGCTGCCCAGGTACTTAAACTCCTTTGATTGCTGGAGGGTTGTGTTGTCAATCTTGATGTCCAAGGTCTTTTGGGATCGGCTGATCAGCATGGTTTCTGTCTTTGGGATGCTTATGCTCATGCCATACTTCTGGCAGGTTGCGTGCAGTCTGTTGGTGTGGTTTTGTAAGCTAAGGCTGTCTTGGTGGATGAGACATTGATCATCTGCAAACAGTAGTTCATTGAGAGCTTCTTCATCTAGATTTGCTTCTTGGGTGATCCTGTCCATAAAAATGAGGAACAGGAGGGGCGAGAGGACACATCCTTGTCGGACACCTGACTTCACAGGAAACCACTTGGTGAGTCCTGTCCTTGTCCTGACAGTACAGAGGCTGTCCCTGTAGATGGCTCTCACACTGTCCAGTAGTTGCCCTTTTACACCGTAGTCTTCTAGCACAGTCCAGAGTAGATCTCTGTTTACTCGATCAAACGCCTTTTCTTGGTCTATGAATATAGTGTACAGATCTTGGTTGTACTTAATACTCCTTTCGCACAGCGGTCTCAGAGCAAATATGGCATCAGTGCACCCTCTGTTCTTCCTGAACCCAAACTGCGCTTCGCTCAGCTGATGTTCAACAACTGGTCGTGTTCGTTTCTCTAAGATCTTTCCATAAATCTTCCCAGTATGGCTGAGCAGAGAGATTCCTCTGTATTTGCTACAATCTCTTTTACTCCCTTTTTTCTTCCAGATGGGGACAATTATTGCACGTTGCCAGTCATCGGGTACAGCTCGCTCCTCCCAAGCCCTGTTGAACACTCTTGTCAACCATTTGACTCCTGTATCTCCACAAGCACGTATGGCTTCTGTTGTGATGTCATCAATTCCAGCTGCCTTGTTTTTGGGACTGGTTTTAATGGCATTTCTGACTTCCTCCTGGAGTATGGGTGGATCAACTTCCTCTTGGAACCGAGGATGGAAGGCTGCTGCTGTTGTCTGTCACCGTCACCGCTTGGGTTGAGCAAATCTTCGAAGTATTCTCCCCATCTGTTGGTGATTTCGCAGCTGTCTGTGAGGGGGTTTCCATCCTTGTCGTTTATGATGGCGGTTGGGTCAAAAGGCTCGTCCCGCTGTTTGTAGGCTTTAACTGCTTTAAAGAACTCTCTGCTTGAGCTACTTGATTTTTCTGCCAGATCTTCCCCCTATGTTTTCCAAGACTGGTCTTTGGCTTCTTTGATAGTCTTCTTGCAGTTACGCCGGGCTTCCCTGTACTCGTTGTAGTCTGCTTCCAGGTTGCTTTTGGACCATTTCTTGAAGAGTCTTTTCTTCTCTTTGGTTGCTGCTTTGACCGTGTCATTCCACCAGGATGTCCCTTTCACTTGTCCTGTTTTTCTTTTCTTAGTCCCACAGTTTGCTTTAAGGGTGTCTGTTAGAGCATCTTTGAACCATGCCCACTCTTCTTCTGTATTTCATTCCTGATCTGGTAGTTTTTGGAATAGCTGATCCATCTGTTGTTCGATGGCTGCCTTCACAGGTTCTTCTGCTAATTTTCTGAGGTTTATTGTCTCAGGTTGCTGCCTTTTATTTGGCCGTGGTCTTCTCCTGGCACTTGTTTCCATCATGACTGGTCTGTGATCAGTATCTATGTGGATGTTTGGCATTGCTTTAGAGTCATTCACTTTGCATCGATCTGTCTTTCTAATGAGGATGAAGTCAAGCTGAGAAGCTTTGGTGAGGTCATTCCACTTGTACCATGTGAATATTTGGCTACTCCTATGTTGGAAGAATGTGTTTGTGACAAAGAGATCATGTTGGGCACAAAGTTCCAAGATGAGTTGTCCATTGTAGTTCCGACTTGTGTTTGGTGCACTGTGGGGTCCTAGGTAATCTTCCCAAGGTGATCGTTCACTTCCCACGTGTCCATTCATGTCTCCCATTTACCACCAGCATATCCTGATTCTTTGTACTGTTTATAACATCAGATAACTCTTCAAAGAATGTATCCTTGTCTTCATCTGAGTAGGAATCATTGCATGGAGCATACACTTGGATGTATGTTGTAACCTCTTTCTCTTGTTGTATTCTGAGTCTGATTATTCTTTCGGATATGTAGTCAACTTCCATAATGTTCTTAGCTAATTCTGGGTGTAGGTAGAAACCCACTCCATGGACGGCTCTTTTGTTCTTGTCCACTCCAGACCAGATGAGTACATAGTCGTTGTGCGATTCCTTCATGCCTTTTCCTTTAAGTCTTGTATCAGATATTCCCATGATTGAGATGCTATACCTCTGCATTGTTTCAACAATCTCTGGTTCCTTCTGTCCAATTCCACTGACATTCCATGTTGCAGTCCTAGTCGTTGGGCTATTTCGTTGTCTTTTAACAGTTCCGTGTCGTTTTCCATTTGAATCCGTCCGTTTACATTTCCTTTGTTTACTTTGAGCGGTAGTTTATCAGCTGCAGGCTTGCTGGGCCATTCGCAGCTTCCCCGGTCCATAAATGGAGCCGAGACAGTTTCCTGCTTATTGGGCAGGTGGGTAGCAGCCGAGGTCCACTAGTTAAAGGGTGGATCGCCTCTCCCACGGAAACACGATGACTGTTGAACCTTAGCAGAGACTGTTGAATCTAGAAGGTTTCCTCCACTCACACTGTCATGTTTCAATCAGTGGCTAAGGATGGTGAGTACCAGGGCGTGTCCACTCGCTGGTGGGCCATACGTACTGCACCTCTGGGGCCCTTAGCTGCTCCGAGATCCCCTACATGCTAGCCTGGAAATCGCAAGATGACCAGTTACCATCGGTGACCGCTGGGAGGCCATGTAGGAGTCTTGAGTAAGGAGAGGCTATGTACTGGCAGGAAGAGACTTACACACTCGGCTCTTCTTTTCACCCGAAGGCTAGCCAGCGGCTTCGGTTGCAATTGATCAGAGGTTGAGAGTTATGCTACTAGATAAAAGAAGGAAGGGAAAAAAGAACTAGACAGACAGGGGAAAGAAGGAGGAGCATGCATCTACAACTACTTCTACAACTACAACTACATACGCACTAGACGCATCACTTACCCCTATGACCTGGCTTATACGTGCACATCCTTTTAGTCACTCCTGTGACTTTTAAGCCTGTCACCCACCGACTTTGAATTTTTCTTTGAATATTTATCAAATTTCTTAATTTAGGTATAATACAGTGCAGAAAAAGATGTCAAAAAATCTGTTAAAACAGATTTCCAATAAATTGTTCCATTTTCATTTTTGGGTTAAATACTCAATTTTCATGCGCGGGATATTTGAAACATAAAATGAAAACATGTCCATTGCACTTTTTCCTCGAGATGTACTATAATATCAAGGTTACGGATAGGCCTATATTATAATCCCTTCTTATCTTCACTGATCCATCAGATACCTATTGTTATGAATGATCAATGAAAAGGTTCAGAACTGGGCTACTATTAGTAGTACTAATGGTCTTGTCAAGTATCTATAGTTATTTTCATGACTGTAGCCTTGTTCACACAGTCGGACTTAAACCACTTAATACCGGACTTAAATTACGTCGGTAATAGTATCGGGTATAAGTGGCAGTGTGAATGAGCGTCGGATATAACTAGATCCGACGTAATGTGGTTTAAATCCGACAATTTAAATCCGAAGATGACCAGGGTTAAGAGCTGTTAAGACCGATCGAAACGTTACGATCGGTAATAGTAATTACGTGTGAACACTGAACAGCGCTTTTGGGCTGTCGGATATAACTGTGACCTTTCACCTTTCTGCGTGATTCAGCGTGAAGAACACTTCCGGGTTAAATTAAATCACTCGCGCAACTGATTTGAAGCAGAGTATAAATAGTGTGACCAGTGAGAGATAAAACAAAATGGATGCAGGTGCGAATATCAAACGCAATAGAGGAATGAACTGGCAAGAGAAGGAGACATTAGCTCTGCTGACCATTTCCGGTTAGTTATGACCGGTAATAGCTCGGATATAAACACGTCGGACATAGAGCTATTGCCGACTCGTCGTGTTCACACAGTCGGACCATATCAAAACGTTTTAGCTGTGATAGACCCTTCACAAACTGCGACTTATTACTTATTTCCAACACTCTTTATAGGGATCACAAGGTCAAACCGAGATCTGTGCATATCTTTCTGTGCAGGCTCATGTTACCAGTCTTAACCTTTTTGAAATCTCACTATACCAACCGCTGCACTGCACGGATTGTATACAGAGTGCGGAAAGACCAATGATATCTGGTTCACGCAGAGGTGATTTGGCTGTTGCTGCATAAAAGTTCAATACTAGTTTTTTAGTTTTTCCGCTGTTTGCGAGTGAGTTACTTGACAAATCAGATTATTTCTTAGATGATAAGTTTGGAAACATCCCAAGCTCCAATTGGATACCAGGAAGCAGGCATAAAAATGGTGTCATGACGTTGAAATGCTTTGAGATAAATGGTCAAAATACGTAGAAAATCAGTGAAAAAGCTGAAAAACGCGGATCGCAGCAGAGAATGAAGCATTATTAATGCATAGGTGAAGGTGAATAAAAATTATTTGCGAGTGAACAATATCATCTACATTATTTTCGATACAATCATAAATTGCAGGACATTCTCACGATTCTTGTGGTGTAAAGAAGCATGATATAGGACTAATAATTTCGAAGTTATGATTTTAGTAATACAAATATTTTGAGAAAATGTCTGATTTTTGTTGATGTCAATGGATGGTTGTAATGGAATGAAATAAGAAAACGATCAATGGCGCTTAGGGTACCCCAACGTTTTGATATGTATTACCGGACTTAAATTACGTCGGTAATAGTATCGGATATAAGTGGCAGTGTGAATGAGCGTCGGATATAAAAAAAATTACTATAGGCCTATCCGACGTAATGTGCTTTAAATTCGACAATTTAAGGCTGAAGATGACCAGAGTTAAGAGCTGTTAAGACCGATCGAAACGTTACGTCCGGTAATAGTAATTACGTGTGGACACGCAGCACTATTGGGCTGTCGGATATAATTGAATACCTGAGTGGAAGAAGGGCCCAACTCCATCAAAACTGTTTTTGAGATATTAAGAAAAAACTTAATATTTGGAAAAGTTTTATAGACAGAATGTTTTCATCTTCAGGGGACCTTTAATACATGAACATACAATACTACATACATTCGAAATTACATATGATGTTTCCATGGCAACGCTACAGGTCTTAATACGAGCTGGAGTTGGGCCCTTCTTCCACTAATATACTGCAAGTGCCAGTTCCGTGAGCAGATGTGTTATAAATAGCCACATAAATTTGATAATTATCCATTAATTGCACAAGTAGAAGCATGTAATATCTTAGCAAGAAAGTTTATTGTAGTGAAAAGCAGATTTCTTGGGTGAACAAAATTTCTCTTATATTCCAATATTTGTGGAAGAAGGGCCCAACTCCATGGAGTTGGGACTTTCTTCCATAAAATCCATGATTAAGTGTACATTTTTCACTTTCTGCGCTTGGAGGGAGTACAGCATCGATTAAATACTGAAATGGCTGATTCAGTGGCTGATTTTGGGAGATTCGCAGCGAGTGATATTTAGTGTCTATGGCGAGTGGAAAATCGCTCACTAAAAATCGAGTTTGGGCGAGCGGCGGCGAGCGAGAGCGATCGCTCGCCTCAAACGGCAAGGCCTGGGGATGCGATTATTTTTTCGTACATCACCGTTAGATGGGTAAATGGGAGCGTTCACTATAACAGGAAGAATTACTGAACAGGTAGAATCATTGAAAATGAACATTAAAATCTGTTCTTTCTTACATTTCCTTTTAGCTTTTTTTTTATTTGCTGCTTGTGATTTCCCGTTTCCATAGAGGGGTCAATTGGAATGACAAGGAAACATTGGCTTTACTCAAAATTTGGAGAGACACGGAAAGTATTTCTGGGATAAAAAAAAGCTTTGGGAGGAGATAGCCACGCTATTACATGACATGGGGGGGTCCTGATACGGTCGGGGAGCAGATACCTGTAGTGATAAAGGCACTGAAAACTCTCCATCGCACCCTCCATGATCGGGTGAAAAATTCAGGCGCAGGAGCAATTGACCATCCTTATTGGGATAACCTACACGAGTTTCGGGGGGGTAGCAAATGTTAACCCCAGAGGGTTCAGTGGGGGGGGGCAGTATGGCCCTGGATGTAGATGGAGATGAAATTTATTAAGCCATAAGCATGATAACAGAAAGGCATGCAATTGCATTTTATAAGATGATTAGGGGGTCCCAAATATATACGGAAAGAAAAATAGGGGTGTCATAAAATATTTTTGATGACCAAAATGTAGGAGTCACAACACAGCATGACTACAGATAGTGTGTTTATTTTATTCAAAAGACTGATGCCTGTTTTTTGGGGGGTGTAAACGGGGGGGGTCATAAAATATTTGCTGCCGAGGGGAGGTCGCAATTTTATTGAAGCCGACTTTTTGTAAATTTGGGACCCCCCCAAGAAAAAAATAGCATGATGATGGGAGTCAGTGTAATTTTTTTTATTTTTGTCATTTTTTCAAAGATGTCCACCATAGTAGGGCCTACACGTATAAAAATGCGATATAGAGCTAAGTCTACTGTAAAATGGGACTACTTTGTCAAACTAAAATAATAATAATAATAATAATAATAATAATAATAATAATAATAATAGAACCTACATAAATACAAAATTGGTCTTAATTTTGGAACTTTTGAATTTGCATTTTTCTTACATGACATACCTACCGCATTGTCTGTAATTTGTTCTAAAGAGGGGCGTTTTATTAATTTTCTGATGATGCTCATGTAGAAAGAAGAGATTTATGACCGGTAATAGGCTTTAACGGACATAACACGTCGGGCATACGCTGGCGAAGTTACGTCATTTATCGGATTAATTACCATAGCAATAGGTGAAAACAATTTTGAACATTTCGCGCTGTACTACAAGCAGGTTGCACTCATCACCTGTATGTCTGCAATCATAGATTGAATACAATACCGGTCTTTTCAAAGATACTAATCTTACAGGTGCAACTAATCAGCATGATTCACCTATTGCTATGCTAGTTAATCCGATTATTACGTAACTTCGCCAGCGTAGGCCTATAGCGCTATTGCCGACAAATGTGGACGCACTAAGGGATTAGCGGAAATATTTAATTCGATCGAACATAAGCCTAGATAAAATATTACCGGTAATAAGTGCATGTGTGAACACAGCTTGTGTCAACTCAAAAATCATGCAAGGTCGAATGTAGGAAAAGTATGATCAGTTGAGCTGTAGTATATAGTAGTAAATGATTAATAGGTCTGCATACATGATACACGAGTCATACCATAGATGAACTCCTGGATGGGGCAGCTTTAATTAGCATTAGGCCGCATTGATATGTAAATAGCGTATTGTTATTTAAATTTGTGCCCAGACGTATTGAGGGCGACAGTCATGTTATCCAGACGGAGAATGGCTGCATGATATGCCGGGCATGTCAAATTGCTGAGTGAAGGCTGATAATCACCTTTCGGTATAGGTAATAAGCTAGTATATTTCGTGTACCAGTTGGTTATAACACAAAATTAGTATCATATTAAATATATTAAGTGTACATACTGCAGTTACTGTTTAGATGTTTGGAAATATTCGTACTTTGGTGTTTTAGTTAATGTTATAGGTAATAGTACATTGCCTAGTTAACGTCGCTGTGTGAAAAATAACCGGCCAATATTAAAAGTACTCTTCTAAAATTCTAGACAATATAGTTTTGTAACATGTCCTAAATTTTTAGCTAATTTAGGTGTTTGGAGAGGGTCGTACTTTTGTGTTTTAGGAAGGATATGTAAACGACAGATAACACCAAAAATATGAAGAAATTATTTCCAAACCGTGTTAAGTCAACAATCATTATGTTGCTCATTTTCAAGAATGCTGGTTTACAAAAAGCAGGCAATTGTCTCATTTCGTGAACAAAAAAGCAGGCAATTGTCTCATTTCGTGAACAAAGCTACACATACCATTGTTTCCTTTCGTTTCCTTTATAATCGGTTACCCAACCATGCCAACTGAAGCTATAATACCAGCTTTATTGCGATATCGCACATGAAAACAGACACTTGTGCACAACCAGAGAAGATCCGATTTAATCAGTTGAGCTGTTTCAATGAGTGTTATCTTGGTTTAATAGCTTTTAATGGGGTTAAGTCCTGCAAAGGTCGAGATGAATTCTACTGTAGACATGACTGCATCATGATAAACTTTGAAATTTACATGAATTTGAAGAGCAGAGCTTCGAAATCTAGCTAAGTCAGGTGATGTGAAATTCTGCTGCGTGACCCCCTCTGCGTGGTAGAATTATATTCATAAAACATTGAATTTAACCAGGTGGTGTATGACGTGCATTCCTAAATTCAGTAAATTTTCATCGTCAACCGTGTAATTGAATGGGATTATTTTGAAATTTTAAAACGCTTGAAATATCACAAACAAATAGGCCTATGTTGATAAATAATATAAATACAAGCTAAAACCGTTGGGGTTCGATAATGAACCCCACAAAACTAACCGAGTATATGGAAAATGCCATACGGCCGGGCGGTTTCACGAGTTGCCGGCTCGATCGTGTCATCCGCCGCCTGAATTTTGAACAGATATCATGGGCAGCCAACCACGATTTATCAGCATTTAATATATATGTTAATTAACAAAGATACATAATAAAGAGTACAATTGGCAATTAACTAGTTAACATGCCTGAAATCTTAAAATGTTGCCACGTGATATCCCGAACACATGATATGTCAACATGTGACCACTATTCAGATTTACCGTAAATATTTTGAGTATTGTTGCACGGCTTGCACATACACTGTGCATTTCTTTACCTCCGTATAAAATCAATAATTCATGCTGGGAGCAAAGTAACATTCTGTCTGCTTAGTGCAGATTAGTATTTTATTTTACTTGAGAGCATAATAGAAATACATAAGACGAACAAGACGCCATGATGGAAGGTCAGGTCGGGTATCAAAGGTTACTATAACTTCAAATACTACTTGTATTTCACACCTTGCCTTTGTCACATATTTCCTTCATATTATTGACAGCAAGTCCTAATTTTGACTTTGCTATTGCAAAATGTCATTTCATATCAAATTAGTAGACTTTCTTTGAAAAAACATATCACTGGTGCCTGATGGAATACCCGTCCGCCATTTCAACTGGATCGTTTTCGCCTGGTTTGTGCCCAGATGTATTGGGGGCGCGCTATACTCTCATTGAACAGGCAAAGTTCGCAAAACTAACAACGTTGTTATTTGCCAATTTCAATTAACATGATCCAAGGGGTCGAACATGAATTATTCATAACGGATCGATAACTGGCCTCACTTTCTAGCTAGTAAACCAGCTGAATTTTTCATAGGTTTTGCGTTGCTAATAGAACAACCGTGAATTTAGTGTCGCCCCCTTGGTCATACCGATACCGTGTGAAACGTCTTTAAACAACAGCATGGGTCATTTTAACCCAATGATGCACACATGATGCAGTCAATCCAGTCATGTCTACAGTATAATTCACCACGACCGTTGCAGGACTTAAGCCCCATTAAGGTGGCTGTATCGGCTACGGTGTCATGCTCAGAATTCCTTGAAAATGATATAGGATGTGTGTATTGATGAGAAAACCTTACTTGCCAAGTTTTAATTTTTTCCAACAAAGCGTTTTTGAGTTACGCAATTTTTTGTCATCTCAAAATCCCATTGAATTACTACATGGAAGGGCTTTTGGCACTTTGCCAATTTCTCAAAATAGCAACATTTTTGAAAACAAAGATTTTATTAAAACTGATTTTTCTCTCCTTTATAGCAGTTGTATATTAAAGTTTTAAATTTCATTTTGCTGCCAACATATCACAGAATAATACAAACCAAGTTTACTTTCGGACTTAGTGTTACTTAAGTATATATTTAACAGGAATGTTGGTACTTTTTTATGATTTTTGATTTTTCTAGAAACACTAAATTACCTAAATTCTAGGATTTTTAGCCAACAGGAAGGGTGCTATGGTTACCAAACTTGCAGGGATGGTAAATAAGATTAATATCTAAATTCTCTCGTCAGTTTTTTCCAATTAAGTGTTTCTATTTTAAGCTACAGTGTTTTGAACATTCCCTAAAATTAAAAATGGAAATTTTTTTTTTTCAAAAAGTAAACACTTTATCCAAAAAAACTGACGAGAGAATTTAGATATTAAGCTTATTTACTATCCCTGAAAGTTTGGTAACCATAGCTCCTACCTAAGTGGGCAAAAAAAATCAAAAACTGTCAAAATTAAGGGAATTTTCAAAAAATAAAGAAAAACATAAGAATTGTTACAATTCTTATAAGACTCTTAAAATAGGTGGGGAAAATACTTTTCTTTGTTATGTTAAAGATTTAGATGAATAGACCTGATTGATCAGACACAGGAGCTATTTTTCTGCAAGGGTGTTGTATCCCAGGCAGCACATTCATTGAAAACAGCTCAACTGATTAAATCAGATCTAGTCTGGTTCCACACTACACATGTTTTTTTATTTGATTTGATTTGTTCGGGTTTTGACAACCCTGGATAACCCAAGAAAGCCTCTATTGAAGCTTATTTCCATTGGGGTCCATTTGAACACCGGGACGGGTTGGGAACAGTCAGGGGTTAACACCCTACTCTTTTCGAAACTGGCTGCGAGTTACATGTACAGGTATGGCTCTCTGTACACGGGACCGACGGCTTAACGTCCCCTCCGAAGGACGGAGTACTTTCATGATTCATTTACCCAATTCTAAATGAACCATGGGGAGAGCGGAAGTCTGAATTTAATCTACAGAAGTTGCCAATTAATTTCAGACTTTTTTTTCCAAGTCAATATCCCAGCAAATCGCCACCGCCGGGAATCGAACCCGGGACCTCATGCACTAAAAGCAAGTACTCTAACCATTGCGCCACGCTCTCCCCTTTGTTTTACCTGTGCAATGAGCAATGAGCTGGTATTATAGTTTCAGTTGGGTGAACGATTATAAAGCAAACGGAAGGTAACAATACTGTGTGAGCTTCAAGTTGTTTACGAAATGAGACAATAGTCTGCTTATTGTTAACCAGCATTCTTGAAAATGAGAAGCATAATGGTTGCAGACTTAACACGGTTTGGAAATAATTTCTTCATATTTTTTGGTGTATGATCTGTCGTTTATATATCCTTCCTAAAACACAAAAGTGCGAATATTTCCAAACACCTAAATTAGCTAAAAATTTAGGACATGTTACAAAACTATATTTTTTAGAATTTCAGAGAATACTTTAAATATTGGCCGGTTATTTTTCACACAGTGACGTTAACTAGGCAATTGCCTATATTTCTAACATACACTATTTGTAGAGGTCACGCGGAAAACGGACAGTAACTGCAGTGTGAATTAATAGTGCACCCATTGTCTCATTTCGTAAACCATTGCCTTGGTCATGCCTTGGTTTTCTTGACGTTCATGCTGAGACCGACTGTTAAGCTGTGTTCACACATGCCCTTATTACCGGTAATATTTTATCTAGGCTTATGTCCGATCGAATTAAATATATCCGCTAATCCCTTAGCGCGTCCACATTTGTCGGCAATAGCGCTATACGCTGTCGAAGTTACGTAATAATCGGATTAACTACCATAGCAATAGGTGAATCATGATGATTACTTGCACCTGTACGATTAGTGTCTTTGAAAAGACCAGTATTGTATTCAATCTATATGTTCAAAATTGTTTTCACCTATTGCTATGGTAATTAATCCGATAAATTGCGTAACTTCGCCAGCGTATGTTCGACGTGTTATGTCCGATATAGCCTATTACCGGTCATAAATCCCTATTACCGGTCATAAAATTTATCCCGATTTTAAATTTTTTTCACTTTCAATAAACGCCCCTCTTTAGAAAAAATTACAGACCATGCGGTAGGTATGTCATGTAAGAAAAATGCAAATGCAAAAGTTCCAAAATTCAGACCAATTTTGTATTTATGTAGATTCTATTATTATTATTATTATTATTATTATTATTATTATTATTATTATTATTATTATTATTATTATTATTATTTTAGTTTGACAAAGTAGTCCCATTTTACAGTAGACTTAGCTCTATATCGCATTTTATACATGTAGGCCCTACATGGTGGACATCTTTGAAAAAATGACAAAAATAAAAAAATAACAATGACTCCCATCATCATGCTATCTTTTTTCTTGGGGGGGGGGGTGTCCCAAATTTACAAAACGTCGGCTTCAATAAAATTGCGACCTCCCCTATTTCGTCAGCAAAGATTTTATGCCCCCACCGTTTGCACCCCCCCCCCCCCCCAAACAGGCATCAGTCTTTTGGAATAAAATAAACACACTATCTGTAGTCATGTTGAGTTGTGACTCCCTACATTTTGGTCATCAAAAATATTTTATGACCCTCCCTATTTTTCTTTCCGTATTTGGGACCCCCCTAATCATCTTATAAAATCCAATTACATGCCTTTCTGTTATCATGCTTATGGCTTAATAAATGTCATCTCCATCTACTTCCAGGGCCATACTGCCCCCCCCCCCACCACCACTTGTAGGTCATCCCAATAAAGATGGTCAATTGCTCCTGCGCCTGAACTTTTTACCCGATCATGGAGGGTGCGATGGAGAGTTTTCAGTGCCTTTATCTTCGCATGTACCTGCTCCCCAACCGTATGGGGAATCCCCCCCTTGTCATGTAATAGCGTGGCTATCTCCTCCCAAAGCTTTTTTTTATCCCAGAAATACTTTCCGTGTCTCTCCAAATTTTGAGGATAGCCAATGTTCCTTGTCATTCCAATTGACCCCTCTATTGCGTTTATTTATATTAACATTTGCAGCTGCAGCCATGATGACATCACGCAGTAAATTACTCTGCTCAGTGGCGTAGATTTCTTTTTGTTTGACATTGGGGGATGGAGTTGGGAAAAAAATCAAGTATAGTCAATCCAGCACCTTTTGGCGACAGAATAAGTTTCTGGTTCAATTGTGCGCGAAGCGCGAGAAAAATTTTGCTATTTTGAAGCTAAATTGATGAAATAATGGTGTAAAAGTAAAATGCGCGCGAAGCGCGAAAATTTTACTTTGGGGGGCAAAAAATGGGCAAATATGAGGTTAATTTGGTCAGAAACCCATTATCAGGCGTCAACATGGGGGGGGGGTGTGATTGAATGGACCACCCCCTGGCAAAATATGGGGGGATTTATCCCCTCCCCATCCCCCCGGGCTCTACGCCTATGACTCTGCTTAAAATTTTGCGCGAGTGATATACTCCCAGTTATATCCGACAGCCCAATAGTGCTGCATGTCCACATGTAATTACTATTACCGGACGTAACGTTTCGATCGGTCTTAACAGCTCTTAACCCTGGATATCTTCAGCCTTAAATTTTCGGATTTAAAGCACATTACGTCGGATATAGTAATTTTTTTATATCCGACGCTCATTCACACTGCCACTTATATCCGATACTATTACCGACGTAATTTAAGTCCGACTGTGTGAACAAATTGTCGGATTTAAAGCACATTACGTCGGATATAGTATTTTTTTTATATCCGACGCTAATTCACACTGCCACTTATATCCGATACTATTACCGACGTAATTTAAGACCGGTAATAAGTGATTTAAGTCCGACTTTGTGAACACGACTTTAGTGCACAAGCGGCTACGGGACAACAGGTAACCTTCCGCTCAGCTATTGTTGTCATTGTCACGCAGTAATCCGTTGACCGCTATCCTGTGAATCGACATCTATTCTAATTGATCGATGGGTGATTCTCTGAAAAGGGGAACTTTTAAGTCCCGCGACTTTCGGCGCTCATAAAAGTTTTAAAAGCGGATTTTTTTTTTCTTTTTTGGCTTAGTCATGGACTTTTGTATGTATAAAAATAGTTAAGAACATCCAAGTGGGGAAAAATTAATTTCTTGGAGTCAAAAAATTCTTCAATATCTGACGACCCCCCTGAAAACCCCATGTCCCGATGTCACGTACCGAATTTTAGTGATTTTGTAGTATTTTTGTGAGCAAGTGTGGGAAGTGAAAATTACCACTGACTGGGGTAAATATCATGTCTAAGAAGGTTTAAATGCTTAAAACCACTTCTAAAGTCAATTTTATGGAATAATTCAAACATTTGTGTCAAAAAATTGCTGTCCCCAGTTGGTTTTGCATCATTGCCGTCACATTGGCATCAAAACGGCTGGAGGTGAAGACCAAATATCAGAGGTCAATAATTTGACCCTGTACGCTGCCTTTTACAGACGACGAAAAACATCAACCCGGAATAGGTCCACATTGGCACTCTTTTCCTGCCAATTTTGAGGGTATCTTCAAGTATACACGCGCGTACCTTTATTCAACATCATCTCCAAACGTTTCTGATCAATTTGATATAAGTCTTATTGTTGAATTTTTCCGGAAAATAATGATGGTTGAATATGTCCCACAAGCTGTTGTGGTGATATGTAACACGTGGGTAAGCTTAACCCTGCTATTAATCGTAAGCAATGTCTCAATTTGCCGTGGCGGAGATGATTCTCTATATGAATTCGTGTAGAAATATCATCTCCGTCACATCACCATCACATCACCGGATCTTGAGATACAGCGAAGTCCAGTTTAGTTTATCAGAAAATGCTTACCAATTCTAAACCTTCTCATCTGTATGAATTTCATTTTCAAGTAGTGTGAAAACATTACTTAAATCAAATGTCTGTGACGGAGATGATTCTCTATAGGAATTTGTGTAGAAATATCATCTCCGTCACATCACTATCATCTCCATCACAGCATTGTCATCTCCATCACAATTGTTGTTGACCTTTATTTGACCTTTGACCCAGACAACATGGAATTTACTATTTGGAAATGTAATTGATATTGTATGTGTTTATTATGTCAATAGAAATTTATTTAGTTATTTCAAGCAAAATTATGAATATACTTAAGTTTGTATAAAAAAAATACTAACAGAAATGACATTTTCCGTACAGCCTGCCTCTCATTGTCCCAACTAAATGACGAAAGTACAAAATCATATTTTTTTTAAATGAAAAAAGCAAACATGAATCAAGCAACTTACAAGTTATCCATAAAACTCATAATTAAGAGTTTTAACAATTTTTGTCCTTTTTTCCTTTTTTGGCCTAAATGTGACGGAGATGATGCTCACCTGGCACAACCTGCAGATTACGCCCTCTATAATATAGAGGGCGCCCTAAAGATTGCGCCAAATATTGTTTTCATGCACTAGAGACTTACATCCTTACAGATATGTAAAGGAAACATTTTTATAATCATTTTCAAATTCATATTTGCCTATCTTCCAATAGTACACCTTTTCAGAGAAATACCCTAATAATAATATTAATAATACAAATTTATTCTGATGGTGGAATTTTCTTTCTTTACTTTATTTCTGATCATTAGTTTCTGTTTGTTAGGCCAACACTTTATTTTCTTCTTTCTTCCTTTCATTTTGTTTATTCTTCTCATCACGGAGAATTTATTTTGTCCTTTTCTTCAAAATATGTAGTTCTTTTCGTTTTATTCGATTTTTCGTGATTTAATTTGTCTTATTTTCTTCTCTTTTCTTTTGCTTTAATCTTTTTCTCTTTATTCATTTCTTTGTACACATTTGCTTGCATTAAAGCCCTATTTGTTTTAATACTTTATCAAATATTTTTTCTTCTTTCATTTAGTAATTCTTTATATAGGCCCTATTATTTTTCTTTATTTTAATTTAGATTTTCTTTTTCTGTTCTCGTCCCCGGGTTCTCGTCGGCTTTCTGCCTATTTCTTCAAAAATAAATATTTCTTTTCTCCTTGTGATTGAAATTTCTCATTCCTTTTTTATTATTGGCCTATTTTAACTTTGACCATGCAGTTTTCTTTATAAGACACAATTACTTACTTTATTATAAGTAGGCCTATAATATTTTTACTTCTTAACCTATTATAATGCTATAGGCCTATACTATTATGATATATTTCAGCTTATTTTATTTTATTTTATTTAATGTAATTTTATTTTGTGTTTGTTTTATTTCAATTTTGATTTGAGATTTGTACAAGCATTAGGGCGGGCCTATATACATAATTCTACTTTAAATGTTTATTTTCTCTTTAATTATGAATTAATTAAATTTATTTATTATTATTTTTTACAATTAATTATGTATATATATATATTTATTTATTTATTCATCATTTTATTTCTCTTCTTTCTTTCTTGTTTCTTTTCTTTTTTCTTCTTTTTTTTCCAGTCCAGATTGTCCCCTTATGGCGTTTGGGGGCCTTTGGTATCAGTTCTTCAGTAACCTCCCTGTTTGCCTGTATGAAACATTGATATGTGGATGTAGCATCTTCATCGCCCTCACTTTCATGTTGCAGAGCACTGAATCTATTCCGTATACTTTAACAGCACACAGGTCTTGTAATTGCGTGTCTTGTGCCAAAACCTTCCAGTTGTACCTGATCTTCCGTGGTGGTGTCTTGCCATTTGATCTCAAGCTGAGACGCACTTTTGCTGTAACAACACGGTGATCCGATCCAACGCTTGTGAAGGAGTTGTAGGTGCAACAGTTCAGAATGCTATTCCTCCACTTCCTGCGTAAAAGGATGTAGTCAAGTTGTGCCTTAAAACCAGATGGTAATACTTACTTACTCTTACTCCGTCGACTCTTGCTGTCGGGCATCAATGATGGCTCGCCATAACCGCCTGTCCTGCATGCTGGTCTCAATTTCTGCCACTGTGTATCCTGTGTCTTGTTGAAGCAGGTCCACAAAGGTCTTCTTGGGACGTCCTTTGGTTCGTTTTCCTTGGGTGGGCGCGGCGTCCATGTAACCAGATCAGATGTAATCCTCCCTTTGGCTCTCTTACAGTGTCCCGCAAACCGTAGCCGTCTTGTGCGGATTTTTGAGGTCACAGGTGGAATGTCCCCATACAATTCCTTATTGGTCATATGCATTTTCCAGCTCACATTTAGTGCTGATCTTAACATTCTTGTATAGCAGCCATCCATTGCTTTGCCAATTTTCTTGGTAATGGTCCAGGTTTCACAACCATACAGCAGGACGCTTTCTACAGTAGCTTGGAATAGGTGTCACAGTGTTTTGAGGTGTCTGGGTAGAGACGATTTCCAAATATTATTGAGCTTGTTACAAGCTTTCCATGCCATTGCCTTTCTTACTCTGATGTCTTGCTCAGTACTCCTGACCCACGACCCCAAGTACTTGAAGTCTTTTACTTCTTCCAGGAAGCTGCCATCCTCGGTTTGGATTTCAACATCTGTTGAATGGTTGTACACCATGAATTGTGTTTTCTTCGCATTCATGTGTAATCCCCACGAAGTGCAGCGTTTTCTACGTTTTTGAGCAGTTCCTGTGCTTGGTTGGCAGTATCAGATAGTAGCGCAATGTCGTCTGCGAAGTCAAGATCAGTTATATTCAGTGGACCAACTCGTCGGCTTTTTCTAGGTTTTATTGTGAAGCCTAATCTCTCCTCCCTGCCATCTATTGCAGATCTGAGGCAATAGTCTAGGACGATGATGAACAGATATGGTGCCAGCGTATCACCTTGTAACACACCTGCTAAAATGTCAAATTCATCTGTGTCACCATCTGGGGTCATCACGTTAGCCTCTGTACCCTGGTAGGTGTCTTCAATTGCATTCACAATGATATCTGGGATAGCTTTCAAGATCTTGATCATTTTCCCTCTGTGGACGGTATCGAAAGCTTTTTTGAAATCAATAAATGTTACCACTGCAGAGAGGTTCTTTTCTTCAATGCCCTCAATAATCCTTCTCAAGGCAAGAATCTGCTCAGTGGTCGATCTCTTTTCTCTAAAGCCACATTGATTCTGTCTGAGTTTACCATCAAGGTGTGGTCTGATCCTGTTCAAGAGCATCCTGTTGAATGTTTTAGCAACTATTGAGCTTAGGCTGATTCCCCTGTAGTTGGCTGTTAGGCTGAGATGGTAATGTACATGTCCATAATCTGGATTTTTTCTTGCAGAAGCTCACATTTGCTATTTCCAGTTCATTCTCTATTAGCTTCTATTGCCAGAGTGTGCAGCAATTCTCCATTTCTGTTGGTGGAATCATGGTAGGGGAATTTGTAGTGCTCTTTGCCAACTCTTGCATTGAAGTCACCCATTACCATAAGGAAGTTGTGAGCTGGAACTTGTTTGATGGACTTGTCCAGTAGCATATAGTGTTCTTCGGACTCTTTTCTCATCATACACATTAGTTGGGCAGTATGTGACAATGATGGTGGTATTGGGACTTCCTCCAAAGGTAGCACATATTATCCTTGGTGTTATGCATATGCAGGAGAGAAGGATCTTCTTTGCCTTGGCACTCATTAGAATCCCAACACCTCCAACCGCTATGCCGGCTCTATTCCTCCATGCTGATGATGATACTAGTTGATATCCATCAAAGAGGTCATGATGTCTGATTGGTTCATCAGGGTGAACTATTTTGTGCTCCTGTAATCCAATGATGTCTTGGTTGTAACGCTTAGCTAAGCCACATAGTTCCTCTTGAAGGTATATACTTCTTAGTGTTCTTGTATTTAAGGTTGATACAAACATTGATTGCTTACATTTTAGTAGATTTTCTTTCCTTGTTCCTCCTCTCTCCGTGCAGTGCACACCCGTCCGTGAGGCTTTAAGGTGGTCACATCATTAATATTAGTAGCTAATACAGATTCAGAACTTGGATTTAGGGTAGGGGCTTTAACCCTAGTGCGTTTAGTTGTAGCCATCATTTAAAGTCTTTCAATTGCTGAATACTGTTGATGGTCGCAGCTCCTATCAACAGTTGTCCAGTGGCCGTTGAGAATGTGCAGTGCACTGAATTCTTCATCCGCCCTTTGCTCTTGTCACTAATGTCTCCAACCATAGCTCCAAGTATATAGCTCAGGTCTCAGGACTCCCTGATTTTGATCACTGGCTGCTGGTTGAACTCATCTCATGGCACCCTTTTGCCGTTTTGAGCCTGAATCTCTACTCCGCCTATCTATCTTAACTATTTGCCCATAGCGGGGGCAAGCGTTGGTGAGCACCAGAGCGTATCCACACGCCGGTGGGTCATGCATACTGCACCTCTAGGGCCGCTTGCTGCTCCGAGATCCCCTACATATCTGCCTGGAATCGCAAGATATGTAGTTACCGGTAGTGACCAACGGGGGGGGGGTTATGTAGGAGTCTTTAATAAGGAGAGGCTGTGTACTGGCAGGAGAAGACTTACGCACACTGCTTCTCTTTTCACCTTTTGGCTAACCAGCGGCAAGGTGGGTTGCTCAGCAGCACTGAGGAGTGTTTCAAGCAAACAGACTAGAAGTAAAGCTAGGAGAATGATAGGAGAGTCAGAGTAGGAAGGATAGGTATGAAGGATAGGGAAACAGCAGCTACAACTACATCTCCAACTACAACTACATGCACTAGACGCATCACTTAAACCTGTGACAAGCTTGTCACCCACCACCAAAATAAGTTACCACCACCAAAATAAGTTACCAACCATTAACATTGTGATATGCGCCCTTATTGACAAACACGAACTGCACGACGTTTCCCAGCAAAATATATACTTTTTCATAGTGACCATAAAATATGTGGTTTTGCATAAATTATGCAAAACTACATAATTTTCAGAAGTATGTAATTTTGCATATGCAATACCACATGCTTTTGGAAAAGTATGTAATTTTTCATAAGCAAAATATCATATTTTGGAAACGCATGTGGTTTTGCACGCAGCACCGGTCAGTGGTCTCACACATACCACAAGTCAGGCTATTATTCTCTAAACCTTAAAATCATCTAAATTCAGTTTTTTGCAACCATTTTCAGAATGAGCAAAATCGCTAATTGGGCCATAATATAAACGACCATACCATTGAATAAACACGGGTGCAATCTAATTTTAATTTATGCTCAACCAACGGCTTAGCTATGCACAATGACGTGTAGGCCTGGTGATACATTAGGCCTACTTGCGCGCGTCTAGATGTGTATTTGATTTGATCATTGATGAAGTATTGCATTGCTCACATTAATTATAGGTCTATGTGTGAAATAATATGTTATTCGATATTTAAAATTAACTTGTTAATTAATCATTTATTACTAATAATAAAAACGGGAATAAAATGCAGTAGACAAAACTTATAGAATGTCCCACCGTAACATTTGTAGCTGTTCCCCCTGGTAAGTTGTGTGTTTCTTGTCAGGGAGAGCTCATACATATACCTCTGCGAACTCAGTGCACACAAGAAATGACTTTAATGCAGACTTGCTTACTTACTTGCTTAAGATGAGTGGTGTCCTCGAACTACAACAGCACGCCAAACCCTTCTGTCCTGCATGGCCGTTCCCAAATCCATAACATCCAGTCCAGTGTCCTGTTTCAATACATCCACGTATGTTAGAGGGGTCTGCCAGGTTTTCTGTTTCCATGTTTTGGTGTCCAATGGATCAGCTTGGCTACAGGCTCATTTTTGCTTCTGTATGCATGCCCACTGGGCATTGCCCAGCGTAACGTGTCCTCCTCTCTCTGATCTTCTGTGAAAGTTTCGGTAGGTCCCCATACAGCTCTTTGTTTGTGATGTGCTGCTTCCAATTGATGTTGTAAACTGCTCTAAGCATTCTTGTGTAGCAACCATCAAGTTCTTTACATAATCTGGGAGACATGGTCCATGCTTCACATCCATAGGTTAGTACAGATTCGACGGTAGCAGAAAATAAACGAGTCTTGAATTTGGGAAAATAAACGAGTCTTGAATTTGGGAGAAAATAAACGAGTCTTGAATTTGGGAGTCTTGAATTTGGGAGACCTTGGGAGTCTTGAATTTGGGAGACCTTGGGAGAGTTGACCTCCAGATTTTGTTGAGGCTGTTACATGCTCTCCATGCAGCTGCTTTGCGTGTTTTTACGTCTTTTTCCGTGCTAGCCATCCATGCACCCATATACTTGAAGTCGCTCACCTCATCTAGTTTGGTGCCATTGTTTGTCTGCATAGATATCTCTTGACTATGGTTGAAAGACATGAACTTTGTTTTTGAAATTTGAAGCATTCATTTTGAGGCCAACTTTTCCAACAGATGATTCAACCCTTTGCAGTAGCTCTTGTGTTTGGTGGATTTCCTCTGAAAGTAGGGCTATGTCGTCTGCAAAGTCTAAATCTGTTAGCACTTCAGGTCCTATTCGTCTGCTTCTTCTCTTTTCCAGCTGGAATCCAAGCTGCTGTTCTCTGCCTTCGACTGCCTCCCTCAATGCGTAGTCCAAAACCACCACAAAGAGGTATGGGGCAAGGGTGTCTCATTGCAGTACACCAGCAAGTATATCAAACAGATCAGTTTCTCCATCTGGAGAAACTACTTTTGCCTTGGTATCTTCATACATTCTTGCTATACCTTCCACAAGTTGATTAGGGATTCCATAGGCTTTGAGAATTTGCAGCATCTTTCCTCTATGAATGGTATCAAAGGCTTTCCTGAAGTCTATGAAAGTTATTCTTGCAGGCAGGTTTTTGGCCTTCACTCCTTCAATGATCCTCCTTAGGGCCAGTGTGTGGCTTACTGTTGTTCGGCCTACCCTGAAACCATTCTGGTTGATCCTAAGTACTTTGTCTACTTCAGGCCTGATCCTATTGAGAATCATTTTGTTGAATATCTTGGCTACAACTGAGCTTAAGCTTATCCCTCGATAGTTTCCTGCTTGACCAAGATCTCCTGACTTAGGAATTGGTACTATGTTGAGGATAGACCACTGGTCAGGCTTGCTTGTTGCTTGTTGGTCAGTGCATTGTTGCAAAACTCCAACACTATGCCATCCAGATCACATCTTTTAAGTACCTCTGGTGGAATGCCATCCTCTCACAACTCTTCCCTTCTACTAGTGCAGACTTTGCCTTTGCATATTCCTCCTGACTAAATGGTGCCACATTGATGTTGAGATCCTTGGCCACTGGTACAATATCCTCATCTTCTCCATCTATTTCTGGAGGGCTACCTAGAAGATCTTTAAAGTGGGTGAACCAGTTGTTAATCCTTTCATTCTATGTGTCTCCCTTCAGCTGACCTTTCATTCATGCTTTCCTTCCAGTTATTTCATTAATTAGCTTCCAGCTTTGTCCATGCTTGCAGTTGTCATGCGCTTCCTCAACTGCTCTTAGCCTTTTACTTAGATCTTCTTCCGTAGCAGTATTATATGCTTCCTCTAAGTTTGCCTTGGCTTCCTTATATCTGTGTCTGTTTTCCTCAGTTGCATCCAACTGGTACGCATCATAGGTTGCTCTGATGTCATCTCTTGCTCTCGTCACTCTGATATCACTTGAAAGCCGCACCTTCCTATTCTTCTTTTTAACTGGTATCACCTTTTCTGCTGCTTCCCTGTTGGCTTTTATGAATCTTTCATACCTCTCAGTAGCTGTTTCCTCCACTTCCTCCAAGGGTTGAAACCTGTTGTGTACTTCAACAGTATATTGCTCCTGAAGCTTGGAGTCTGAGCAGAGTGTTTTCCAGTCATGGTTCTTCCTCTAGGCAGGGTCTTGGTCTTTCTCAGGCTGAGTCTGATCCTTGATGTCACAATTCTATGATCTGATCCTACACTTGAGACGGTATTGTATGCTTCTGCATTTAGTAGGCTGTTTCTCCACTTTTTACGAAGAAGGATATAATCCAGTTGGTACTTGCTTCCTGCTGGGCTGCAGAAAGTCCACAGCTTTCCTTTCCTCTTCCTAAAATAAGTGTTAGCACAAATCAGGTTCTTTTCAATTGCCAGATCAACCAAGAACTTCCCATTCCTATTAGTCATGTCATGGTAGGTGAACTTTGCATCCTCTGTTCCAATTCTGCCATTGAAATCTCCTATAACCATCAAGACATTATGCGCAGGGATGGAATCTATAGTTCTCCTCAAGTTGTCATAGTGATCTTCTACTTTGTCTTCGTCTTCCACATTGGTGGGACAATAGGTAACAATAACAGTAGTTGCAAGGTTTCCTTGAAAGTTGGCAACCAATATTCTTTCTGTATGTGGTACCACACCAGCCAGTGAAGCCTTTGCATTTGCACTTAGCACTATTCCTACTCCCCTGTAGCTGCACCTGCTCTATTCCTGGTAGCTGATGTTGTGATAAGAGTCTGTCCCAGGATGTCTTCATATTTGACTGGTTCTTTATGTACTATGCGGTGCTCCTGGATCCCCAGGATGTCGATGTTGTATTCTATCAAGTTTGACACTAGCTCTTCTCTACATCTGTTCTCTCGGATGGTTCTCACATTCATTGTGGAGATATTGACGATTTTCTTGCAGTTCATTAGGTTTTTCCTGTTACAAACGCTCTTATCAGACTTGTCCCTTCCATAAGGCTTTGAGGAAAAGTCGTCATTTGATTTCTTCAAATCAGCGTCAGTTTCAGAAATTGATGTTTTGTTAGGGACTTTAACCCTAGTGTTATATAGGTTTGCTGTCATAGTTTTTCTGTTGCTCTATATAAATATCTGTGGTCTCAACTCCTACAGAATGGTTTAACATTGGAGTTTTCCTTCTCACAGCTCTCCAGTGGCCGAAGCATACGAGATATTATCTGATCCACATCGCCCTTCACTCTTACCATCCCGTCTCCAACCAGATATGGCAAGTAGTACAGGTCCCAGGACTCCCTGTTTGCGTTCACTGGCCGTGATATGAATGTAATCCATGACGCCCTTCTGCCGGAACAATGCCGGGCATGACTCGAGACTGTCCGCCTGAGGTAGTGAACTACCTCAACTATTAGTTGGGGCAAAGGTTAGTGTGTAACCAGGGCGTGTCCACGCGCCGGTGGGCCTGCGTACCACACCTTTGGGGCCCTTTGCTGCTCCCAGATCCCCTTATGTCTGCCTGGTATCGCAAGATGCCAGTTGCCCGGTAGTGACCGCTGGGAGGCCATGAGGAGTCTTGAGTAAGGAGAGGCTATGTACTGGCAGTGGAAGACAGAATACATAATTTGCTTCCCTTACGGCTAGCCAGCGGCAAGTTGGGTTCATCCGCAGTATAGAAGCGTTTCAAGCAAGCAAAAAAGAGAAGCGAGGAGATCGATAGAAGAGAAGCTAGGAGAATGTTAGAAGGGTAGAAAGCTAAGAATGAAGGATAGGGAAACAGCAGCTAACTACATCTACAACTACAACTATGTGCACTAGACGCATCACCTACCCCTGTGACAAAAAAGTCACCCACCACCTAATGCAGACAGGTGTTGTCAACGCTTTATACTGTTCAAGTTCTGCAAGGATAATCTATTCTAGTGGTTTTTTTTAATTATATTAATCCAACTGAAGTGTACTGGAAGATGAGCAATTAACAAAGCCTCAATTGATGCGAATATTTTAATGTCAACAATGTACCCTTTATGACAAGAGTGGTGCCCACAGGGCCAAAAATGTGCAACTTGTCAGGGGGGATGGCTACTTACCAAAAGTGGGTTAACCAATAGTTTCAAGTTTCTCTTGTGCGGAAGGCAAATAATTAGGTAACAATTAATTATTGATACATGAATGAATGAATGAATGAATGAATATATGAATGAATGAATGAATGAATGAATGAATGAATGAATTATATAACCATTAAATAATCAAATAAATCGATCTATATAAATAAAATAAAATAAAATAAAATAAAATAAAATAAAATAAAATAAAATAAAATAAAATAAAATAAAATAAATAAATGTTGATAATGATCATTTTGACAACAGCATTCGTATAATTATGATGGACATGCCGAAGAAGAAAATAATCGTATCCAACAGCGCGTTCTGAACAGGTCCTAGGACTACTGGACAATTGGAATGTAACATCAAATTTAATATACCAAAAGACGAAAAAGTAGGGAAACATCCACCATCTAAACAACTCATAACACCAACACCCCCTTGACATAGGGCATACACTCAAACAAATAAATAAACAAACAAACATGCTCAATAGACACAGAGGACGAATTTGAGTTGTTCTTTCATACATATAACAGGCCTATGTATAGCAACAATATCCCATGCTAACTCAATTCGGCCAAAGTATGGACTTGGGTGGGTTTTGTATTCATATATTCAATTCACTACTCATGTATTTAGAGGGGAAGGCGACACTCCAGAAAATATTTTGCATGACCTTCAAGGTCAGATTTGAATGCTTATGCTGTATTGTAGTATGCTAAATTCCTGTGTCACCCACCAAATCTTCACTCGATCTGTTTCTACTGAGAATGTTTACCGCGAATTCACCATGCACTATTAACCACCTCAGAAGGTGGTTGACGGATTCACTCGCATTACCCTGCATTCACCTTCACCCGATCTGTTTCTACTGAAGCCGTTACCGCGTATTCCTCGCATCACCCTGCATTCACTCGAATTCACCTGCAACCGCTTGCTCAGTAGAAACACGCTGATAGCCTGCAAGTGGTTAAGGCGAAAGCCGTGTATTTTAATGACATTTAAAATGAATCTGTATGAATGTGCATTTGAACATATTGAATGTGCTTCATCTTTGTCAAAACTCAGTCCTTGTTTTCCTTTCATATTTGCCAAATTATTCATTCCAAAAATAACTAATGACAATTTTAATGACATCTTTCACTTTCAGGCAATTTATACACATTTTTTTACTCTTTTGCTGGGATCACTGAATAAGCCTTAAGCCTCCAGCATACTTTCCTGCCGCTTGCCGCTGCGGCAAGCGGCAGGGCGTTTCAACCAATGACAAGCCTTTATTGTGTCCGTTTGTCTGCAATGCGCGTGCGCCACGCCGCTCAGCGGCAAGCGGCAGGGTAGTATGAAACCAGCATTAAAGTTCCGTAACCCAATCGATTGCCTCATTGTTCTCATTGTTGATGCGTTTTCAGTTTTTATAATAGAGAGATTGCGATGTTCCAAACGCAGCACGTGGAACGTATAATTATGTTTTCACGTACGTTTTTACGTACGTTAATACGGTGTTAAATATTGCTAGTCTCGGTTCCAAACTGGATTGTGCTCATTTGTCACGAAGGAGAACGAGTCAGCTGGAATAAAGGCTATAATATTTGATCTAATCTAATCTAGGTCGATAGAGGGCATAGTGATTGAAAAATTAACAGTAAGCTGAGTCTCTGCCTAATTCAAACTGGCCGCTTTTGATTTTGACTAAAATTTTGACCTACATGCTGATTAAACTTAATTATTTTTTTGTGCTTCACAAATATTAGTTGCCCAAAAACATATATTTTGGTAGATTAAAGATCACTACATCCATCATCATGACTTTACTTTCAAAATGAGTATTCTGGCAACCGGTAAGTATGATGATCCGGAAATTATGCCCTCCTTTGGACATTTTGATTTTTTGACATTCGCAATGTAATACACATTTTATGGCAAATGATTAAAAATTGATATTTTTGATATTTAACAGTACTCGAAGTAAACTTTATAAATCTGATGATTTATATTTAAAGTGTATGTAGGTGGGATGAAAAGCCGACGACCAATTGAAAATTTTGATCTTCCGTATTGAAGATATGATTTTTTTTCCCAAAACACCAAAAAAATTAGGTCTTTTTGGGAAAAAAATCCATATCTTCAATACGAAAGGTCAAAATTTTCAATTGACCGTCGGCTTTTCCTCCCTGCTACATACACTTTAAGAATATTATCATTAGATTTATAAAATTTATTTCGAAGACTGTTATATATCAAAAATTTGAACAAATCAAATTTTAATAATTTGTCATAAAATTTGTATTATATCGTGAATTTCAAAAATGAAAATTATTTGATATCAGAAAGACATTCTTCGTATTCAGAATGCAATTCGATATGTCTGATGTGCTCTCATGTCCCACAAAAATAAAGTGTCGAAACGCTCAAAACGCTCATTGGCCCATTCCATGTCAACTCCAGGGATGTGCACCGCAGCACCTCTTTAATTTTTTTCTTTTTCTGTGTGGTGGTAGATATTGATGAGAAAGTAAAATCCCGAAAATTTGAGCTTCGTACTCCATTTCGTTTTCCCGTGGCATCAATTTGAAATTTAGAGGGGTCAGCGTAAAAAATGTGTCGCAACGCGAAAGACGATGTTTGGAGGTCCATCATTGGCGTACGCAGGGGGGTGTGAGTCATTATACATGCGAAATCAAAAATGTGTACAACTCTATGGAGAATGCAAACCTTACTGATGTATTGAAGCCATCGAGTCCCAAAGCCAATATCTCTCAGAAATGTTGTCCAAGGACATATCTTCAACATACCTGAAGTTGATGGTGGGGCAAAATGTCTGACATTGGTTTTCAGGGGGGTCAAAATGTACAAAAAATGTACAATTGGAGTTTTGCATGGGTAATATCTCAGCTAAAAAGTATTCTAATAGGCTCAATATTGGATAAGAGTAATGTCCTACCAAAGGGCTCTGACTGGCAAAAAAATGGACAATAAAATTATTTTTACTTTCGGAGTTTTGACCCCCCAAAGTTGGTCCTGGATGGACGAAGTTGCATTTTGAGGGCCCTATATCTTTTAAAGTAAAGGAGTTACAAGTTTTCTGATGCCAAATTTGAATTCTACACAAATAAGTACCCCAGAATACATACTTTTCAAAGTTGTAAATGGTTCCCTTTATACATTTATGGACCTCCAAACGTTGACTTTCGCGTTGCGACACATTTTTTACGCTGACCGTACCCCCCTAAATTTCAAATTGATGCCACGGGAAAACGAAATGGAGTATGAAGCTCAAATTTTCGGAATTTTACTTTCTCATCAATATCTACCACCACACAGAAAAAGAAAAAAATTGAAGAGGTGCTGCGGTGCACATCCCTGGAGTTGACATGGAATGGGTCCAATGTTCCAGATCCCTTAAAAATTGTAATGCTAAAATTGGTCAAAACAGGAAACAATACGATGGTACCATGCACTTCAATGCACAGACACTATTTTTTCCCTGGAAGTTTCACGACCAATTTTGGAAGAGGTCTGTAGAAATGCAATGAGTAACTTTGAAATGCAAGAGGGTGACAATCCACAGTTTAGGAACTGCTATTCTAGACATACAGCAACATGTTACCATTAACTCTCTCCACGCGGGAGTCGACTGCAGACGACAAGTTTCATTTTTTTCCCAAAAAATTCAAAAATTTCATAATTGTTTATTTTCATTACCATATTTGGAAGCAGCATGAAATATGCATTAAAATGAGTACAAACAAGCCTGGTATTGGTTCAGTGGTTCTTAAGATAGGTCTTGATATTTTGAAAAAATATCTCAAAACTAGAACTTTTTATGTTGAAGCCTATGGCTAGCATACAGAGCATTAAAGACTGCGCAGCCAGGATCAGTTCCGCGAGTTTCGCATGGGTTACAACTAACTCAATTTTTTACGAGAGAAAACTGCACCATTACCAGGGCTAGAACCTGAACTCGTAACCTCTCGCCCGGGACTCTCGTACCACAGTCGATCACCTAATGGATTGAGCTAACTTGACTGCCCATAAAACACAATCATTTGAGAAAAATGATGAGCTAATGAGATGCCATCACAGTTTAGCGCCCTCAAACAATCGGGGTACAACATTTTTTTCCACATAACACTCTATTTCAATAACATTAACAATATATATAGGGACAATAGCCAATGAAAGCGCACACATTAGATATTGTCGCCTCCGGTAATTCCTCTATGATTCATCTTGACGATTCATTAAGTATCTGACATTAAGATTTGTCAATTACCCCAGTCTCCGCCCATCGCCATGATAGCCCATAATATATAGCCAGGCCCATTCCGGGGGCCCTCGCATCTGATTGGCTGACGTTTTTTGGCAATGGAAATGTGATGGTGATGCCGTGTCACTGAATTAGGTCTCGGTGGTTCATATGTGGGCGGAGCTTTGCTTTGTTGAAATTATATAAAAGTATGTGCAGTGACATTTTCATGTTCAGTAATTACGTTTTTACTTACTCTATTTTGCTCCTGGATGTAAGTGACGAAACAAAAGGTAAGCAATTTTCGTACTTTATAGTGTTTCTCATTAGTATATTGTACAATGATTTGAATAATTTAATAGAAAATGCATGAATCACAGAAAGGACGCATTGACCAAAGTAACCTTAATAAGGATAAAACACAGTGGTTGTGGTGATCGTCTAGACAAAGAATTCTACATTTTTTACTCTTGTATATTAAATTATATTCTAATCATATTTGATCATAGGCGACTGAAGCGGGGAGGACGGAGGGTAAATACCCCTCCCCCTAAATGTTGGCAAGGGGGTCGTCCTCCCTAAAAATAATAATAGAAAAAAATAAGCAAGAATTGCCCTGTGCATCTTCCTTTTGACCACGAAACGCACTATGTGTTGGGCCCAAATAAGGTAAAATTGCACAAAAATGTGGCCCACCAAATAGCAAAACACACCTTCATTTGGGGCTATAATAGTCTGAAATGTGAATGTGTCCGTGCCACTGTATTTGATCAAAAATGTACTTCTGAAAATAAATTTTTAAATCATTGAATTTGATCAAAAATGTACTTCTGAAAATAAATCATAGTGACATTATTATTTTATACATGCATACTTTCAAACATTTATTGCTAGGTATATGGTTCCAGTTTTTAATAAGCATAATCAACCAGCTTTTTACTGTTAACATTTCAGATAATTGAACATTGAACCAGGTGACACAATGCATACGCTCCGGAAGATTTTAGAAATCGGGGTTAACCGTCCATATGATGCCAAAATTATTGGGGGTGCACTATGGTTCTTGGCCCATGGTAACAAATATTTTTGTTCCGGAGCCACTGCAAAGCCAGATTTCCTTATCAAGCATCGTTCGAGTGGAAAATTCTTCCACGGGGAACACCCTGGAAATAATACCAATATAGTCCTGCATTCAGATCAACATAATAGAATGCAATGGACCTTCGAAGAAATCGACGGTCATTGGGGGTACATCAAGCATGTCTCCAGTGGAAAGATTATTCACCCATATGGAGGAAGCTTGCAACCAAAGAACGGTACCAATCTTGTGCTTCACAGTGATCGTCATTACGGAGCTTTGTTCGCACTTGACGCTGTTAATGACCGTATCATGCACCAAGGCGGGAGGTATGTTTACTTATAGACGAACTTGAAAAAATATTACATGTTTAGAAGTGTTTTTTTTTTTTTTTCCATTTTTATTCACCTGTACTTGGGCCTGGTGGAAGGGAAAAAAGAACATACAGACATGGTCCACCAGACCCCATCTTAATTACGGTAACCAAGATAGATGCAAAGATACAATCAGATTATGACAATGAGATTTAAATAATACTGCCCCACCACGACAACAGGACCCAACCAATACCTCTGTTAAAAATTATAAAAAAGAGCAAATGCTACGCTACCAAGAGTGATGAAAAAGGCAAGCAGAAAAAGAAGTGGTAGCCCAGCAAAAGCATGAAAACACAAAGGCAACTGTTGGGTCCCCCTGCCATGGGTGGGCAGAATCAGCACCATACAACATGCATAATAAGATCAAGCAACTCATGTTGGTTACGAGTGCATCAATAAATTAGACCAGGGATTTTCTACACAAATCCCACCCAGACACCCCACACACAAACATGCAGGACAAGTGACAAAACAAAACACTGAAAACTTTCCCATATCACAGTGCAAAAAACATGGTCCACCATGGCAGGAAAAAGAAAAAGAAAATTGAAAAAAGGGGTAAAAATATATAAAACACCATGATAAATGAAAATTGCATCCCATTAAAAACCAAGATCAAAGGAAAATTTCTTAAAATGGTTACCCAGTTTTCCTTGCTTTCCGCAATTTTATATTCTGTGCCAAATTTTACATGTTTAAAAGTTAAATAGTTATATGAAACCGGATCGTGGTAAACGATCTAATGTTATAAACTGAACTAACACAATTTGGCGCTTTAGCCGCAGTGTTGCAATATTCATATTGTACCCTATTGTCAATGATTTGTATATCTGTTGTTCTGGATCGATGCAGATCCCAGTTGTTAAAAGAACTGGTAGGCCTACTCCATATTCAATTCATACAAGCCAATTCATTAACACATGAATGATATTTTTGATAGGCCTATGGACAGAAAGACAAACAGAGATTGAATACGGCCGCACCAGGAATTGACAAATGAAATGATATAAGAAATAATAACCCATAATAACCTCTGCATTAAAGTATAAACTGCGGAATAGAATTTTAAAAAATGCACTTCAAGTCCCATTATGGGAAATAATGCAACATTTTTGGGTTTATTCTGTTTCAAAACTATCGCCATGATCGACGGCTCCATCAAGACTTGCCCCTCTAAATCATTTGATAAAAGTGATCTTGATCTTCAGCAAAAAAAAACCCGTATCTTTTCTGTAAAATTATAATATTCTTATTGCCCACCAATCCAAAAAAAATATATTATCATCACGTTGATTTTTTAATCCATGTGCGGCCAAAGTTATTGTTTTAGCTAAATTCAACCTGTGTTAAACTTGGTACATTGACTAACCGGCGTATTTCATGGACTGCTATGCACGCACGGAAGCAGTATGTACCCCCCCACTCCCCTAAAATAGAAAAAAGAAAATCCTGCGTTCGGGCCTGGTAATACTGATATCAGTTTATTAGCCATGATAGCGGCATGTGGGTTCGAGGCCCCCCTCTGCTAAACCAGACTTCTGATTTTGAAAAAAAAAAAACCCATTTCATTTTAGGGAAATGTAGCTGAATTTATGTGTGGCGTTGAATGGTTAGAAAATTATTACCATTCTGTAATTTTGTGCGTATTCTAACAATGTAATGAACAAATTTCACACCCCCGGGAATTGATGTGTTTCGTGACACGGCGGAATGCGGCGGACGACCTCTTGGAATAGTGAATAAAACTCGTACGCAATGGGGACTGCGTTATAGGGACATTATGTTCCCGATTCCCCATTATATGCTACATCCCGATGTTACTAAATAAAAAAAACCCTTTAAAAAGGGATGTACCGGGACAGGAATGATTTCATGTGATGATTAAATAATCCTTCTGAAAGATGCTTGTAATGTGTAATATTTGACAGGCGAGACATGGTTTTAAAATGACAATTGTGATTCAAGGATGTACATCTAATTGATTGGCCTTGGTTGGATGCTTGCAATTAAACATATGGGGTAATCTCTGATAATTATGTGATATTGTTGGCTGGCAAAATAGGGAGATTTTGGATGGTGGGAAGTACTGGTTGATTGGTGGTAGGGCCTATTGGTGAAAAGGATTAGTTGACGCTAATTCACATGTCCTCCTACTCAAATATTATTATCACCAGGTTTGGATGGCGTGAGTAGGAAGCAGATACTGTTAGGGTACAAACACCCCTACACATATACCCCACATACATGGATTGCTAAATGGTCTTGTGGCCTAAAAACAACCGACGTTCGCACCTTAGGGCCTATATTATAGATTAATTCATTCATAGCTCTTTTTGTTTTTGAGAATTTAAGCATACAAAGTAACAAGCAAAATTTCGAGAAATATCATTTTTCGAAAACTGAACCCAAAAATAGCACCTTTAAAGCCACACTGTGAATGTAAAAAGTGGTAGGGTATTCTAAAAGATAGCCAATATTCTAAGTAACAAAATTCAATCATTACTTAGGACCTATGCCCTAAGCTTCATTCTAGTTGTGACATATTTGTCATCATAAAAATAGACCCAAATATTTGAAGGTGATGTGTGCATCAATAGCTTTTGGTCATCGTGTTACCAGGAAATGTACATATTTCCAATATTCAGTGATCTTGCTTATTTATTAATAGGCCTACAGGTCTTCGATGTGAGGGATTCAACTTTTACCATGTTTACTGCATGTTGCATGGTCAAACATGTTACATGTAGTTGAAAATTATCCAACACATAGGCCTATTAAGATAACAGACCACCACAGACAGACCACTAGGAACATGAATAGAGTAAGATGTGTAAATTAAATATGTCATCATAACTCAGCAGGTAGCTCTCACCAGAGATATTGGATCACATACCATACAACACACTGAGATACTGAACTCACACAAAGCATGTATGGTACCCGGTGTGTCTGCCCACATGATCCCATAGCCTGCCCAGATAAGTGTTCTAGTAAAGAGAACCAGCAAAACTTCCTAGTCTAGATTCAGAAAAATTATTTTCCTAAAACATATACCTATTTTACCTTACCATGCAAAATCAACACAATATTTCTGATATCCGTTCAACCACAAGTTATATGTTTACACATTACAAGCATAAAACATCATAAAAACAACTTGATTCAGGTACGTGCTTTCTTCATGAATTTCTGTTTCATACATAGCCTAGAAACAGCAATTTTTTATATCCAACTAATAAGTACCGCGGCCAGCTTTGCTGGCCCCGGTACAAAAATATATATAATATATAGGGTGTTTGTGAATATCGTCGTTAACATAAGCACGTTCTTGTTACTTATTTAGATTCGCTCACCCTAAAGATGGGAGCCCTAACCCGCCGAATGACATGCAGGTTGTGCTACACTCAGATGTTCACCCCGCCATGCGTTTTCAGTTTGTTTCGACAACAGATCCCAACAAGGAGGTACTTATTTACGGCATCCCGACAATGGCAGGTTCCTGGGAGATTATCAACAGTGTCCAGAATCCAATGGCGGAACACACTGTTGAACTTCAAGTCAAGTATGGGAAGTCCAAAACAGTTAGTGGCAAGTCAATCTTCCAGTACAAATGGGAGGCGTCGGTTGGTGTTATGTTTGAAATATTTAAGGCGTCTGCATCTCAGTCTTTCCAGCACATGTCGGAACAGGCATCATCCGCCACCTGGAGTGAAGAAACCACCAAGACAAGGACAATAAAAGGTAACATTTTGATCTACCGATGTATAGTACCACTTACTTTTATCGATTTCTCAGTGCACTATTGCTCCAATTTTAAGGTGGTACTAGTACACCCCTTGATAAATTTGTGACTATTTTGTCTTTTTTCTCAAAATAACACACTGGAAAAGTTATGTATATTATATGGGGGCAAGGAATCCAGTTACTACTGTTACGAGTCGTACTTGACTCAAGGCCAAAATCATCTTTTACCCGAACTCACACGAATGCACAACACAAATACACTGTTTGATTAAGCTAACAAAATCTAAGTCTTTAATTGAAAGCACGTTATGATTGGTACAATATATGACAACAAATGCACATACACAATAATCAAATATAATCACTTCTTAACTATTTAGTACTTAGCCAGCATTCTTCTTCTTGGTGATCATAAAGTTCTTGCAATGTTCTAGACGACTGATGTAATATATCCTTATTCACTTGTCCTGCGAAAATCAGCAAATACCAGTGATCACTTGCGTTTATAAATATCCTTTATGAAATCCTCACACAAAAATGGCGTTGCTTTCTCCTTGCGCTGCTTTCTCCAAACTTAACTCCTTGCGCTGCTTTCTCCAAACTTAACTCATTGCGCTGCTTTCTCCAAACTTAACTCCTTGCGCTGCTATGGCGCTATTTCCACCTTTCACACAATATCTTCAGGAAGCAGGACTGCGATGCAGTTGTCCCCACTTATATTGACAGCTGTGTTGTATCAAAAACCATAGATCATCATATTTGGATAATCTATGCAAGAACCAGACTTCAGCGAGTCGACAGAAGAATTTATATTCCTTTCTTGGATGAAGTACGTTCTTTGACGTATTCTAGATCTTCTCGGCCGACAACACTGGCAGGTAGTAGTACATTGACTACTTAAATTAATTCTGGTTCGCAATTTCCTTTCTTTGAAGGAATTGGACTGTAAGCATATTAGCTAGCTAGCCCAGATCAACACTATCAACTGTGAATAATTGTGTTTACATTTTCTTATATATCAAGCAGTGGGAAATCCCAAATATTAATAGCCAAATGTGATCTTGGAAATTCCCAAGCCTTAATTATAACATTAACCTTTCACATGACATCATTTCCTGAGGGGAATCCCGTGATGTCATCTTCACTTTACAACCTCAGGGGGTTTCCAAATATTCCAAATTAGATATGATTCAACTTGTTTTGCTCAATTTGAGAGGGGAATTCCCCCAAAATGTCATCACTCATGTAACTTTGTAAACAAAGATAAATCATCAAATTAAATTACTCAGGGCACATCACACTACACTGGAATTTCAGTGACTTAAGACAAACGGTACGGTATTTATGATAAGAAAAGAGGTACCGCTAGAATGTACCTCATTTCTTAACATATAAACTCTTCCAAAAAAAGTTTGGAAACTTTCAAAAACGGCTGGATATCAGAAATTTTTGAAATCTATCTCCATATTGTTTCATATCAACAATGACACCTCATTTGTGACGATAACTTATTCCAAATTCAAAATTAGTCACAACATTTATCAGGGGTGTTGTACACGTTGTAAGTTCTGCCTAAGACCTGTAGAATAAATCAAAACGTTTTTACGAAATTAAAAATACTAATCATAGCCTATTTTGTAAGAAAATATAGAGAGTTGAGTGGACCCAAGTGCAACTTTCAAAACGTCACATTTGTTATATTTTGAGCTATTGTTAAACAAACTCTGCTACTCCTCTGCTCGAAATAGTACAGAATTGACCACGACACGAGTTGGTAATGTGCATTATTCTTTGGCCCGGTTTTCGTCCGCACTTGGGTGTCCTCATTTTCGAGTTTTTTTCGCCCATTCAGCATTAAAATTGCACATTTTTGTGCGCTTCTAGCGTATATATATTTAAGTCACGTGAATCTTTCATGTTTTATAATAAGTTGGAAAATGATATTTAATATAATATTATAATATGTATGTTTAATCTAATTTTGTCATATAAAGTATTTATACAATTTATCAAATTCGATATTTCAGTCAAGCCCGGACAGACGGTTGTGACATGGCAGTACGTATTTGATGTGAGTCAGAACGAGAGCAGTAGGTTCTTTAGGAGTAACCTGCTTGCTGATACTGAAAGTGACCAGGTGCCGCCAGGGGATTCGTATTACACCGTGTAAACTGCTAAATGGGAACATGAAAATATTATCGAAGGGTCTTTTGTAGTTAGATAAATACATTTGGTAAAATTATTGCTACGCATGTTTGCTTTTAAACTATAATAATAATAACTATAATAATAATAATATCTTTTAATAATCTTTTATAAATCCTGATCCAAAGAGTGTTCAGTTTCTTGTTGAATAAATGCCAACCAATAAAATTTGGAAAGTTTTTTCAAGCATCTATATCTCAGATTAGTTGTGACATATTCATATCGTGTTTCATATCAATAGATAGCTACGTGTTTTTTTTTCTTATTTCTCACAAACTTGAAATTGCTTACCGAGAGGAAGCTTTCATCCAGTATTCTCTTGGACGTCTTCAGCCCCAATATTTGGCACGTGGGGGCGCTGTTAGCTATTCTGAGCCACCGACACCAGACGGTGTCAGTCGGCTCAGAAGCCCGCTCAGAAGGAGTTATACACGGCGGGCAGGTAGTATCTAGCTACGTTATTCCCCTTGACAACGACTACACATTTGACACAGTCACCTTTTTCATTTTCATAGCTGAGTGCATGTCTTGTAAGTGTAGTGGGGGCTCAAACAGAATGTGCCAAATTGACCATTATTCTGTGCTCAAACAACACTAGTCACTAACCTCAACAGCGGGTGAAAAAAACACCATACGCAGCCACAACCTCACCAACCTGGTTACACGTTGCTGTGGAATGGCATTCCATTCTTCAACCAGGATTTGTCGCAGGTCATTCAATGTGGTTGCATTGGCTATTCTGGCACGCACAGCAACAGCACGACCAACTGGTCTCACACAAGTGTTCAATCGGGCTGGGTTCTGGGCTGATGGCAGGCCATTCCATTCTCTCTACTCCAATATTTTGCAGGTAGTCGTTGACTACCCTGGCTCAGTGGGGGCGAGCGTTGTCATCTTGGAGGATTGCATTAGATCCCAGATTGCGAAGATATTGGATTGCAGCTTGCTGCACAGAATAATGGTCAATTTGGCATATTGTGTTTGAGACCCACTACATTCACAAGACGTGTACTCAGCCGTCGAAAAGGTGATTGTTTTAAATGTGGTGTCATTGTAAAAGGGAATAAAGTAGCTATCCATTGATATAAAACACGATATGAACATTTCACAAATAATATGAGATAATAGTCTTGAAAAAACTTTCGAAACTTTTGTTGAGGAGTTTACATTCGACTACAGATAAGACTCCTCAATCAGTCCAGTTTTATTAACGTTTTACCTGAAATAACCAATTGTCAGAGACGAAGCCACTTTCTGGCTGTATGGCAAATTGGTTCACTGCATGATGTCGTGAAGAATTACTGAAAACTTTGAGGAGACCTGTAGTCTAATGAGTCAATAAAGTAGAGGTGGCGAATGAGTATTCTTATAGTGACAGTCAATCGTAGTTTATGTGTGTTTTAATAACCTACTTGTACTCTTACTAAAATTATTTATCATTATTTACAGTCAGACGGCAGGTCACGATCTATGCATTACGAGGTCACAGTTTCTATGCTCGCAATTTCTCAACCCAGTCACCGCACTGATTTTTCCGAAGTTTGCCGAAGTAAAGGCCCATCTTAAAACCATTTTCTGATAGTTATGGAGTAGTCATCAGTTGTTTTAAAAGCCTCAAAATTATGTTTGTAGGTTTGTCCTTGTCTTATCATGCAAAAAACTGGTATTCATAAAATATTTCTGGAAAATAATTGCGCTAAGATAATATGATAAATTTGAAGGTTTCATGAACTGTGCCCAAATAAACCGTGGACCTGACCGTTTACAACCTTCCCCTAGAAAATAACCATAGGTAAATTGCTCACAAAACATTGATCTGTCAGTTAATAACAAAATCAGAAGTGTTCAACGGTTTTCATTAGGACAAAAATGGAAGTAAAAGTATATAAAATTACGACTGGATCGGCTTTTTACGCCATAGAATATTATGGAATCTGCACCCTCATAAACATGACAAAGTCGGGCAGTATCACACTGGATTTTTGTCTGATAAAGCCATTGCGACTTTAGGCATGTTTTGTTGTAGCAGGTCTGATATTACACAGTTTTCCGAATACCACGAGTCAATCCGATCGGTTGAATTCACGCGCCTGTATAAACTCCACGCACGATTGGTTCTATGTCCTTGTCTACTACAAAAGCAATATTGATTGATTCCGTGGCTACCACACAGACGAATTTTGACAAAATATTTTATATGCGTTTTTTGGTCTATTTTCGTGGATTTGACCGTTTGCAACGTTGATATGATATAATTTTCATGGCTTTTGGAAGGGAATGATGTAAAGTTTGTACACTGAAAAAACAAGAAGTATCTGTCTGCTGGGGGTATTCTTTAAGACAAAAAAACTACCCGACTTTGTACCCAAAAATTGAGCAATCTGTTTTGTTCCAAAAATCACATTTCTTCACTCATTTTCGCTAAAGTGAAATCTGGTAATGATAGATTGGACCCTTTACAACCAGAAAACCTTTATTATTTGTCATTCGAAAATTAATAGCATTGCAAAATTAAATAAATACAAGGTTATCTCCACTTAATTTCTACAATTTCACAGAGGATAGACCAAGTCAGATACACTCAGAAAAAAGAAACCAAGGCCTATATCTGTGACCGGCCGGTTGACTGTTTAGCCTATTTTGTTTTCCACACATGCTCCAATTTAGTGTTACACATCGCTGGTTCCAGTGACTCATTAGCTAATAAAATATCATGTATAACTTGTTCCAAATAGACCTTTGACTGTTTGATATACATTAGAGAATGAATTTGGAGAAAACCTTCTGATAATTACAGCAAGACCTTCCCTGTAAGCTTTTAATCCGATAAGCTGATTATCTATTTGTTTTCATGAATTGGAACACATTCTTTGATGTATTACTGGGCTCAATCATATGAAATTACTGGAGCGTGAGCCACCCAGGCTGATGGCTCAGCATAGTATTTTATTGTCAGAAGGTTTTCTCCAAATTCATATCCTAATGAATTCTGGCCCAGTCAAGCTTAAATGTAATTAGTGATGACTGAGGTACCAAATGCTATAACGCATAAGAGCAGGTATCAGCATAAAGAAAACTTGTCAATATTCACCATCGCGGTAGAGCTACTAATATCGTTCACGCGCATGCACTAATCATTGCTCAAACTTAAAGTTTTGGAGTTTGAGTTTTTGTACCCAACTCATTCAAAGGTCATGATCATTATACAAACATATTGCACTGATAGCCAGACTAGAGTCAAGTGACTCTCTAAGTGGAGTAAACTAGCACTGACTCTCAAAAGGAGTCACCTGATTGTCACAGGAGAGAGTCAGTTGACTCTACTTGTGGAATGTGGAGTCAATTGACTCTACATTCAGAGTCGTCGACGGAGTCAAGAAATTTATGACTCTTCAAGAAAGTCAGACTCTGGAATAGTTTGGCTGTTGACACCATGGAATGTATATTCTCTCATTCCTAAGGGATGGTGGTTCAGCCTAAACAGGCGGATGTGAGTACATAAGGGCAATGTCGGGGATTATAGGTCACAATCGATGGGGCATACTGCAGTTACTGTCCGTTTTCCTATACACAATACACAGTGCTCTCACCATTGACGCGCGACCTTTACAAATAGTGTATGTTAGAAGTATATTACATTTGCCTAGTTAACATCACTGTGTGCAAAATAACCGGCCAATATTTAAACTATTCTCCAAACTTCTAGCAAATATATTTCTCTAACATGACCTAAAATTACAGCCAGGTTAGATGTTCAGAAATAGTCGCACTTTCGTAGAATATGAGTGAGGGCAAAGCATAGCTAGCTCATAGCTAGCCAACTCCCCGTGTTAATTGAATGGAGATTTGACCGAAAATATTGAGCTATATTGGTAACGGACCGCTCCGTTCTGAAGGATGCCACAAAAAAACGGTACAAGCTACATTTAAACTATTCTATGAAATTCTAGCAAATATAGTTTTGTAACATGTCCTAAATTTTTAGCTAATTTAGGTGTTTGGAAATAGTCGCACTTTTGTGTTTTAGGAAGGATATGTAAACGACAGATAACACCAAAAATATGAAGAAATTATTTCCAAACCGTGTTAAGTCAACAATCATTATGTTGCTCATTTTCAAGAATGCTGGTTAACAAAAAGCAGGCCATTGTCTCATTTCGTGAACAAAGGTCCACATACCATTGTTTCCTTGCGTTTCCTTTATAATCAGTTACCCAACTGAAGCTGTATTACTATTATAGCACCTCATAGCGATACCGCACATATAAAACAGACACATGTGCACAACCAGAGAAGATCCGATTTAATCAGTTGAGCTGTTTCAATGAGTGTTATCTTGGTTTAATAGCTTTTAATGGGGTTTAAGTCCTGCAAAGGTCGAGATGAATTCTACTGTAAACATGACTGCATCATGGAGAGATGAGGTCCGACCGAGTCTCCAACACAGGTTACGCTCCCTGTGGAAGGGCGGAACCAAACTGGCTGATGTGGAGACTAAGCCAGTTTGCGCCGGTCTGATACTCGTCTATCCTCGTCTTTGACCATGCGCGGATCTGGCTGGTCAGGAAGATATTTAATATCCTGAATTTATAATATGCCTACCAGTTCCATCGTAAACCGATTTGCTAGAGAATATTTGTTACCATGTTTAATAAATTCGTATTTATCGTATAATAAAATGCGGCCAAATGTATATTTGTGTACATAGTGTGTGGATCCACTCTTCTACGGACTTGGCTACTAAGCATGTCGGGAAGGATATGGTGGTATGTCGGGAAGGATATGGCGGTATGCTGGGTCAATATGTTCTGGACAGATGAGGTCCGACCGATTGCCTACGACCTTGTGTGCGATCATGTGTGACAGGCAATTCCCGAAAATAATAGAAGTTCCCTGGCCTAAATTTCTCTATCCTGCCGTCTGACGATGGCCTATATGACGTGAAACTCAAAGTAAAATCTCAATGTGCAAGTGAAAAGCGCCCTCTGTGGCAATTAGAAAATACAGTTGTGACATAATGCTTACATCAACATCATGGGCGTAGTCTTAGCTCTCAAATGCCGTTTGTCCTGTTCAATTTGCTTGTTTTAATCTTGAGATATGCCTACTTAACAACGAAAGGGTAAAATCACAATTGTGTCACTTTTACTAGGGAAGAGGGCTGTACATGTAAATCAATGATAGCATCAAGTTTATCAAGAGTTCCTTCGCGAAATCAAAAGAATGCATCAATTACACAACAATACAAAATTATTTTAACTGTTTTTTCTGTTTTATCATGATACAGGTATAATGATTCTTTTTTTCCATTACGACAAATTAAAAGATAAATAAATATTTCACATTCTGCTGTAAAATTAAATACTTGTGCATGTCAATAATTTTATCATGGTAAATACTGTTTTCTTTGTCACTCAAGACATGTTAAAAGACAAACAAATATTGCACACTTTATAGGTTAATGAACTTAGACAAGTTCATGAAATTTGACAAATTAATGAAATGCACGCGAGCTGATGTTGATGCTTCTAATGCACGAGCCCCGAAGGGGGAAGTTTTACATGTCATGCATGTTGAGCCCTATTCCCTAGTAAAAGTGGCACAATTGTGATTTTACCCTTTCGTTGTTAACTAAATATGTCTCGAGATTTAAAAAAGCAAATTGAACAGAACAAACGGTATTTGAGAGCTAAGACTGTGCCCTTGACGTTGATGTAAGCATTATGTCACAACGGTATTTTCTAATTGCCACAGAGGGCGCTTTTCACTTGCACAATTTTTTTTGAGACAGGCTGTATATACCTACCGGAATGGGAGATTTTACTTGAGTTTCACGCCATAGGGGTTTCACGACAGACTGTACTTTGAATTTTTATCTCGATGTACATCTCTGTGTATCATTATTTTGTGCTATTTCCGAACTGTCGGAGTGACCCTGTAATGGTCTAATGGAGTCAAGGTGACTCTATAAATGGAGTCTGGGTTACTCTAGAAGCAGAGTCCAGCCACTACGCGACTCTATGTCTAAAATGACTCCATATTGGGAGTCAAATGACTCCTCTGTAGAGTCATCGACGGTGACTCTTCCGCGGAGTCATGAAATTTATGACTCTTCAGTCAGATGACTCCCAATATGCAGTCATTTTAGACATAGAGTCGCAGAGTGGCTGGACTCTGCTTTTAGAGTCACCCTGACTCCAGTTTGGCTTTCAGTGTGGGCTAAAGAACTGGTGCCATGGGCATGATGGGGAATGGGGTTACTTTTAAGCTCTTTTACTACAGTTGGAATTGTGTAGCGTTAGTTCATTAACCCATATTAAACCACCTAGCTTCAAATATGACCTCGCGTTGCGGAGTATGAGGTTGTTGTTAGCTTTGTTTGTGACGTCACCATTGTATATCACTAATCATCATGGCTGACTAGCTGACCCAATTGAAAGTTTAACTTTGGTCCATTCAACTCTACAAAGCATACAGGGCTACAGCATTGTTATCGAGTAACGGGGTCGGGGATTTTTTTTTAAATAGAGCAGAATATTCCCACAAGGCAAGGGCAAAAATCAGGAAAATGTATACTATTCGGAAGGCATAATTTATGACGTTTTAACGTGAAATTTTTACGATATTTCCTATCCTCATTTTTGACATATTTGTAATTTTTACACGTGCACCAGCTGGCACCTAGTAATTGGAATCCGCCAAATTGTCTGTTTTTGTATAAAATCCATGTGAAACGGTCAAGCTGACCTGATTCTTCTTTTTCTTCTTCTTCTTGACAGTTATTACGTATATTATTTCATCATTTTTAATGATTTGTGGTAAAGATTAAAATTTGACAGGAATTTAACATTATGGCGTTAAATGTCAATAATTGGCATATAATCGTGTGAAAGACCAATAAATGAAGGTGAAACTGCTCCTGCCACACACGTCTCTGTTATTGTTTTATTGTTGATATTTTTAATGAACTAACAGACACTCTATATACATTACTAATAACAAGAAACAAAATGTAAGTCCTCCACTTCGCACAGGTGCTATTACACAAAACCTGCATCATGCAGATAAGCGCACCCTAAAACAAGCACTCGCCCCACAAGCTCCCACACACCCATCACCATGTTACGCTATACAACCACTACACCAGGCACAAAAAGAAACTCGTCAGTTATATTCATCCTTGTTGTTCAATAACTTGTGATTATTCTGAAATAAACATTTTGTTAATTGGACTTTGCTTTCTCATTTGACACCCTGTTCGTGAAAAACGAACAAGAATGGACCAAGATATGCGCCTCCAAAGCCTCAAACCCCAAAATCAAAAGTTGCATTTTCAACGATTTTCAATGGGAACGCATCGTTGTATTGCAAACAAGCACCACGGGCCAATCAATAAAGCACACAGTGTAACAGGCACAATTGAATTGTTAAAATTGCAACTTTTCATTTTGGGGTTTGAGAGTTTGGAGGCGCATATCTTGGTCAATACTTGCTCAATGTTCACGAACAGGGTGTCAAATGAGAAAGAAAAGTCCAATTAACAAAATGTATATTTCAGAATAATCCAAAATTATCAAGTTATTGAACAGCAAGGATGAATATAACTGACGAGTTTCTTTTTGTGCCTGGTGTACATGTTACCCCGGGATGTTACCACAGACAGCATGCCGCTTAAAAACTCTGCGAGAATAAACAGGAGGGTGAAAGTGCATAGGAACAATGTCGGGAACTACGTCACGCTATTGTTCGACATAGGCTACATCATTCGCCATTTTGTAAATATTAACGCATGATCGTTGCTTTGAAGTTTCCACCGGATAGTCTGTGGATAGCGTAAGAGCATGCTTTGACCTAGACTATGCCACAGTCGAATTTTATTACAAATATGTTATTACTAGTCATCATGAACTCATTTCGTTGAATTCCAAATTATACTGTTGTTTATTAACATTAAAGTATTCAATAGTAAAATGGTCATAAAGAATTAAGAATATCAGATGATTAGTGACAATAAAAGTAATTGAATGCAACATTATCTTGCATAATTATAATGGCTCACTTTAATACTGAACAATTCTGATTTTGGAATCTACCAGTTTATTGATAGCAAACCACGAAAATCCGACTATGGACTTTGAATTTTAAGCAGAACTTTGCCCCGGGACTTTGCTCTCTAAAAACACACTGTCAAGCATACTTGTTTATCAGTCCATTAACCACAAGTACTAAGCATGGTATAGTACAAGACGCGCTAGATGTTTGATGAGAGATTAAACTTTCGCGTCAACACAAAAGCGCCGCAAATACCACAGATAGTTGTGTACGGTGTAGTTAATGGTAATGGCGCGGGCCCGGAAGATTTAAACCATAGCGAGATATGGGCGACCAATCACAAGGCAGATCCATTTAAAGATGCATTACATCATGGCCAATTTTAGTTAGGCCAGAAATTGGCCTAACTCTCCATAGAGTGCCGTGTTAAAAATCTTAACCGCAAGGCAAAGTCAGTAGTCCACTTGGTAAGCTAACAAACAGAGGGAGTGCGGTGACTGAAAAGATCAGATACAGATGTGAAAATCTATCAGTTGCACGCAAATCAATATAAATCAGAGTTTTATGCTTAAATGTAATAGCCAGAGTATGCAAAATTGGCAAGTGGACTACGGAGAAGTCTAGCTTTGACCATGCGTAAAAAAATAATATCATGAAGATGTTTAAGATTGATTCATAGATGTTTCAAAAATTACCGTCATATTGCATAGATTCACCAAAGAATGGTTTGTTAAATACTATACTTATATTTAGTACTTGAAAATCGATAGAATTTTAAGAAATCAATGTTTTTACCTGTCGGTATTACAACTCGTGAAACACATTACTGATGTGCCTGGGTGACCTAATCTACTAACCTTTAACGTTTCCTCTATGAACTCTAACCCTCCTGCAATATGGCGCCTATTGTCTAGACCTAGGCTACATCTTCCGGTTTGGTTACGTAACTTGGGATGCCTATCCCTTTGTCTATTATTCCTGGAATAAATCATAACTCGCCAACACTATACGCTGGCGAAGTTACGTAATAATCGGATTAACTACCATAGCAATTTGTGAAAACAATTTTTGAACATACCGCGCTGCACTGATACGTTCACGCGGTACCTCTGCATTGATGCTGATCACTTGCACCTGTAAGATTAGTATATTTGAAAAGACAATTGTATTCAATGTATGATTGCAGTCATACACAGGTGATGAGTGTAACCTGCTTGTAGTGCAGCGCGATATGTTCAAAATTGTTTTCACCTATTGCTATGGTAATACACGTTAATGCTATCGGGTCAATGAGGTATGTCCAAATTTAGGGTCCAACACACGGCTGTCATTTCAATTGTTATACCGTTCCGGTTGGTTTATTGCATATGTGACGGTTCTAACATAACGTTTTGTTACCTGGAGAGATTTGATCATGTCTCACCTCCTCTTTAAACCAAATCGAGGGCAATAACTCTTGTAGTGAGGGATCAACATTTAACCACAAATTGCCTCGGGTAAAACTCACTTCCTGGGAACTAAATACCACACAAGGTCATTTTGATGTAACTCATTGACCCATTGTGTTATATTACCTCTAACTATAATGACATCCTTGTGATCTGGTCAACTCATTGACAGATACGAACCTCAGGAGGGAATTCAATTTTTGATCAATTCTCTCCAGGTATACGGTAGTGAAACGTAATGAAGTTGGCAGATCATGGACATGTTTCTTGTTCGATTCCACAACCATTCATAGCCATTACCCGTTTTATTGTATTATCATGCGAATTGCCTTCTGGTACCTTATGCATCGACAGACCACTCACTACTTTGTAATTAAATGTCCTGCCTAATTTAAATATTATTACAAATCATTTGTTTTCAGATTATGTTCAAAATAATAATTATTATTGTCAACTTTCATTTTCCGTTCACGTACTACCTCTTGATGATGCTCAAGAGCAATTGAGTAAATTTTATGTTAATACCAGTAATTTATTTTATGTGAATAAAATCTCTCCATTCGGAGAGAACTGAAATTTACCATTATATAGGGGACACATAAAGCCGGGACATAAAGTAGACCAATTGATTTGCTTTCCTGTTGAATGTTCAAAATGAATAATACGCATAATGAATACAGCAGCTGCACGAGCACCGGTGTCATCACTCATTGATCATGTTGATAATGCTTCGCCATGGCAACTGTTTACGTGTCCATATAGTTAGCATTAACAGGCATTCACGTTAATGTTATGAAACTATAATCTCATCTATTGCAACAGTGGTGACCTTGAGTAGAGACAATATTGTGGTTTTATTATATAATAGGCTTATGTTTCTTTTAAAAAGGTTTTGAAAAATTAATGCTTCTATAAGAATCAATTATTTAAATACCTACCATAAATGAATATATAACACAAATATGTCGAGTATTGTTCGATAATGGAAGATGAAATAAAAAGAAAATTGTATTTTTCGTTAGATGATCCGATTTTGTTGTAGGTCTATATTTGCGAATACACAGAACCTCCATTTTTTGGAGTTTTTTTAAATTTCTTGGTCAGATTTACTTCAACGATCATCCCTATATCTTCGTGTCAAAAATTGCCGTGATAGTACGGCGAATCTACTCGTTCTTCAACAGCTACGCATGGCAATTTTGTTCGACTCAGCCTCAGGGGCGTCGCTAGAGGGGGTATAGGGGTGTGACACCCCCCCCCCCACACAATTTTCAAAACCATGTGATTGTCGGCAAATGTAATGGAAGCTTTGTTATTGTCGGCGAATTGCAAGAGTCATATAAAATATTGACGTGTTACGAAATTGTGCTGTTGTTACGTAATAGGCTATTGTAAATGTTATAGTAGTTACCTATTAAAAAAATTGTCGAAAAACTTTGACCCTTACCCCCCCTACTGTTTCATTGAGTATATCATCTATATTCGTAATACTATTACCATTTTTCGACTTGAGCTCCGTAATTGAGTTCTTAAACTGCTTTATGATTTTCAAGGCTAAGTATTTTGCATTGGATTCACCCTCTTCAAACCATTTTACTCTAGCTCTAATAATGGCCCCTTTTGTAATTTCTTTATATCTTTTATCAAGTTTTGCTTTGGCTTCAATATATTTATGTTCATATAATTTTGTATCTTGATCCATTTTCTTTTCTAATAAACTCCTCAACAAAAGTTTGGAAAGTTTTTTTCAAGCATCTGTATCTCCAATTATTTGTGACATATTCATATCGTGTTGCATATCACTGGATAGCTACAATACTCCCCTTTACAATGACACCCCATTTGAAGCAATAACATTTTTCACGGCTGAGTACGCGCCTTGTGAATGTAGTGGGGTCAAAAACAGAATTTGCCAAATTGACCATTATTATGTGCTCAAACAACGCTAGCCAGTAACCTCAATAGCGGGTGGAAAAACCACAGGCAGCCACAATAGTCAGGCACCTTCTCCTCATGCTGCTCACCGACCTGGTTACACGTAACTGTTGGATGGAATTCCATTCTTCAACAAGGATTCGTCGCTGGTCATTCAATGTGGTTGCTAATTGGCTTCTCTGGGATGGGACGCACAGCACGATCAAGCTGGTCCCACAAGTGTTCAATCGGGTTGAGGTCTGGCCTACGGGTCTGGCCTGATGGCAGGCCATTTTGACTCTACTCCCATATTCTGCAAGTAGTCGTTGACTACCGTGGCTATGTGGGGCGAGCGGTGTCATCTTGGAGGATTGCACTAGGTCCCAGATGTGAAGTTATGGGATTGCAGCTTGCTGCACAGAATAATGGTCAATTTGGCAAATTCTTTTTGAGACCCCACTACATTCACAAGGCGTATTGTGAATCGACCGAATTGTATTACTTTGCAAAATGACCCAAAATATATATCCTAAAGACTCATTTGTTTTCTTGAACATAAAAAAAAACTGTTGTTCTCTTGTTTTTTGGCTTTGTGTGTGTATTTTTTGTAAGCGCCATCTTGGTGAAAGGCGCGGCGCCATAAATGCCCGTAAATGTAATGTAAATAGGGCGAGTTTGGTTGAATAAATTCATCAGGATCGGTAGAGTAAACTCAGTAACCAAAGTTCTTGATATCTGATCCAGAAATTGCACTTACTTTGTGTACGTTTCAGCAACACTGTTGCCTTTGTCAACACTTGATGATGAGTGATTCCTACTGGCAACCGACGCTAGATGTATCTCCAGCGTAGGTCTTGGTGTTGCCAGTTGATTTTGCTGAAACGTACACAAAGTAAGTGCAATTTCTGGATCAGATATCAAGAACTTTGGTTACTGAGTATATAGGGCGAGTTTGCGAACCTGCTAAAAGAAAATCAAACACACCCCACCCCACACACAAAACACGTTTAAAACATTTTATTTTGACAGTTTAATAAATTATTTTCTTCATTAACATCACGTAATATTAAACATACATTGAATTCATTAGGACGAACTGGAACCATGGATGCAATTAATATGTTGTTCGTAATTCATTTTTGTACAATATAATTCACTTTTTAAATACGCATGTAACAAGAATAATTTTATTACAAACCCCATGAGAACTACCTGCCGATTGGCCAAAAAGAAGTTTCCATTATCAATTGGACCAATCAGCAACATTGTTAGAATAATTTCACCACGCAAATAAATTGAGGTGAGTTATTTGCAAAGCTCCATTCTGATTGGTGATTGAAGTGAAGATATCATGTAATTGACCAATCAGAGGCAATGTTAGATCGGCAGGTAGTGCTCAGGGGGTTAAGATATTTACAGAACCCGACCAGCAGGTGTAACTATTGCTAACAAAGAAAAACGTTACGTTCAATTTGGTTTGAACAGAACACTCATTGCCACAGTTTTTCTGAACTTTTAATTTCTAACGTAATAGTTATACATTTTATTATTATTTTATTATTATTATTATTATTATTATTATTATTATTATTAGTGTTATTATTATTATTATTATTATTATTATTGGCCGATCGGAATCTCTCAACTCAACTTCACTACTTAAAGGCTATGCTATATACACCAGGCACAAAAAGAAACTCGTCGGTTATCTTCATCTTTGCTGTTCAACAACTTGATGATTTTGGATTATTCTAAAATATACATTTTGTTCATTGGACTTTGCTTTCTCATTTGACACCCTGTTCGTGAAAATCGAACAAGAATTGACCAAGATATGAGCCTCCAAACCTTCAAACCCCAAAATTAAAAGTTTCTTTTTGTGCCTGGTATAGTCCTGATCAGGGGGTGGTACCAAATTCACGGTGTTTGTCTTAGCCACGCAAACCTATGGCAAATTTGGTTGGCTTCCTGTCAACAAATTGAGGCAAGTTATCGATCGGTTATGAATAATTCACATCAACTCTTATTCGGCCCATGTGATTGAGGTCACCACATAAAGGTGTCGTAAGTTTGGCGAATCGTACCTGTTGAAGAGAGTAAAAACGCCCTCAATCGCGGTCACGACCACCGGAAATATATGATCCCATCAGGCAGCAGTGATTTGTTTTTCCAAGAAAGTCTTCTAATTTGATAAAGGAATGACCTTTTCCAATAATAAGGATTAGGATTTCATATCAATAATACGAAGGAAATAAGTGACAGGCATGACATGTATGAAAATAAAGTTGTATTTGGGCACAAAAACCTTGACACCTGACCTGACATCATGGCGCCATATTTGTGTGGTTGTTCGTACTTGTGTTCTCGTGGGTAAATGATTATCAATCTACACTAATTCAGACTTATTGGCGATAGCCTGCCAGCATGATTATTGTTTTTTAAAAGTATGTATAGAAAATCACCATACTACTGACATTTCATTTCTATACAGCAATGATCTAAAAATACGATCTTTATTCATCACGTCCATTGGCTCATTTTCTTACGTAGGAACAATGGGAATTTCATAACATCGATGATGTGAAACCAGCCTATTCAACCATAGACCCCAGAAAAAAGTTCATAATAGGCAAATAGGCCTAATCCAAATTTTAAAATTTTAATGCTAGTTGATATAATATTGTCAAGGTGACCATGGTAACATAGGATCATATGGTGGTTTCTATTGGTTGACCTTTGACCTGCAGTTTTATTACCATATGCATTTTAGATATGGCAAACTATAATATTTTGTTTCCTTGTGTCAAGCTGGATAATTTGAGACCATTTTTGCTTAAATCAGAGAATCACCTTTTACATAATTATTTTACCATCTAACTTATTAACCAATCATCCCAGCGATATGCGACCTAAACTTTTTTGTTCCTTATGATTAGAGGCAGAATTTGAGATATAATACAACTTAATCGGACCATGTTGATTGTTTTAAATTTAACTTAGCCGCCATCTTGGATTAGACCCCCTTAACCCCATTAGAAAATTGGCTGCATGGTTACATTGATTTGGTGGCCCATGTGGATTGGATTTCAGTTCAAAAAACAAAATGAACAGGAACTTCTCACGAAATGACGTAAGGCCAAAGTCATGACGCCTACTGTCTGTTCAATTAGCTTAGATTCTTGAATTTTTAAGATATTTGAAAAAATAAAAAATTGTGGCCAAAGTCATCAAAGAAAAGTATCAGCACAGCCTTAGACCTAACGTGATTTATACTTTTCAAATTCCAAAGTTCAAGTAAAAACCCCCTTTCTTTTCAATTTTGCCTTATTTTAGGCTGTTACTTGGGTCCACCAAAAGGGTTCGCGACCTTTTTACCAATCGAGTGGGACGGTCCATTCTCAACTTAGGGCATAGACCCTACCCAAATACAAAGAAATCTGTCCACCAATCTGCCTGCCATTTCAATTGTTATACCGTTCCGGTTATTGGATAGGTTCTATTACTAGGTTTTGTTACACGAAATTATATAGCGCGATTACGTTTTATGCATAACATTATTCTGAGCATTATTTATTTCATAACCAATGATCATAGATTTCGTTCTTATTTCAACTGGTTTACAATGTAAATTGAGTTTTGTTTAATACCATCATTCCTTCCCAAGAATATCAGCATTCGCTTGACATTTTCAGATACAGTGACTTTACAAGAATTGTTTTCTGTAACCTGATTGTTTTAAATAATATTTTCTTGTACAAAAGTTCTTTTGTTTCCAAATGTCCTTCTCATAGTTTGTATTCAACAAACAAAACGAAATAACAAATTGAAAATAAATGTGTAGTTTTATAATAGGCCTATTATAGGTCTACACCTTCTCAGACCCATTCGCACAATAAATAAATAAATAAATAAATAAATAAATAAATAAATAAACAATTTAGGCATACTCATGTAGGCCTATACTGGCAAATAGCTATTTTGTTGGACAATACTTCCTGATGCGGATGGTCGAATAAATAGGCCTACTATCTCATCGCATTATGACATTCGTCCCCATTGCTCTAAATGGATTGATTCAAAAAAGTTTATGGTACCCGACGTTCTACAGCTTTTTATAAAAATATCGCGGGAAAAGACCAAAATTGAAAAGAAATGGTGTTTTAAATTGAACTTTAGAATTTGAAAAGTATAAATCACGATAGGTCTAAGGCTGTGCTAACACTTCTCTTTGATGACTTTGACCACAATTTTTATTTTTTCAAATATCTTAAAAATTCAAGAATCTAAGCTAATTGAACAGACAGTAGTTTCAATTCATTGTTCTGGTGGCCCTGGTGGACGGAATGTTTCTGCTTCATAAACTATAACATACTTTGAATCTGCGTGTTGAGATACAAATATTGTTATTTGACGCTTTTTTTACAGCGATCGGAAGTCAAGAACGTCGAGACCATGCGAATGTTAACATATATTTGTTTCACTGTAGTTGATTTGAATAAATGTCTAATTCAATAAGATTTCTCACATCATTCCATGTTTTATCGTCAAATTTTGCCGAAATTGGGTAATTTGACTATTTTGGACTATTTTTGCTAAAATCGACTTTGTTTGAGGAGAACAGCGCATTCCACAAAAGACATACGAAGCTTTTTATTTAGGGGTTTTCTTATATTCATTGCACCCCTGTCCGAATGTCTCGCAGAACGTTTCATTCATTTGTGTGGGAAATATACAAACCGAAAATGTGTAAAAAGTTCGTACACCCTGAACTGGTCCGACCCACCTTATGAGAATAATCACCCTTAATTGGTCATCTTTATTCATAACCACTGAACACTGTATTGATTGGTGGAAGGGGCGGACCATATTCATTATTAACCAGGTGAGAAATAGCCGCACTTATAGGAGGTGTAGTTGTAGCAGTAGATTCACTCGATGATAAATGATGTTGACCCTGTGATATCGGTGCGTGTAGATGCCCCTCATCACTATAAACACCCCTATCAGGAACATGAGTGTAGTCTGCGTTAGAATGACAAGTAGCCTGGTGGGATCCATGGTTACTCATATGTTGTTGGTTAACTGTAATTTTTAAAACATAAACATAAACACGTGGTCAGATAAGAAAGGTACCAGAGTTTCGTACGGATAGACCCCATAGACCAGGCAATTGTCAGTACGTTCCTTGCACATGCAGGGGTATTTCAAGCTAGCTCAAATTTTCCATGAAAAAGAAAGAAAGAAGACACTGTGGTGATCGCAATCGCAACGTTACATAAACATATGATAGTCGAGAGCCAACGACGGGTTGACTGCCAACTTCACCGGGAATTTGACTTGACTGACGTCACCTGATAAAGATGCTATTATTCGCTATAACAACTATAACCTTAGATCTGACCCTATTTATTGTCTACACAACGAGCAGGGCTAATCATTAACTCTCTCCACGCGGGTGTCAAAATTTATTTTTAAAATTCAACAATTTCAGATACGTATACATTTTTATGACCATATTTGGAATCAGCATGAAAAATGCATTAAAATGAGTACAAACAAGCCTAGTATTGGTTCACCACAGGTTCTTGAGATTTTGAGAAAATATCTCAAAACTTAGGACTTTTTATGTTGCACGTTGATCTTTAAATTGAGTGGCACAAGACCCTTCTCTACACATCACATCATTAACGTGGTGGCTCCAAAAAGAGCCGTTTATATGTTCTGAAAGACGAAGTAAAAGCGGTGGACTGCGTACACCTTATCACCGTTAGGTTATTAACGCATTGAGAGAAAGATGCCAGTTACATTGTACTTATAAATTCACCTGTTGGGCTGTGACGATGTCCAGGACTGCCTCCATTCCATTCTTTAGCTTTTCGTTGTGATCCATCTAAAATATTCAATGGATCATTTGTCTCGCTAAAACCAAGCTGTTGTTGACCGGCAGCAGTTGCTTCAATATCATGCCGACTTCTTTGAGCTTCGACTGAACTTATGACAGACACATGCTCAGCTGCTGGAGGCGTTCTTTGATGTGTCGTCTGTGATGATAGTGAGTGGCCGTAAGGATCTTGAGCAAAACAAGCTGTGATAAAAATAATTGAAGTATATAGTATAAACTAAAAGAAACTGTAAAAGTGCATTTTTTGTTGGATTTATACATGCCGTTATTATTGACCATTGTGTTTCACTACCTGAAGAGAATTGATCAAGAAATGAATTCCCTCCTGAGGTTGGTATATCTGTCAATGAGTTGACCTGCAGGCTGTCATTATAGCTAGAGGCAGTATATGGCACACATGGGTCAATGAGTTACATAAAAATGTATTTAGTTCCCAGGATGTGAGTTTTGCTTGAGGCACTTTGTGGCTAAATGTTGATCCCTCACTACTTATTACCGTCGATTTGGTTGAAAAAGGAGGTGAGACATGCTCAAATCTCTCCAGGTAACAAAACATAATGCATAATGCGGTTTTACCTGGCACATCAATACATTTTATTATTGTTGTACCCCACTATAAATCCAAGGTACGGTCGTCAGTAACTTTTGCCAACTGAGTGGTTGAGGCTTATCAAGTAAACATAAAATGTTTCCGATATCATTCGTAAAAGGTAAGAAAAGGTTACCAGAAAACGTTTAAATGACAGTTTATATAAAGGGTACATGAAAGGTATAAAACTTTCATACCAGTCAAAAACATTTCTTGGAGAGTTTCTGCAAACAATTCTAAGTAAGTGTTGCCATAATATTTTGCAAAAGATGTTTGCAAACATATTTTACAGTAACATTTTGACAACATTTTAAATGTTGTTTTAGTTTTCATACAAAACATATTAAAAACATTTTTATGACTTTTATAAAACCCGACATTTAATGTCATTTAAACCATTTTGTTTTACCAAACCTCACTCCCTAAATATAACCAGTTTAATCCCTAAATATAACCAGTTTAAAACGTTTTTAAAATGTTTGGAGTTTACTGGATCAATGTTTACATTGATAAATTCGTAAACAATAAGCATACAAGAGGGGAATGAACATTTAATGTACCGTTTTGTTTACCAACTTTAACAGCCCCATATTGAAAATCATCGTTTCCCACGAAAACAGCCGATCAGACAGTAATGCGAGTAGGTTAGTTTTACCTTGAAGGTATGGACAGCTTTGCAAATATGGGTTAACTTTCCCAAGGCCATCAAATATGCCTTGCATTTAATAGGACTACAACTGGCCCAGGACAACTGGTCAGTTTGTACTCTCATTTCCACATCTGTTTTTCAAAGTGTTAATATTGTAAAAATATAATCAAAGAAATACCTTCATTCTGATATCCATTGGTGTATCCATATGCAGGTGGGCCCATATTGAAGGCACTTCTACTATGGTTTGGTGCGGTTTGTATGACTCCTCCTTCGTGAACACCAGTTACGGGATTCATTGCACAACTGTTGTAATAACCATTGTCACGGTACTGGTCAGCATCGGAGAAAGGATACATTGGCGTAGAAACGTCTGAATCCGATTTGGCAAATGGTGATGTATTATACGACGATCTGAATGGGTAAGAACCTTGATAACCACTAAGATATTGTCTTGAAGGTGGCGGGTACGAATCCGTCTGCCCTAAGTGCGATAGATACGGATATGAATGGCCACTGGATTGATGCATTAATGTTTGATGATTGGTACCATCCAGGGATGTCAGTCCAACTCGCTGACCCTGGTTCATATTAGTATTTCTAATAGGATTGACCACTATAGGTGAAATAGGTGGGGTTAACATCATTGAGTTTCCACGAGCACCATTCAATGGAGTTAAAGTTGAAGATTGAGCTCCGTATTGAGTAGACATTGCATATTGTGAGTTCCCGTCTCCGTTAATCACGTGGTTGCCATAACCAGGTATGGCAAACCTATCGTAATATTCTTCCCGTTTGATACCCGATGGATCGGCGTTGCTCTGCTGCTTCTGAAGATTGGAATTCCGATTTGCAAGAAAGCATGTTCCAGGCTGGTTCGACAAAGGTCTTTGATGGTGATGATGATGATCTGCTGTAAAAAGAAGTGAACATTAAATATCTTCTGTACGGAATGCCACGAATGCAATAATATAGTAATTCGTGTCTTATAACTTCAATACCAAAGGAAATCGCAAGAAAGATCAACTAACACAGAACAGAAGGATATCCGGCGTTCAACAACACTCTTCCCCAATAATCTTCTCATCGTCGTCTTCGTTCAACTTCGACTGCCTCTTTCATACTCACTGAGCACAAGACCAAGAATTCAACCTTTGCAGACAGATCATTTTCTTGTTATGGACCAAAACTATGGAATGCTTTACCAGAACATATTAAAACTGCCTCTTCAATTGACATTTTCAAGAAACTGCTTAAACAACATCTGTTCAATATTGCTTTCAATCAGTAACTGTATTCATTTTGCTTGACTTTGTTGGACACTATCTGATGTTATGATGTTTTATGTATTATATTATTCTTGTTTTCATCCATTGTTTTTGTTTTCATGCGCCTTAGTGCAAATTGTTTTTTGGGTTTTCGGCGCGGTATTAAATGTCAATTTGTAGTAGTAGTAGTAGTAATGCATATTGACGCCAACCATAATTGTTACATTTACTTTGAATATAATTAGAATTATTGTATAGTATTACTGTCTCTGAGTTCTAAGAGCGAGCTGGTGACCCGGGGCTGGAGACAACAAACGAGTGGGTTAGAGAAACCATCGGAGTGCCAGAGAAGGAAGGACTTCTAGAAATGATTAAGATAAGAAATCTATCCAAGTATGATCATTGCAAACAAAAATGCAAGAAGTAACCATCTAGTCCTATCGACTATTGAAGGAGAGATCTGAGCAAAGGGACGGAAAGGAGGGAGGCGGTCAGAATGGGATGATAACATCAGAAATGGGAGAAACGTTATGGTGTGCGCTAGAAGGATGGCAATCAAGTTAACCCCATGAGAACTACCTGCCGATTGGCCAAAAAGAAGTTTTCATTATTAATTGGCCCAATCAGCAACATTGTTAGAATAATTTCACAACGCAAAATAATTGGGTGAATTATTTGCAAAGCTCCATTCAGATTGGTGATTAAAGTGAAAATATCATGTAATTAACAAATCAGAGGCAATGTTAGATCGGCAGATAGTGCTCAGACGCCAACGGCTCTTTTAAGGGTTATGGCATGCTACCAAGCTTTCATAAGGAGTAGACAACGTACCCAAGTATGAGACATGTAGCCCGCCCTTTGCATACTTTCCCTGAAGACTGCCCCTTGTGAACAGTGAACAAACAGACCTCGCCTATAATATCTCAGTGCTAATTTAAAAGATTCTGGTGGCTCTGAAAAGAGCCGTTCACTGATGACTGAACCTGATTATCGTCTTACCTGATCCTTTGCAGTGTTTGTCTAGTTTGTTCTGTAACTCGTTTTCCTTTTCATTGTTGAATTAACACTCTACAGCTAGCAGTATGTATTCATCTATAATAATCTGCTAATTTAAAAGTTTTTGGTGGCTCTGAAAAGAGCCGTTCACTGAAGACGTAATCTGATTATCGTCTTACCTGATCCTTTGCAATGTTTGTCTAGTTTATTCTGTAACTCGTTTTCCTTTTCATTGTTGAATTGGCACTCTACAGCTAACAGTATGTATTCATCTAGTAGCATCCTGATGAGATGGAATGAAGCTGTTCAATTAAAAGAAAACAATGTAAGAAGGGTTATTGGAACATGTTGGAATAAAGACTTACATCTACAACAACTAATGATCTGATTATACACAAACTTTCCATACAGTATGGTTTGCCAAAAGCATTTCGGTTTGTCTTTTAAATCTTTTAGTAATATTATACGTTGGGCTGATTTGCACAAATGTGATCTGCTACCACGAAATGAGCGTGAAGTCGCAAGTTAGTAATTTCCAGGCTACTGCGTTGGTATTCTTTCTTTGTATCACCGCACCTGTTCAAGCCAATAGTATATATATCTGTATGTCCTTTGTGAATGGGGGCACAATGGACCATTCCCGAAGGACATGGCTTGTACAGGTGCGCGGCAAACGAAGAATATCGACTCAGCAGCCAGGATGTCTGAAACTACCAACTTACGACTTTACGCTCATTTCATGGTACCAGATCACACTGGCGATAAGTATATTGTAAAGAACTATTGGGTCCATAATGAGATCACTCCAAAGGATCGAATTGGGCTATTCCAATTGAAATCCACACAACACCCCCTGTGGAAGACATGCCTTTAATATTCCACACAGGGAATGTGAATTTCAAATAGGGTTACCTGAATGGGTGAATCCATTTGAAATCTATACTAACATCTATGGCATGTTGTTTACGTTGGACAATATGGGCGGGAAATGGGCCCTTGAGGATATGTTTAAGACAAAGTAGAAGTTTTTTTCTGATGCAGGCCTTCGAAAGCAAATCTAAACAAAATCATTGTCTCACCGAAACTTTGTATGTTTAAGACAAAGTAGAAGTTGTTTTTTTCTGATGCAAGCCTTCAAAGCAAATCTAAACAAAATCATTGTCTCACCAAAACTTTGTGCATTATTTAGTGTCAGGTTATGCATCACACGAGCGCCAAAGAATGACCACTTGAGCAGGAAGTCCTGGGCTCGCTTCTTCATTGACCGTCCGTTCTGTTTGCTAGGCTGTAAGTAGACGGATGAAATACATTATTGAATTGATTTGAAGTCAACAGCTAAACTTAGCAAATTCAACGACACCATAGTATTATGTAAAACTCAAAATAAGGTTCACAAATGCATTTATGGACGGTGATGAAATCGGTTGATTATTCGACATCATTAACCCCATAGACACTATACTACCACTACCAGCCGATTTATCAGCCTCAAAGAACTACTTTTGATTGGTTGTAAAGATGACTATGCCATCGTTCATGAAAGTTCATCTGTGTTGGTATAAATCATGATTTTGATTTAAACTTTTGATCCAAACACAAGGAATTAATTCCTACCTCGGAATTTTCAGACGGTACTCCATCTTTCATCAGCACACTAAGACAAATCCTTGTGTCACCCAAGGACAAGACAGAAAAGAAGGACATTACAGGTCCGGTATATTACATCCCTTGCCAGGTCAAAACTGTAACCGGACAGTGCAAGGAAGCTTACATTGGTGAAACTGAACGCTCCTTGAAAACAAGGTTTCAGGAACATATAGGAGGCCAGTAGTACAGCATCATAGGTCTCAAACCACATCCACATCGAGTCTCCTGGACATTTCGTGGACTTATATAAAGTTCACATACTCGACAGGGACAGCAGGTGGTTCCAACGTGGAGTCAAGGAAGCAGTTCACATCAAAGCCAACCAACCATCTCTCAACAAAGACGGGGCCGGTTCAAATTCTCAGGAGTCTATGAGTCTGTTACCCGGTCTGTTATCAGGTCAAAGATCAAAAAGATCACGACCTGATACAGTCACTCACTCGCTGATGAAAGATGGAGTACCATCTGAAAATTCCGAGGTAGGAATTAATTCCTTGTGTTTGAATCAAAAGTTTAAAACAAAATCATGACTATGCCATGTATTGAGCCAATCAAAGATATGATAAGAATAGTCAGTAGGGATGAAAGGGATTAAGCTGAAAAGTGTAAGAGATAAGCTATATTTTGATTGGTTACTCAGATGACTATATCATGTAACTAACCAATCAGGGGCTCTGTAAGAAAATTGGGGTTAACGAAACTCGTCTTAGAATACCCAGCAAACGTTTTACCGGAATTGTTTTATTGTTGGGCAATATATAGGGAATAACATGTTGTAATAACGTTCCAAAAACATTTTTGAAAACTTCATACATTATAAATGTTATCCAAGAGTTGACAAAATATTTTTCAAAAATATATGAAACAAAATATCTTACAAAACATTATTTCAAACGATGTTGTAGGTTGTAGTGTTGTTGTTTTTTCATATAATTCGTTTTGCATGACCTTCATATAACCCCATACTCAAATGTTATTAAACATTTTCAAATGTTATTAAACATTTTCAAACCATAACGTGGTTATAACACGTTTATAACGTTTTAAGAACATTTTAGTGCTAGGTATTTTGGCGAAACAAGGAACAAATCATTATGGCTTGTTTAAAATGTGCACATGTACCCACACAAAAATACATACAAGAGAGTTGATATCATGCAATCAAATGTACCTTTACCTTTATGACTTTTGTTTCCACGACTTGATCCAGCCACTCTGTAAAAGCTTCCACTGTAGCCTGCTTCTTTAATAATTCTTTAAATTCATTCAGAACTACACATAAATAAAAGAAAATATATACATGACTTCTTGTTTTCTACGAATGTTGGGCTTTAGAGTTTTAGTTTTACTGGTCATTTTAAGATATTTTAGTATGAAAATACCACCTGAAAATTGAAATTGAGGTTAAACGGTGACATCCATATAAAGCAACGCGATCGATAATCTTAATTTCTAATATGCAGATTGTTTTCCACTGCAAAATAAATTAGATCAAACAACTGTTTCTGTAGGCTTTGTTGCTTTTTTTAAATATTGAATTGAAATGAGTTGAATACTTCTAGAATCAATCAAACATAACGTGTGACACAAGTTCGTTTGCAACCACTCCAGTTGTAGTAGCGTTTTAGTTCTCACCCAACATGCCCAAGTACTTGACACGACGTAAATTACATTTACATACATTAAAACTTCAAATGGCATTTCACGTTGGAAGCCCAAATATTGGTGAGTTGTAACTCTCCACGCGGGTGTCGACTGCAGACGACAAGTTTCAATGTTTTTTTTAATTCAACAATTTCAGAATTGTACATTTTCATGACCATATTTAGATTCAGCATGAAATATGCATTAAAATTAGTACAAGCAAGCCTAGTATTGGTTCAGCGGTTCTTAAAATAGCTCTTGATATTGGGGGAAATATTCCAAAACTTTGACTTTTTATGTTGCATTAAATTAATAAAAGGCATAATTATTGTCAATTTCCCATGCACTTACATTCTGCGTTGAGTTCCATATCGGAGTCGTCAGCAGCTGTAGTCAGCAATGCTTGTGAACCTATACTGGATAAATCTACTTTCTCTATGTCTGATATCATCTGATCTACAAGCTGCTGGTCAAATAAAACTGGTCGGGATGTCTGCAGTAGAAAGGAGTGTGCAATACATATGACTGACTGAATACCGTAAAACCTCGTCTACAAGCATATAGAGTGCTTTTGATGAAAGCTTGATTAATATGAACCAGCCACAAATATGACAATACAATAGATATTGGTCCTGAGTGTTTATATACTTGTATTGGTTGCTCAAATTCCATAATGTTATAATTGTGTCGATAGATGGCGCCTGGATTAATTTAGCTTTCATCCAGGACTGCTTTCATCAAAACACTTTATATGCTTGTAGACAAGGTTTTACGGTATTTCTATAGGTGCGTATATTGTATATTCAACCATGTGTTGCATTATCATGATTATGGACACAGTTTTGTGCGTTGTGTCTTTTTGTTATGAACATCACCTACGTCTTTGCTCACGTCACACGCATACCACGTCACCTTAAAAACGTTCGTGGTTTATCGACACCATTGCATAGATGCGCGAATAGAGAACCCCCTTGGCTCGAAAACTTCCCTCAACACTATAAAGCATGGTAAGTAATTAAAGAACTTACAAACCCTTGGCTTACAAACTAATATAAATCGTAAGTTAAAGGAGTATTTCGTGATCCAAGCATCCTCTATTTATGTCATTTTTCATTAGATATCCACGAAAAAACCTATTCCCAAAATTTCAGTTGATTCCGATTTTGCGTTCGCGAGTTATGCATGATTATGTGTATTACACTGCTCCATAGACAATGCGTTGTAATTTCGTTCTGGTGCACCAGAACGAAATTCAAATTTCACGATATCTTAGCTAAACGAATTAATCTGCAAGAAATATTTTGTACATAAACACTATGTAGCCAGAGGTTTCCAGTGATATAAAAATCTCAACTTTTTTTGAGAAAAGTGGGGGGATGAGGCTGTGGATCACGAAATGCCCCTTTAACTCTAACGTACACTTAAACACTCCTACTACACTCTGAGTGGTGCAACCTTCAAACAGATTTAGGTATACAGAAAGAGCCTAGATAGCTCAAGTATGTGCATGAAGAGTCGAATAAGAGAAACAATGTCAGAGAATTGGTAAAAAGATCCGCAAAAGAGCACACATTCAGATTTATCGTTATAAAATAAATATATAAAAATAAATATTGAATATAGCCCTGAATTGTCATACTCACTTGAGTCAGATGTAGAAATGAGGTTTGCCTTTTCAATGCTTGTACAAATCTTCTAGCTACTGGAATCTTGCCGTCATGGAGGATTTCAGGAAGGTTTTCTAATGATGATGTGATCCAATCCTCCCAATGCTTGGCAAATTTACGAATATCTGTAAGAAGCCTAGTCAGTGCAAAAGAACATATAAAAGTCATTGTTACAATAGTAGGCTACTATTATATCTATTGCATATAAAATGACTTGTTTGAGACAACCATTGTAAATACCGTAAAATTCCGTCTATATACAAGCATACCGGTATGCCTTTAAAATCAGTTTTTGGGTTGTTTTTTTGTTTTGGGTTGTTTTTTGATGAGACGAAAGGCAGACACCCACCACAAAAACATTACAATATAATAGTACATGTTTGTACAGCTGCTTGCACATGTAGTTGCTCACAAACTCCAAATATGTTTTGCGGGGGTGTCTGCCTTTCGTGTCCTTCGAAAAAAAAACCCCTCATTTTGAAGCACATGCTTGTTGATGGAATTTTACTTTATTGTTATGGATCATAATTTATTATCCATATTTGCACTATACTACATGGTTCGAGTCTAGATTCACTGTATCAAAGTATTATACAACTGTGCGAGAGACTACTTACCCATCTGGCATCTCCTGCATGGTGGCTGGTATCAAAATCTCTACCGCAGTCTTATATAAAATGGAGTCACATACACATAGGACATCGCTTACAATGGGGTTGTCAAGTAGCGGTAGAAGATGTTCTGGCATGCCCTGCCAGAAATGTAACAAGAAGTTCTGTATCTGGGTATAAAGAGAACGTAAAATTAAATTTCCTCTTCCAGTTGTATACAGGGTGTTCCAGAATGATCTATATACCGGAAAAGTTCTTCATTATATTTAACATATGAATTTTAGATTTTAAAACTTGGAGAGTGAGATGTGTGCCATTGTATTTATGTATTAAAATTAGATACACTATTGATTATTATTTTAAATATTTTTTTCAAACACGGTATAGAATATTCTGCGACACCCTGTATGTAAAAGGGCCAAACCAAATTTTACTGGTACCGTACCCTAATTTATGGAATCACCCAAGGCATGTACCCGTATTATACTTGTATAATATTTTGTAAAGCGCTCCGTACTTTGTGGGGCTCTCAATTAATGCCCGTGATGTGATGTGATGTGATGTGATGTGATGTGATGTGATGTGATGTGATGTGATGTGATGTAATGTAATGTAATGTAATGTAATGTAATGTAATGTAATGTAATGTAATGAAATGTAATGTAAAATGATGTAAATGTAAATGTAATGTATATGTAATGTAATGTAATGTAATGTAATGTAATGTAATGTAATGTAATGCAATCCAATGTAATGCAATGCAATGCAATGCAATGCAATGCAATGTAAAGTAATGCAATGCAATGCAATGCAATGCAATGTAATGTAATGTAATGTAATGTAATGCAATGCAATGTAATGTAATGTAATGTAATGTAATGTAAAGTAATGCAATGTAATGTAATGTAATGTAATGCAATGCAATGTAATGTAATGCAATGTACTGTAATGTACTGCAATGCAATGCAATGCAATGCAATGCAATGCAATGCAATGTAAAGTAAAGTAAAGTAATGCAATGCAATGCAATGCAATGCAATGTAATGCAATGTAATGCAATGTAATGCAATGTAATGTAAAGTAATGTAATGTAATGCAATGCAATGTAATGTAATGTAATGTAATGTAATGTAATGCAATGCAATGTAATGTAAAGTAATGCAATGTAATGCAATGCAATGCAATGTAATGCAATGTAATGTAATGTAATGTAAAGTAATGCAATGCAATGCAATGCAATGCAATGTAATGTAATGTAATGTAAAGTAATGCAATGCAATGAAATGTAATGCAATGCAATGCAATGTAATGTAAAGTAATGCAATGTAATGCAATGCAATGTAATGCAATGCAATGCAATGTAATGCAATGTAATGTAATGTAATGTAATGTAATGTAATGTAAAGTAATGCAATGTAATGTAATGTAATGCAATGCAATGTAATGTAATGTAATGTAAAAATAATGCAATGCAATACAATGCAATGCAATGCAATGCAATACAATGCAATACAATGCAATGCAATGCAATGCAATGCAATGCAAGCAGACATCGTTGTGAGGGTACTAAACTCTTTAAATGTTTCTTACCTCATCAAAGTTGGAGTTGATCAGCGTATCCAAGATGCATTGGCAATGTGTCTTATACATCATGACTAGTGTCTCAACCTAATACACGAAAAATAAGGAAAAAAAGTACACCGCAATTGTAATAATAGGCAAGTTTCAAATTGCTCCGAGTAAATGGTGGTAGTGGTAGTGATACTTAAATTTTGAAATAATTCGAACAACGACAAAGCATATCAGTACTACTTCGTGTGAATTCATTTTGACCTGTATTTCTAATTCCAATTGTGTTGTCTGGTGTTTATTGGCAAACAAAATCACTATGATAAAACATTGCTAAAAATTAATGGTAATAACTTACCTTTTCTCTCGTTATATTATATGGTAAAACAATATTCTCGACGCTTGGAAATTCTGGAAGCAAAGTTCCTGTTTTCGATGCAAGAGAATATTTTCTGGTGAAACCACCCTGGATGGAAAAAAAATGAAAGAAAATAGAGATAACAGTGCACGCTTGCCCTAAAAACCTTTAAGCCAAAAAATACTGTTTGCTTGCCCTCCACCGACCGACACAAAATTGGCCAAAATCAGGGTCGGCCCTTTAAATTCCTTTTTTTAGTTTTTAGTTTATAATTTTAATGGTTTTTTATTACTTTTTCTGTGTCTAAATTTCATTTTAAAGCTAAATTTGGCCAACAAAATTTATCTTAAGAAAATCATTACTGTAAACTCATTTTAACATTTATAATTGTCCGTTACTGCATCAATGTTTCCAATAAACTTGGTGTCTTATGCCTGTAAGTAGGCCTATGCAGTCGTTCTAATTGAATTAATTTCTGTGGTGTATCTTGCGCATACATTGAAGGTCTAAAGTGAATGATTGGTGTATCTTTCCACATGACCAATGTTCATTGCCTACAGGCCTATACAGTAGTGAGTCATTAAAAAAATATATTTTTCCGACCGACCCACCCACCTCAAAAATCCCACTGGAGGGCAAGGAAACAATTTTTTTCTTGGCCTTATAGACCCGCCCTACATCGTATAGTGTTCAATGCGATTAATCTATCGTGTCCCTTCTCAAGATCTTAGCTAACATATCGGTAGAATATCCAATATCATGATATAGAAATATCCACACTTTACAAATAAAGACAGGATTTTATTAATTTTTTGCACGCGATGATGGAATGTACACATCATAAGACAATTGTGTTTAGTTTAAGGTGGTACTACACCCCTTGATAAATCTGTGACTACCGCTCGAATGTCCATCATTTCTTAACATTATAGTGAACCACTTGTCTTGAATCACTGAAATTTCAGTAAAGTAATTGGATTCCTTGTCCCTATAATATACATAACTTTTGTTACAAATGTGTAGTTATTTTTTGAGAAAAATGCAAAATTTATTAGGGGGTGTAGTACCACCTTAAACACGCTTTTCGTATGATAGATATAACTACTGCCTTATTCATTACACTTTAATTAAATCTGTCACATCATTTCATTCATTATAATAATGTTAATATAGACCTATAGCACAGACTCCTACTTGTACAACAAGTCGTACATGCCGCTCCTTAGTCCTTTTTACACACATTTGAAAAAATTAGTCAAAAACTGCCAAAGAAGTCGTTTTTAGGTTACAAAATCCCGAAATATGGGTATGGGTTTCAGAGCTCCAGAGGCACATCCCTGTCAAAATGTAATTCAAGTACCCCCTCCCTCCGGACCTGATGTGATGTATGGAGGCATGCATATATTCATGTTGGGTTTGTAATAATTTGTAAAATAACATTATATTATTTACTGTTCCTGTGTGTGACAAATAAGAAGACAACGTAAGCTTTCCGTTTCTTGGTTACACAAGAACTATTACCCAGCAAACACAAAAATGTTTTTAAAACGTTTTAAATAAGTTATATTTTGGGGTTTGGTTTAGGTAAAACGTTTTAATAACATTAAAATGTCGGGTTATATAAAGGTCATGAAATCGTTTTAAAACGTTTTGTATGAAAACACACTACAACAATATTTTAAAAATGTTTTCGAAATGTCATTGTAAACTATTTTTGCAAACATTTTTGGCCAAATATTTTGTCAACACTTAAATAACATTATATTAAAATATTTGCACCCAGCAAACACAGAAATGTTCTTAAAATGTTTTTTACATATTGTTATAATAACATTTAAATGTCGGGTTATATAAAGGTCGTGAAAACATTTTAAAAACGTTATTGTAAATATTTTGGGCAAACATTTTTTGCAAAATATTTTTCAACCCCAAAATAACATTCTGTTTAGAATGATTTGTACCAAGTTTTCAAAAATGTTTTTGGAATGTTATTAAAACGTGTTTATACCCTTTCTATAACCCGACATTTAAATGTTTTCTGTAAAACATTTGTGTTTGCTGTGCAGTAAATTACCAACAAATGTTATTTAATGTTATGAAAACGTTTTATACCATTAATGTACCCTTTATATAACCCGACATTTAAACGTTTTCTGACAACCTTTTATAACCTTTTGCGAATGATGTCGAAAACGTTTTGTGTTTGCTGGGTACATACAACATTGGATCACAAACCTGTCGACTGCAGACGACAGGTTTCAAATTGTTACAATTCATGACCATTTTTGAAATCAGCATGAAAAATGCATTAAAATGAGTATAAACAAGCCTAGTATTGGTTCAGTGGTTTTTAAGATAGCTCTTGATATGAGAAAATATCTCAAAACTTCAGTGGACTTTTTATGTTGAGCCTATATGGCTATAGCGCAAAGGTTATTCAGATTCAAGATCTAATTCTTAGCTACCATCATGCCTAGTAAAAAAGCCATTGAAATTTTGAGATAAATTCTAAGATTGACCTATTTACTCATTCTACGATGAAACCATTAGCTACTATAGACCACAATGGCCTCATCCCAATGACATAGTCCAATAACCTTAATTAAACAAACCATAGTGCAAAACTTGACCTCAAGTTGCAAAGTATGAGTTTTTGTACTCAAATTTTCAAAGGTCATTCAATGAATGTACAAATGTATTGGGGTTAAAGAACTGTGCACTATTCCTAGATGAGAATGTTTCGGATCCTAGCATCAAAGGGCATTATCGCTGTGAAACCACTTTCACTTGAGCAGATCGACGTTAATGACACTCCTAATTCGCCCTAACTTAGGATCACATCCGCGACTTTACATTTACCAAATCAGCAAAGTATATATAATGTTGAATCAGAACCGGAAGACAGGGAACTGCCGCTGTAGTACTCAACCATTTCCCTACAATAGTTACAAATACACATTACGCGGTGATAAATAACGGCAACGCAAACAATGTTTTCAAATATCGTTAGTCAATTTACTACGACGTATTTAGAATTGAAATGGCACGCTTACGAGCGATTTTCCACTTATACCACAAATTTGTTTCTTTTGTTTATTAAAATTTACGATAAGTACGAAATGCAAATTTTAAGTTTTTCGGAAGCATCAAATGGGTATATCATTTTTGTATTAATTTTTATTTATTTTGAAAACAGATTTCGAATGGATATCAACATGTATTCTACCATTATTAGCTATTATTTTTCAAGTTTACTCCAATGACACGAGCAAAGATGGTCGAATTAGTTAGCGCTGTAAGGAGTTAATAAGGAGAACGGCGGGTTATTAAACCCAGTCTGTGTATGCTGCATCTTACTTATTTAGATACACTTGACGGGACGAAAGGTACTTGAATTTCCCTGCTTGTCTTGATTAAGTATTGGCAATCATTTACAACCACATGACATAAATTGAGAACTTGATCAAGATGAAGATGTCGTGTTTGGGTGAGGACGGGAGACTTGACCGACCGGATCGTGGATGGAAGCAGCCTTTAGGTAAATATGTTCGGTCTTTCAACCGGTAGGCTACATCTTCAACAGCATGAAATGGAACTGAAAAGTTTAATTCGAGGGTTTAGTGCAACAAAGGGCTATCTACAATTTAGGCATTTGGAGATAATGAGCAAAAACGTCTGTAGAGAGCCCAGATGCAGATAGCCCTTTGTTGCTTTTGTTAATGGTTCGATTCCCGATTTGGTTGCCTCAAGTGCTTATTATCTCGTTATCAGGACCGTTTTGGTGAGCCAATTAGCGGTCGCGTTTTGTTTATGTTTGGGCAGCCATTACTTTGTCGGAATTCAGACAGACAGGTCATGCTGAAAATTTTCTCCCACCCACCACTCCCAAATTCTACATAGGCCTATTTGTCTAAAGCCACTGGGAAAGGTATGAAAAATCACTTTTATGGTTAATTCAAAATTGTCTATTTATATAAGAATGAATGTTTGCGGATAAGCTGAAAAAATATGTGATATTTTTGTGGAGGCTGCTTGCCTTATGTGCATGCTAATTTTGTTATACAAGTATACGAATTTGAATCCTGACAGAGACGCAATTGGTGTGTTTAAGTTTTATTCATTTCCGTGTGGTGTTAAATGTGGGCTAGTTCCAGGAGTGGTTAAAGCCATATAACATGAGACAAAAAAAAAAAATGCGTTTCTTCTTTTCCTTTCTGATTTGCTCTTTTCCGATTTCTTGTATATCTCCTGTCTACCTTTCATTAATGCTCTAATACCTTTCTATTACCGATGAAGCGTGGCCTAGCGGTTAAGGCGTTGGACTGTGAATCCAAGGGTCAAGGGTTCGAATCTGAGGTCCGCCTGAGCTCGGCTGGCTCTTCGTGTCCTTGAGCAAGGTACTTCACTCTACTTGCTTAGTGCTTCGGAGGGCACTTTAAGCTGTCGGTCCCGTCTATACATGCATATTTTCTCACATTAATGTAGTGTGCACGTTAAAGAACGTCACAGGCTATTCGAAAAGAGCAGGGGATCATCCCGGTACTGTTGACTGTACTTCAAAAATACACTCATCTACTCAAGGTTCCAGAGTAACAATAAGTACAGCTTGTCTGTACGCAGTGCGATAATACTCATACATGAGGGGGGCACTAAATAAGGAAGATGAAGAAAAAGAATTTCTTCCTGGATGTATCATTGCGGCTACATGCCAAATTCTGCTTATTTTCCCTTTAATTAGATCTTAGTCCATTCCAATCTAACGAAAAAAGCAACAAACCTCTCTGCAGTTAAAAATACATTTAGAATGACTAATCACCATCCGGCCAACCATTAACTTTATCATCAGTTTTTTTTTTCTCTCGCTCGCTCGTAGTTTGGCAGCTGTTTGCACCACTAAATACAGGCCATCAACGTTCCGACATATATTGCCTCTTTTTTCACTCATTCCATAGGCAAATATCACCAACACGCTCCGCAAAGGTTCGAAGTACAAAACGTTCCATTTTTGTCAAATTTTCGTCGACGCCATTAGAAAATAACATTATGTTTGCTTAGTATCAAACACGTAAAATATCAGCGATATAGGCCTATATATTTTTTTAAAGTTACAAGCCGAAAACTTCAAATGATGAAAGCGACGAAATTCGTATAATTCAAAATCACTGATACAATGCAAGCATGTTCACATATTTTGAATTTTCATATTAACATAAACTCAAGTTTAAAAAAAAATCCAGCGACTCAATGCAGCACTCGAATCATATTCTCTAACCTTTATAGCTTTTTATCACGGATATATACTTCTTTTTTTCAAGATACAGCAAACAATAATTTTATAATATTTCCCTGAGCAAACAACCATTACCGAAATGCCATTCTGAGTTTAATACTGATTGCTCGATCGCGCCCTGTCCACCGCCCTTTATATTGTTCACGGTGTCAAGCCTTATCGCTTATACGTGACTTGAAAGGACTTGAGAACTGTCAAAATTGATGATAATAACCACTAATATATGATTGGATTGACCCAACAGTCGATGCAAGCAAAAATACATATTTATAGGAAGTTGCTTTATCAGCAATCAGCAATAAAAGATAAAAGGCCATTAAATTATGATAACATTTTTGTGTTTTATTTTCAATTGTTTTCTATTTTCAGCAAAATGGTTCTGCAAATAAGCTTGAACAAAATATGCAAAAGAGGAAATTAAATACTATTTGAACACTAAATGGTAGCAATCTTTAAAATAACTGTCTTCTCTTTTTCGTTTGGGAACCTATCAACAGACAAGGAAAAATACTAATGACATATTATTATTGTTCATATATAAAGTAGGAAATGTAGATAAAACGGTTTTTTTGAATAAAGATTTTTCTAACCTGACCTTGATTTTATTTATCAAATTGCTGTTCTGTTTGAATTACGTAGTATTCAACTACTTTGATTTATACTATACATTTGATTTCAAACATATCATATCGCACCAAAAAGGACATTGACATTTAATATAATTGATATCAACGGAAGTCCCAACTCTTTGATAGTAGTTAAGCAATGCTCCTACGGGCTGTCCCTAAAGTTCCCCCTTACATGACAACCAACACTAAGGTGTGTTTCTGAGCAATCACAAGTCTTTGTAGAACCCATAGATACGTAAAAATGACGGTTACAAGTTGATATTTGGAAGAAAAAATGGTTACTAAGGTATTTCCCGAGGAATGTTTTGTGATGGTATAAGGTCATTGGCTACCGTCTGGACTTGGTTGTACTTTACTGTGTATCTGGGCAACTGCACGTGTCTTTCAAATATGACGGGGCAACTGGTGGTCAAAATAGTGCGGTGTCAGACGTGAAAAATATAGTAGCAACCATAACAAACTACTTCCCTATACAATGACTTTAATACCTAACGCGATTGGTTGGAAACATTCGAATGGTAGAATTGTGCAGCGGGTTCATCCCGAGTAAATATAAGCCTAAACTGTCATTTCAACAGGTGTATTAGGTTAGGGTTAGGGTAAACTGAACTAGATTGCATAACAAAGAAAGATGAAAAGCAACGTTATTGTAGAATTAGCAAAAAGTAGAATATAATGTTATGAATTTTTATCAAATAATGATATAGACTACTATTTACTGAAAGGCAGAAAGACATAGCATTTACAAAGTAAGCATTAAGAACAAAACATGTTCAGAGACGTACGTTTTGAAGACACATTACGCGCAAATAGATACTAGCTGTTTGCTTTTATATAGAAACAAAAAATAAACCACACTTACTTCATTATTCAGTCTAGCTCCAGAAAATCTAGAAACGTGAGTAAAAATAACAGCACATTATTGTAAACTTTCACTGATCACAGACTACTGCCTTATATGGCAACACACAAACATATTGCTTATTTATTAGTTATTAATATTTGTGTATTACAAATATAAACATGTTAGACACACTCAAGGTCATTTAATTCATAGCGTTGCTGGCAACAACATAATTCCTGAAATTACGCGTGTTCCTAAAAGCAGTGCCTGGAAGTGGAAAAACTACACTGATCTCATTACTTGCTTTCTTTGTGTAGAGTAGCAAAATCCTCTATTCTTTGTGCGGAGTGGAAACAAATATGTCATCTATTTGGGTATTACTACGGGTATTACAGTGGACTAGCGTTTGTCTTGAAATAAAGAAAACTAAGATTAGTAGCAATAAACTGATATATTCTTGTATTCTAAAAATAGTAAATCAATGTTGTTTGTGAGGGGTATTTTTTTAAAAACAAAAGCGGCGGCTGACATATCAGCCATAACATGATGATACCTATCACTCTTAATGTAATCTATACCGTATGTTCTCCCCGCTTTGTCAATATTAGTTTGGGTCTCGTTCTTGTCCGGTTATTCTCTGATTTCACGTAAGCGGATTTGTACATCTTTGTCATATTTACTTTGTAAAATATCTTGATGAGAGCATCCTTTTATTGCCCTCTTATCTGGTAAACAGAGTAACCTTTATTACACTATATCGCTGGCTGGACCGGCCGGCCGGGTAATATGTCTTTGCTTTCTAAGCCAGCGATAACTGATTAGTATTTGCGGGTATGTTATATAACCCAATGTCCTATTCTCTTGGAAGGACATTAGCCTGCATATTAACATGGTGATCGATTTGACTACTTTTTGAACATTTTCATCGTTTCTACATTTTCACTGGTGCCGTTGTAAAACTTTGTCCATATCTGATATGCCAGATATCGATATCGCAATGAAACAATCCTGTAAAATTCATATGAATAATAGAGGTTATCCACTTTACTCATGTGTAACAAAAGGTAAACAATGTATAGCATATAGCAGTCGCTGATAGGATATGCAGCTTATAGAACACGGATCATAACCTCTAGGCCTATTTATATATAATTATATAAACGAATACAAAATTGGATGAAAGGAGTTTGTAAAGACAATCTTACCTGGTTAAACCTTTACCGGAGTACACTGTGTGGTAGTATGCACTTGTTTCTCTGATACCAATGCCATAATAATGATACCTGAAACAGCAGAAAACATCGGCATTAATATCCCCCTTTTCATTAGGGATGAAATTAAAACTCGACCGGCAGTTGACCGACGGTTCCGCCCCGTTCCGTCCCAGTTTAGAACAATAGAAACCGGACGGAACCGGCGGTCGGGTTTTGATTTCATCCCATATAGCTGTTATTATATGCAAAATAATTTTTAAAAGATACCCAGCGATTGTTTTACCAAAAGCTTGACTACCAATCATAATGGCGGATAAATATAACCGAGTTTAATGAGATGATGGTTTAGAATTTGTTAATTCCTTAACATTATTATTAGAGTGCTACAATCAATCAGACTTGTAAATCAGCATATGATGAATGTACTCTCATCCCCTATTCTTAAACTGAACTAGATTATGACTATTATTGTTATTACACTGATGAATTTTCATCGTAAAAGCAGAAGCAGCAAACACGCGCATATCTAGAGGTTTAATAAACAAGTCAACATAATGTGGACAATATTGTAACAACATTTAGACAAAATACAACCCCATTGAAGGGTTTTAATTTTGGAGAAAGAGGAATTTACAGCTCATCGGTCGGCTACTTGTGATTACGACAATAGGATAAGCAAGCAGCCGAATTGACTGGTCTCGTGTGTTAGTGGGCACAAAGGGTAATAAAAAGCAGCTCAAAAAGTGAGCAAACAAATTCATCTTTCTTATCCGTGAAAAACAAGATAAGAAAGATATGATCATGATGATATAGGCCTATCATTACCGGTGATGACGTCTGGGCGAATAATGAATGTCTTTAAATGAAATGATAGCTAAACAGCCTTGTTTTGTCCTTTGTAAATCGGAAGATACGCTTTTGGAAAAAGCGATTGGCATAATACCGGAGCATGATATTGCTAATATAATTAAATTAGTTTAACATTTGAAATACTACAATTTTAATAAAACGGGTAATGATATAAAAGCATTTGTTATACGTATTGGTATAATAACGTGTAGCATTGAAGAGTGTTTCATGGGCGCTAAGCAAATTTACATGTATGCACAGCGGTACAATAAAACACACAACCATTGGTAATATCTATCTAGTATGGTAATGAGACCTAATTGCCTGTGACAAAATAAAGTTAGAATCAATTTATCACTGACAGAAGTAATTTGTGTTTGTTTCAAAATGGACATTATATAATATTCCCCTTTACCCCGTATGACTCATTTAATGAATTTTAATGGGTAACAGAATGTCCAGAAGCAGCGGAGTACCCCGCCTCAACGCTCCTCCTAGTTTACATACCATTATCCGATGACATGCAAAATTGCTATAAATCGTTTCAAGTTTGTCACATAAAAATGTAAAATAATTGAGACGATACACCCCCTGAACACTACCTGCCGATCTAACATTGCCTCTGATTGGTCATTTACACGATATCTTCACTTTAATCACCAATCAGAATGGAGCTTTGCAAATTATTCACCCCAATTTTTTTGCGTGGTGAAATTATTCCAACAATTGATAATGAAAACTTCTTTTTGACCAATAGGCAAGTAGTTCTCATAAGGTTAAAGAAACTTACTTTGAATGGCCTCTTGTTCCGAGTCTTCTTGTTGTTAAGTGCGGAAATTTTTGTCGAATCGTCTGGATATGAAAAGATAATAATATCTCAGTTATCTACAGTAAAATATCTAGTCAATTAGTGTGTATTCATTGTAAATTTTCATGACCAAATTTGGAATCAGCATGAAAAATGCATTAAAATGAGTACAAACAAGCCTAGTATTGTTTCAGTGATTCTTGAGATATTGAAACTTTGAGAAAATAGCTCAAAACTTGGTCTTTTTATGTTGAAGCCTATATATTATAGGCCTACATGATATATGGCCAGCGCACAGAGCATTATGATTACATTAGGAAGCTATGCGCTATTTGTTACCACCAAATGACTCAGCCTAATCATGGGCCCATCACTGAATCAATCTTTAATAGCGCTTATTTTATCGAAAACAAAATTTAACCGACCACTTTATGCTGGGGTGGAGGGATAAAACTTCAAGGGTAAGGTGGTAATGAGCTCCATCATGTCCACGATACAATTATTTCTGCTCAAACTTGATATTTATAACTTCAGAATGACGGAATATAGACGAATCCAACGAGCCAAGTCATGGTCAGGATTTGGTCGATGTTAGATTCGTTTGTGTTGAAAACTGTCATCATTCTTTTGTCTATACGTGTAACACGGGTGACAGAATGTAGGCTTAAATACCCTCCAAGGCCGCATCATTTCACATTTTAGGTGAGATGGAGCCGACGGGGACCCAACTATGGCTGCCACTAAGGTGTAGGAATGCGTGAAATTGCTTCTAATTTTGGATTTATGGTATCAACGGATAAGGAACATTGGAGATCCATTGGTACCAAATGGGTGTTAAGTTTAGTGTAGAAATCCAGAAGGGGTGTTGTACTGTAGTAAGAGAAAGGTTAAGCCAAAAAACAACAAAAACAAAACAAAAACAACAACAACAAACAAACAAAGTGAGTAAATAAGGGTCATATATTTCAGCAATAAACCCACGGCCAGGTCTACGATTTTTTAAATATCGCAATAAAACCCTCAGCTACCTCATAACACATCAGTGCCAGTGGCGTAGCCAGGGGGCAAAGGGGGTAGCTGCCCCTGTGAGAAATATTGCCTCCCTCTCCCCCGCTAAGATGCTGACCGCCCTGATATTTCAGATATTTAGGCCTTTTTGTACTACAATTTAACCCATTTTTGACCATTATCGTAAAAGTTTCCCCCTTAAAGGTTTTCTTGCCCCCCCCCCCCTCCTTTGCCCACCCTCTGAAAAAGTGCTGGCTATACGCCGCTGATCAGTGCACGAGCATCTCACATGCACCTGGACAGTACGTATCCATGCAAATAATAGATTCTCACGCTTCTTTCTCATTGAGAAATTTTAATTACGAATTCCATTCCAAACAGAATCATTAAGATGATGACGTCTATAACTTATAAGATAAATCTGTTTGTGTACACTTCACTTATCTTTATAAAGACCACGCTAATTTAGGAAACAACAGCATTCTCTGTCAATAGTATTGTCTAACTTAATTACTTGTCTGTATGGTCCATTACGTCATAAATGGAAGTTATTGGCTGGGTTTGTTCATATTATCTGACTAGCTATATCACATGGTGATTGGATATCCTCCGAAATTCATCACAGCCCGGCATCACAGGAAGTCGGGAATAAAGGTTTGAATTTCATCCTCTTGAAATGACCAGAACTTATGCATTTTGATGTGTCAGTGTACAACCACTGGAAACCAACGGGTACCAATCCTTTTGATATACAGACTAACGTCAATTGGGCTATTCCATTTAAAATCCACACTACCCCTGTGGAAGATTTTGGAAATATCTTCTACAGTGGGAGTATGAATTCCGAATGGAATGAACATATTAAGCAGTTCCATTTGAATTCCATACACCCTCTGAGAAAGATTCAACCTGAATCTTCCACTGAGGAAGAAAGAGTTTCAAATGGAGCTGCTATTTGAAATTCATACTCCCCTTGTGGAAGATATTTCCAAAATCTTCCACAGGGGTAGTGTGGATTTTAAATGGAATAGCCCATTCAGACTTTTAAATGCGCCTGGCATTGTGGGTTAATGTTATTTATCCTTTGGTATCATCTTTTTGTGCTATCTTTATCTACCGCTCCGAACAAGTGAATTTATCAATGAGTAAACTGCGGTAACAAATATCACCAAAGGATGACATCTTGTCCGGCATAAATCTCCTGTTATTTTTAAAGATTATTTGCTTGTTTTTCTGTGTATGATAAAGTGGAAGGAAGGTTGAACAAAGATTTGAGGTACTATAAAATGGTAGTAAAATTAATTTTAAAACTACTGAGTACTACTGTTTTAAATCGTGTTAAAGCAATGATGCGAAGGTATTCAAATGCCGATAACCATTAATAATTCTAGCATTATACATCGTTTGGCAAACAGCACCATATAGTATGTAGAATCGCAATTTCATCGCGCTTGCTTATTACAAACAAAATCACTTCAACTTGTCGCGTAGAAAACAACCCAAACCATATACATAAATGCTTTACAGCTCAACTTACCGTACTTTGCCTAACCAGACAGTCCATGCCAAAATTGTTACTACACCTTTACATTTCATCGAATCTCTTTTTGATGTATGTCATTTTGAACATCACACTTGAAAGATGTATGCTATGTAGAAACTTTATTTTGCAATTTCATAATTTGCATATTATTAGCATATTTGCAAGAAAAACATGAAAATCAATAAATACCTATATTTTTCACAATTTCAATATTTTATTAGAAATTAAGCATGTATGCCGTTTGTTATGACTTGATGAATGAAGCTGTTAAAACAGATTTTGATATTTTTGCTTATTTTTACTTTTTTGCCCCAAAATGTGTAAAAATCAAAAATTTTCTTTGAATATTTATCAAATTTCTTAATTTAATGAACGTACAAATGTATCGGGGTTAAAGAACTGTGCCCTGATAGATGAGCATGTTGTGGATCTTGAATATATTGTGCGGATTGAAGCTGTTCTGATGGAAACTCTGTGCCAAGAGTGTCTTTGCCGGGTGTCTTTGTCAATTTAAATCACTGAATCTTGAGCTGCAATTCTGAGACGATGGGCTGGGCAACATATTTAATTTGCATGTCACAGTCCAATAACGCTTTTTCTAATCATATCATTTATCAAAAGCTGCTCTTCATTCGTACAAATGATCACCGGCAATGATCTCGCAATGCCATTATAAAAAATAATATATATAGACCCGGCGAATTACAAGTGACCCTCATTCACCAGTGTTTATGGCTAACAAAACAAGACAAAGCATGCACCAATTGCACCGCCGCCGCGCCCATAAACTGAACTCGTTTCAGATTTGCACATTAATATAATAAGGCCCAAGTACAAAATTAATAAGTAAATTCTAAACGTTTAAACTGACATTTAGCACAACAAATTCAACTAACCTTGAATTATCGATGTGTGACACACATTTCAAAGTCCCGCATGATGTTGTGATGACAAGGTTAGTTGAATTTCAATTACATTGTAGGCCTAGTAGGTTTTTAGCGGGTTCACCGTCGGACAAGTTTAGAACTGTCAAGCTTTCATCAGGAGTAGCTCTGACTTCTTCAGGACAAAGTACCTAAGAATGAGACATGCAGGCCTCCCTTGCCGTTCTGGTGGCTCTGAGAAGAGCCGTTCTGATGGTGGCTCTGAACAGAGCCGTTCTGGTGGCTCTGAAAAGAGCCGTTCTGGTGGCTCTGAAAAGAGCCGTTCTGGTGCATGGCTCTGAAAAGGGCCGTTCTGGTGGCTCTGAAAAGAGCCGTTTACCGAAGATTGCCCCTTGCGGTCAACAGTGAACAAGCAGTTGAATTTGCTGTGCTGAAAGTCAGTTTAAACTTTTAATAGCATGTTAAAAAATTATTTATCACCAACATGTATGAACTTACATTCGAATACAAATAAGTAGTTAAATAAAAGCTACTTTTAATATACCGTAAAACCTCGTCTATAAGCATATAGAGTGGTTTTGATGAAGGTTATATTAAAACGAAGCAGCCGCAAATATCCCAATGCAATGGATTGGTCTTACAGCAGTTCTTGTTTGTATGCTTGTATCGGTAATTTGTTTGCTAAAACTCCATACTGTTCTAATTTTATCAATGGATGGTGTCTGGATTAATTTAGGCCAAGTAAAAATAAAAACATGTTTCTCGTACGGGTTTTTAAAAATTATGAGAATGAGGGCCTTTTTATTTTTTATTTTTTTTTTTATTGGAAAACGACGCTAAATACCTGTATTTGGCACCATATTTCGGGTATTCGACATACAGATTGATATCTGAGAAAAAGGAGGAGGCCCTTTTTATTTTCTTGTTTTGAGAGGTAGACCCCTTTAGTGATCACAAAACTCTTCTTAAATAATGTATTATGCATTGACAAAGCCGTAAAATAAGTTTCAACTTCTGAAACATCTTTTTCAACAAGTTATAACTGAAAGTTTACAAAATAAAAAGAAATTTGAAATATCTTCAAAAAATGAGGAGGGCGCGGACGAGAAACATGTATTATTTTTTACTCGGCCTTAGCTTTCATCAAAATCACTCTATATGCTTGTAGACGAGGTTTTACGGTATTCCTTCTTACCTTGCCAAATGTGGCGGCACAGGCAGGTTCCAATGATTCCTTGCGACAGAAATCCAGGTAATGCGCGTATAGAATACACCGGGGAAGGCATACTCCTTCACAGATGCAATAATTCTCCTCTAACCTGAAATTGAAGAAAGGCAGGCGATATTTTAATGAGTCTGCGTGCTGGTCATAGGCGTCAACATAAAAAGTACTAACTTCTGAGATATTTTCTCAAAATATGAAGAGCTATCTAACTGAATACTCATTCTAATGCATTTTTAATGCTGATTCTAAATCTGGTCATGAAAATGTATAATTTTTGAATTTTTAAAGAAAATTTGACACATCTGTGTAAGGAGCATTAAGAAAGCCCACTCTACAGTGTGGTCCAAAAACAACATTACCCAATTTCAAAGGTTGATTTCTCACAGTTGAAAAATCTGTTTCACGTTTTTGTTGCATATCCTTAGAGAACATTTTTCTAAAAGTATTTGGTAAAAAAATGACCGAGAAAGAAGGTAAATTGCAAATGTTGCGCCAGTTTTAAGGTAAAGGGTCAAAATGAAGAAAGTCGAAGTGTCGACTGAAAATTCCAGGTACGCAAATTTTTGTGTTTATATGATCAAAGGTTTAAACCACTAAATTATGTATACTACCAACACAGATGAACTTTCATTCTAATGGTCAAAATAATATTTGTCCACGCATAAGCCAGTTAAGCCTATAGGATTTGTCATCCGTGTGCAATTTCGAACTTGCATGAAGGCATTGATACTCACAAATGCATCATAATAGTCATCTTGCAAGAATCAAGAGAATCAACTTACTGCGCTTGGAATAGGAATGAATTGAAGAGAATAAAATTCTCACAAACAAAATAATTTTAGAAGAGTCGTCCGGCGCGAGAATCGATTCTCTGTCTCAGATTGATCAAGGACTCTTCTAAACTTATTCCGACTGTGTATGTCCTGTGTGTCATTGTTGAAATTACCACCGAAGGTTCAGCTTATTGCATTTAATAAGTTCGTAAGTTCTTACCATTCTATTGTAAGAGCCGTTTGTTTCTTCTTGTCCTTCATCATCTGTGCTACAGATTTCTTCCTCGGTGGTGACGAGGAGCTTCCTCCGTCTTTGTTTTCAAGTTTGATGTTTCCTTTGTCTTCCGATTCCTTTTCATCTCCTTCTTCTTCCTCCTCCTCCTCTTCATCACCTTCGTCTTCTTCGGAAATATCGTCTGTTTAGACATTAAAATTAAAAGTTAAGGTTAGCAACTATTTTGCGATTTGGTAGTTCACAGCATCTTGCGAATGGTAGTGAGCTTTGGCAAAAATTGTATTGATCATTTCATAGCGAGTGTGTAGAAGAATTCAAATGTACTTTTGTAGGTTCTGTGGTTCTTGAGCTATGTTGTAAAGAGGGCTATAACAACAAGACTTTTGTAGAATGTATATAAATCAATCACAACAATAAATCAATCAAGTCTTCAAAGTATATGATTTGTAGAATGAACTTTTGCAAAACATCAAAGTATTATTTTTCAATAATATATTGAATTAGATAATGAAAATTGGTTGCTTCGACCAATGCAATCGAATTGTGTTTTTTTCCCTGTTTTTTCATTGAAATATATTCTCGTGCCTGCGATCACTCTTCCTTTCATTAACAGGGTCCGCATTAAGGGCTGGGGTATGAACGTTTGGACAGTATTTATTTTGGGACATTAGAGCACATCAGACACAGCGGTAGTGTTTTAAAGGGTCTTGGGGTCCAGGACTCCTTGATTTGGCAGGTCCCCGTGATTTGGACCCCTTAATTTTGTACATCTGTGTAGAATTGGATGCCTGGACCCCTTTATTTGCCAATTTGGACCCCTGGTCTCAGCAGGTCACCGCTAACCCTGATCAGACATATCGAATTGCATTCTGAATACGAAGAATGTCCTTCTGATATCAAATAATTTTGATTTTTGAAATTCGCAATTTAATACACATTTTATGGCAAATCATTAAAATTGATATTTTGATATTTAACAGTACTCGAAGTAAACTTTACAAATCTGATGATTTATACTTAAAGTGTATGTAGGTGGGATGAAAGGCCGACGATCAATTGAAAATTTTGACCTTTCGTATTGGAGATATGGATTTTTTCCCCAAAACACCAACAAAAATTAGGTCCTTTTGGGAAAAAATCCATATCTTCAATATGAAAGGTCAAAATTTTCAATTGACCGTCGGCTTTTCCTCCCAGCTACATACACTTTAAGAATATATCATTAGATTTATATAATTTACTTCGAGGACTGTTATATATCAAAAATTGAAAAATATCAAATTTTTATAATTTGTCATAAAATTTGTATTATATTGTGATTTTCAAAAAATGAACATTATTTGATATCAGAAAGACATGCTATGTATTCAGAATGCAATTCGATAGGTCTGGGTGCTCTCATGTCCCACAAAAAATACTGTCGAAACGCAATAAACGCTCATTCTATAGATCCCTTAAGCAATTTTATTTGTGTAGCAAAAATGCTCACCAAATTTGGGAGCGAATGCTTATGAATGGTACAAAATTGCTACACATTCCAAAATTGTGTAGCAAATGATGAAAATTGTGTAGCATTTTGCTACTGCTACGCACTTATTGCAGACACTGTTCATTAACATGATTGAGATAATTATACTGTCGTCATGACTTTTTGCCCAAACATATCGTTATGAATTCAGCAGAGTGACGAATCGAAAATTTTGAGCAAATTGAGTTAATGCGTGCTTTTTGATGTTTTAGGTGATCTTTCATATCCACCAAACCATATAATGGAAAATATTATTCCCCGACGAAGGTATCGAAATTTGGATTTGGACGAATCGCATCAAACGGGCAATAATGAATTTAGCAAAGAGACGAATCAAGGACAGTTTTCGAAAGTCGAACCGTCTATATACGGGATAATTTTTTGCAAAATTCGATGCTCTTTGCTTTGAAAAAAAACACCCAATAATTCTCACAATCACTCAAATTTATTTTTATTTTGACGTCGACAGTAACTACCTTTCAAAACAAAGTACAATTTATGCATTGTTCAATGGCAATTTTGACTTTGATCCATCAAGTAGCAAAATTCACCTTCATTTTGTATCGGCTTAGGCCTTATGGTCTGAAATTTGAAAATGTCCCAGTAAAATATAAGGTTTCGCGTTCGCCGCCAAGTCTGCCAAGGGTGGCAGACTGTATCATATCAGTCAGTAAAGTTGGAGTACTTTTTTGGAGCTGAGACCAGTGGCGTAGATTTCTTTTTGACATTTGGGAGGGGGGTGGAGGTTGGAAATTTTTTTTGAAGTATAGTGAATCCAGCACTTGTTGGCGACCAAATAAGTTTATGGACAAATGTGCGCGAAGCGTGCGAAAAATTTTGCCATATTGGAGCTAAAATTATGAATATATGGTGCTAAAGTGGAATGTATTCGCGCGTAGCGCGCAAAAATTGACACTTTTGGGGCTAAAATGGCCAAATATGAGGTGAATTTGGTCGGAAACCCACATACAGGTGTCAACATTGGGGGGGGGATGATTGTATGGACCATCCCCCTGGCAAAATATTGGGGGATTTATCCCCCCCCCCATCCTCCCGGGATCTACGCCTATGGCTGAGACACCATGCATGGGCTCTGATGCAGAAAGAGGATGTGGGAGATACCATGGCAAGAGAAATTTGAAAAAATATACAGGCCTATAATGTGTCCGGAGGCACATCATCAATTTGTGGTGGACATGCTCTCCTGGTGGGTCTTTGGGAGCTGATTGCGGAGTGGTAAATGGGGGAGGGGGTCGGAGCTGCGAACGGTCAAAATAGAGGGTCTTGGTTGACTTTTTGGTTGAAAATTGCGTGAAAAAAAAAAAAGAAATGCAAGGAATTAGCAATTTAGGGGTCTTTTAGCGCTCTATTTTGGTAAAATCCCCAGGGTAAAATCCAAGAGCCTTTTAGACATGGTCTTGAAGAACGGGAGGAAGTGAGCCGTCATGCTGAATTGATGGAGATAAGCCTACTTTTGATGTCACATAATATACATGAAATTCAGTGGCGTAGGCCTAGCCTATATAATATCATTTATTTTGAAGCGCTTCAACACTTTCTTAAACTGTGTAACACTAAAAAGCCAAATTTATTTATACCGTCTTTTTACTCTTACACCATTGTACACCGAATGTGCCGAGGCCTACACAGCAAACACACGTTTTACAGAAAAGGTAAATGTCATGAATGTCGGGTTATAAAAATGGTAAATTCATAAAACATTTTTTTAAACGTGATGCAAAATTTTCTAAGAGAATGTTATTTAAATGTTGACAAAATATTTTGCAAAAATGTTTGCCAAAAATATTCTACAATAAGAGCGTATCCATGGTCTTTATAACCCGACATTTAAATGTTATTAAAACGTTTTGAATAAACGTTTTATGGACATTTTTGTGTTTGCTTGGTATACGGATGCATTTCAAAAGATTAAAAACAAAGCAACATGCAAATTCATGTACACGCGCGCATCCCAGCAAACACAAAAATGTTCTTTTAAGAACATTTTGTGTCTAAAAACGTTTATTCAAAACATTTTAATATCATTTAAATGTCGAGTTATATAAAGGTCATGAAAACGTTTTAAAACGTTATTTTAAAACATTTTGGGCAAACATTTAAAAAAATATTTTGTCAACACTTAAAGGCCCATTCAGTGATTTGCTCATCCGGACGCGGACGATCATCAAAATCATCAAAATTCAGATTTTGATACCTTTGTCATTGTCATAGATGTGCGAATGGTTCAGCCGAAAACCGTGTATTTAAGACAAAATGAGACATTTAACACGAATCTGTAATTTAGATACTGACAGTATCTAAATTAGCTATACATGTATTTGAATGGGGCTTCAACTTCGTTAGTACTGCTGGTTTTTTTTCGTTTTTTGCCAAGTTTGTCATTTCAAAAATACCAAATGACAATTTGAATGACTTATCCTTCACTTTAATTTATAAACAATTTTAATTTTTTTTACACTTGCGCTGGGATCACTGAATGGGTCTTTAAATAATAATGTTATTTGATGGTCATTAAAACGTTTTAAACCCTTTATATCATGAACCCGACATTCTAAACGTTTTCTGCAAAATGTTTTGCGTTTGCTGGGATGGTTCAAAATAAATGAAAAAAATTACTTCAATACAAACGTCTCTATACCTACCATCAGGATTCGGATCTTCCTTTTGGAAATGTTCCAGTCTAGTGGTCTTCGTCGATGGTTCCATCCCGGCTGTTTGTCCATGGCTTATCACACTAACTGTCCGCTTCAATGATGCAGCAGTTCGCGGGGCAGCTGCTCCAGCAGTTACCGCTGCTGTATCTTCAGTAACCAGCCCTTCCGTATCACCCAAAGATGACTTCATCCCGTTGCAGACGGTGGTGTCTTTTTTCATAAAAATCTTCCAAGCAACTTCAGCGTTCCTTCTTTCTTTCCGGAAATTTGAAGGAGTAATGAAGACAATCGATTTCAATTGATCCTAAGATTTTTGATTGTCTTTTTAGAATTTGCGTGATTTTTCCAACATCGAATCCCAGGTGGCCAACATTTGCAAAAAATATGTTAAGATGCAGATCTTTGATCTGTTAAGTTCATCCAGCAGTTTATATCAACTTTGGATCAAGAATTATTATAGTCAACAATTTGGGCTTCAGAGAACAGTTCACCGTACCTCAGTCCATTGATACTTTCCTGATAATAATGCCCGATTTCACAGAGTGACGATTTTAGCAGGTTTGAAGAAAAGATGGACTTTGCCCCATTTTGGTTGGCAAGGTACACAAATTCATTTCGGCTAGCTGAGATGCGTGGCTGTCGGTTTTTTGGGGCCCAGTATTTACATAATGAGCAATCAATGTTTATCTCGCACGCCTACGTCACTCATGTGCATTATAGACTCTCTTGAAAGTATTTATTTTTCTTTTATTTGGGCAAAAGTATCCAAATATACACAAAACTATACATACCCACTTTGATATAAAATTTAATGAAGTGGTCAAGTTTAAAAATGATTTATCCAGCTTTCATTTGACAAAATACTACATGGTTAAAGGGACGGGTAGGGTCGTGTGTCTTGAGCTCGCCACCAAAAAAAGGTGGCGACGTTACATTTTGCCAAAGTCGACTCAAAACAAATGATGATATCTCTGTCAAGCAAGAAGTTATTGTCATGCTTGTGGTCTCATTTTATTGCTAAATAAAATGCACTTTCAACCCTGTAAAAAGAAATACTTGAACTTTTTTAATACTGACACTGTGCTTCATAGAAATCAGAATGGGCAGGGTGGCGGTGGTGGGGATGTGGTGGTGGGGATGTGGTACACACAAACTCTATGGGATTGGTATTTTTAGTGCGTAATCTGCTTCTGTAAAGGCTGTAAATTGGATTTGGACTCTATTTAGCATCTAAAAGACTCATGGCCTTACAGCTAAACAATTCTACTAATTGTTTTTAATCATTTATGATTGGTTTAGTCTAGAAAATACAAACTTTTCCATACAAAACTACCCGTTGTCATATTAAACACTGTAGTAAGTAATGCAGATGTCTTCGAAATCTAAAAGTTACTGTAAAATTTTAATGACTTATCCTATCATAGTTAAAGTATAGATTTTCTGAAGGGAAATTTGACGAGGAATCTAAATATGGACATATTTTTTCTGTATGGCTTTGGAGGAAAATGTTTAGGTTCAAAATATGTTGAATTGTAAAAAAATCTAACATACTTTGGGACACCCTATATTCCGAGATTACCAAACAGCTGTGATTTTGGTTTCTTCCAAAGTCAGTTGGCTCCCCATATCCTCTAACCAAATGAATGTTGTTTACTTCCAGTTTATTACTGTAAGTTGGTAATAAGCAATGCATTGAGTGACCCATTTTTTATTATTTTTTTTTTTATTCCACCCTGTATAACTTACAGGTCACCCTGTATAATGAGTTCAAATGTATATATTTGAATTGCTTATGCCTTCAGCTTTCCAAAAATGTATGCTTTTGCTAGTTTAGGGTTGATGATTGTCGAGATAATCTAATTAGAAACCCGGTTGGTGTAAAAATTCATAATATTTGTCATGTAACGCTAAGGGTGGTGAGTTCAGGACACACGGCCGTATGCGAGCCCACAGCCCAAGAGAGAAAATTTACTTAAAAAAAAAGCAGCTGAAAAAAACAACGCCAAATAGGCCTATGTGCTGAAAATAAAAGAAAACGTGCACAATCTGACAACAAAATAAGAGGAAATCAGCTGAAAAGAGAAACTCTCACATCCCTGCATGTTTAGAATAGAGGGGAATAGGGCCGGCAATCCATTTTACCGATATTGGGCTATTCCAGAAAATAAACGAAATGTCCGGGTTTGCTTCCTGAAAACGACCGACATTCCAGTTGTCAATGTTATTGGAAAAAGCTTGGAAATGCAATAAAATGTATAAAAAAATCGGGAAATTGTCCAAAATGAGGCCCTCAAATTTAGGATTTTCGATTGAACTATATTTGGCTGGATTTTTTTCGTATGTAGACATATTTTATGTATTGTATGTCACTGGTATGGTCTTCAAAAATAAAATGTCCGTCTATGAAACATAGGTGAATTACATTTTACTTTTTTCTTGTGAAACTGGAATGGAACCATTTTAAATCAAATTCCCAATAGAAGGCTAATGTCTCACATTTTATTATACGTACCCAGCAAACACAAAATGTTTTTAAAACGTTTTAAACAGGTTATATTTTGGGTTTTTGGTTTTGGTAAACACTTTTTAATAACATTAAATGTCGGGCTTTTTTTTCAAAATGTTATTGTAAAATATTTTTTGCAAACATTTTTACCAAATATTTTGTCAACACTCAAATAAACTTATGTTAGACAATGTTAGAATATTTGCAGGAAGTTAGAAAAAAATGTTTTTGAATAATATGAACGTTTTATACACTCTCTATAAAAAAACCACTGAACCACCGTGTCCTCATAATTTTCCTGATTCAAGTTTGCTTGCATAGTCACATAAAAATAATGATATATACAATATCCAATATAACATTTGTACATGTATTGATGTAAAAAACCAAAAACAAAGTAAAGGTATAACAATCTATCCATTTATGGAGTTCTCTTAAGGGCTGGGATATGAACGTTTGGACAGTATTTATTGTGGGACATTAGAGCACATCAGACATATCGAATTGCATTCGGAATACGAAGAATGTCCTTCTGATATCAATTAATTTTCTTGAAATTCGCAATGTAATACACATTTTATGGCAAATGATTAAAAATTGATATGTTGGATATTTAACAGTACTCGAAGTAAACTTTATAAATATGATGATTTATACTTAAAGTGTATGTAGGTGGGATGAAAAGCCGACGATCAATTGAAAATTTTAACCTTTCGTATCGAAGATATGGATTTTTTTTTCCAAAACACCAAAAAAAAATTAGGTCTTTTTGGGAAAAGAATCCATATCTTCAATATGAAAGGTCAAAATTTTCAATTGATCGTCGGCTTTTCCTCCCAGCTACATACACTTTAAAAATATGTCATTAGATTTATAAAATTTACTTTGAGGACTGTTATATATCAAAAATGTGAAAAATATCAAATTTTAATCATATGTCATAAAATTTGTATTATATCGTGAATTTCAAAAAATGAAAATTATTTGATATCAGAAAGACATTCTTCGTATTCAGAATGCAATTCGATATGTCTGATGTGCTCTCATGTCCCACAAAAAATACTGTCAACACGCTCATTCCAGATCCCTTAAAGGTGGGTATAAACCTGATTGAAAATCTCATCCCACACTTTACCTCATGAAAATGCTGATTTTGGTATCAGATGAAAGCTCATAATTATTTTTCTCATAAACATATTGAAATTTGGCGTTCCAAATCGGCGTATTTCCGAAGAAATCATCAAAAAACTGCCGAATTAGTCTCAAATATGGTATACCATAGTTGAGACTAATTTTGATGATACCTTGGGAAATACACTGTGCTGGAACGTCTAATTTCAATATGTTTATGAGAAAAATAGGGCCTTTCACTTGAAATCAATATATTACATGATCATGATGATTATCATAGCTTATCATTAATAAAAGCACTGTAGACTACCAATATCACACTGTATAAATGTCGGTAATTTCATTAGGAATTAGTCACATTTACAAAAAACATTTACATTTTCTTTTTGCATGAGTGCTTGAAAGGGATGACATTTGATGTTATACGTAAGTTTTAAAGAATTTGATTTTCCAAATATATCAGGTCACCTTCCTTTAAAATTGTAACATTTTCCTTAAAATTATATTTCATATTTAATGCTCTGCGTGCTGGCCATATGTTTTAGCATAAAAAGTACCAAGTTTTGAGATTTCTCAAACTAAAGCTATTTAAAGAACCACCGAACTCATTTTAATGCATTTTTCATGCGAATTTCAAATATGATGATGAAAATTTAGAATTCAGAAATTGAAATCTGTCCTCTGCAGTCGACTCTAATCCAATACAATCAGCAATTGGTAGCCATTTCATCAACACTAATATCAGCTGTAGATATCTGCCTCCTCCTTAGCACCAATGAACAATTGAAAGCTTCTTCATCAACACCAATCTGCAAAATGTATCTATTTCATCAACACCAATATCAGCTGATGGGTAACCCAGCACCAATCAGCAATTGGAAGCTACTTCATCAACACCAATATCAGCAGTAGATAGATACCCCAACACCTGTTAACAGCAGGGAGCTACTTCATAAACACCACTGACACCAGTAGGCAATGGAAGATGGCTAACCCAGCACCAATTAGCAATAGGGCTTCACCAACACGGATATCAGCAGTTGAAAGCTACCTCAGCAACAATCAGCAATTGGAAGCTACTTCATCAACACTAATATAAGTAGTGGATACCTACATTAGCAACAATCGGCAATTGGGGAGCTACTAATATCAACACCAATATCGGCAGTAGATAGCTACCCTAGCGCCAATGAAAAATTGAAAGCTACTTCATCAACACCAATCAGCAATTGGAAGCTACTTCATCAACACCAATATCAGTGGTGGATACCTACATTAGCAACAATCGGCAATTGGGGAGCTACTAATATCAGCACCAATATCGGCAGTAGATAGCTACCCTAGCGCCAATGAAAAATTGAAAGCTACTTCATCAACACCAATCAGCAATTGGAAGCTACTTCATCAACACCAATATCAGCAGTAGATAGCTGACCCAGCAACAATCAGCAATAGGAAGCTACTTCTTCGACACCAATATCAGCAGTAGATAAGAGCCAATGAACAATAATTATTGAAAGCTTATTCATCAACACCAATATCAGCAGTAGGTAGATACCTTAGCGCCAATGAACAAATGAAAGCTACTTCATCAACTACAATCAGCAAAAGGAAGCATCAACACCAATATCAGCAGTGGATGGCTAACACAGCAACAAGCAGCAATTATTGGTAGCTACTTCTTCAACATCAATATCAGCAGTTGGCTAACCCAACAGCAATCAGCAATTGGAAGCTACTTTATCAACACCAATATCAGCAGTAGATAGATACCCCAACACCTGTCAACAACAGGGAGTTACTTCATAAACACCATTGACACCAGTAGGCAATGGTAGATGGCTAATCCAGCACCAATCAGCAATAGGGCTTCACCAACACGGATATCAGCAGTTGAAAGCTACCTCAGCAACAATCAGTAATTGGAAGCTACTTCATCAACACCAATATCAGTAGTGGATAGCGACATTAGTAACAATCGGCAATTGGGAGCTACTATATCAACACCCATATCAGCAGTAGATAGCTACCTTTAGCGCCAATGAACAATTGAAAGCTACTTCATCAACACCAATCAGCAATTGGAAACTACTTCATCAACACCAATATCAGCAGTAGATAGCTACCTTTAGCACCAATGAACAATTGAAAGCTACTTCATCAACACCAATCAGCAAAAGGCAACTACTTCGTCAACACCAATATCAGCAGTAGATAGATACCGTACCCCAACACCTGTCAACAACAGGGAGCTACTTCATAAACACCATTGACACCAGTAGGCAATGGTAGATGGCTAATCCAGCACCAATTAGCAATAGGGCTTCACTAACACGGATATCAGCAGTTGAAAGCTACCTTAGCAACAATTAGCAATTGGAAGCTACTTCATCAACACCAATCAGCAATTGGAAGCTACTTCATCAACACCCATATCAGCAGTAGATAGCTAACCCAGCAGCAACAAGCAGCAATTGGTAGCTACTTCTTCACCAGCAATATCAGCAGTAGATAGTTAGCCCAGCAATGTTATTGTAAAATATTTTTGGCAAACATTTTTACCAAATATTTTGTCAACACTCAAATAAAATTATGTTAGAATATTTGCAGGAAGTTAGCAAAAAATGTTTTTGAATATGAAAACGTTTTATACCCTCTATATAAAAAAACCACTGAACCACCGTGTCTTCATAATTTTCCTGATTCAAGTTTGCTTGCATAGTCACATTAAAATAATAATATATACAATATTCCATCAACACCAATATCAGCAGTAGGTAGTAGGGTGATTCACAAAAAATGAAATTGGTATTTTTCAACGGGACACCCCCTCATTTTGTTCATTTTGATAATAAAATCATACCTGCAAAATATGAAAAAAATTCAAAAAGTTTAGGGGTGCTACCGGTCAATGAACTTTTGTACACAAAGTCAATGGGATTTATGAGCCATTTTCTTTACAACACAAAAAAGCCATGTTAATTTTCCCTGATTGTGCCAAAAATATTTGATCATAGTGTGAGTAATGTCCTTAAAATAAATGCTAAAGAAAATTGTAAAAATGTTAACCCACTTTCCAGAAAATTGCATTTTTGTGAAAACTGTTACATTTGGGGCAAGGCAGTTGCTGGAACAGCCAAAATATTATGGTACTTGGCTAATATAAAGTTGTGTTTATGGGGCTCTAGTTCATTTTTTGTGAATCACCCTAATGGATATATTATAGTACTTTCATTTTAAGCTAGTTGTAGAATCTACAACTAGCTTAAAATGAAAGTAATTTTATGTAAGTGTAGTGTAATGTGTAATCCAGTAGTAAATGTGTCTTAGCCACTCTAGCTCTTGTCACAAGTACCTTGCACAAGGTGTAGTTTTGAACTGGCCACTATCCAATGTTGTGACCCCAATTTATATACATTTCTTTTCAACCATGGTGAATCTAATCCTTCCTGTGGTCATTCAATTCAAACAATACAAATCTTCATCAGGTATGGTCATAATGACCACCCCTGATACAGATGTATGGATTTTGATAGTTACTATTACATAAGATTTCAAAAGCTGGTATCACCATTGGGGTAAACTAATATGTGAAGAATTTTAATCTTTTTTTTTATCAACAGTTCAGTTAAATTTAAGGTATAATTTTGTGTTGTCTGGTGGGATTCAGGGTTTATCTCAGGGTATTCTTTTTTTGAGCTACACTCCCTCTGTCACTTTTGAAACATTTTTTATTATTACAGTCAACTATGAACTTTAATTTGGTAAAAGCCCATGTTTTCACAAAGTTAGGTATATCATTGATCATTTACTTCAGTTTTGCAAGCCTGGTAGACTTTTTAGGCCCTGAAATAAGCGTTTGAAATTTTTGACAAAAAATCCCATTGACTTTGTGTACAAAAGTTCATTGACCGGTAGCACCCCTAAACTTTTTGAATTTTTTTCATATTTTGCAGGTATAATTTTATTACCAAAATGAACAAAATGAGGGGGTGTCCCGTTGAAAAATACCAATTTCATTTTTTGTGAATCACCCTAGTAGGTAGCTACCTTAGCGCCAATGAACAATTGAAAGCTACTTCAATACAACACCAATCAGCAAAAGGAAACTACTTCGTCAACACCAATATCAGCAGTAGATAGATACCCCAACACCTGTTAACAGCAGGGAGCTACTTCATAAACACCATTGACACCAGTAGGCAATGGTAAGATGGCTAATCCAGCACCAATCAGCAATAGGGCTTCACCAACACAGATATCAGCAGTTGAAAGCTACCTTAGCAACAATCAGCAATTGGAAGCTACTTCATCAACACCAATATCAGTAGTGGATAGCTACATTAGCAACAATCGGCAATTGGGGAGCTACTAATATCAACACCAATATCGGCAGTAGATAGCTACCCTAGCGCCAATGAACAATTGAAAGCTACTTCATCAACACCAATCAGCAATAGGAAGCTACTTCATCAACACCAATATCAGCGGTAGATATATACCACCACACCTGTCAACAACAGGGAGTTACTTCATAAACACCATTGACACCAGTAGGCAATGGTAGATGGTTAATCCAGCACCAATCAGCAATAGGGCTTCACCAACACGGATATCAGCAGTTGAAAGCTACCTTAGCAACAATTAGCAATTGGAAGCTACTTCATCAACACCAATATCGGCAGTAGATAGCTACCCTAGCGCCAATGAACATCATCTTCATCAACACCAATCAGCAATTGGAAGCTACTTCATCACCAATATCAGCAGTAGATAGCTGACCCAACAGCAATCAGCAATAGGAAGCTACTTCATCAACACCAATATCAGCAGTAGATAGATACCCCAACACCTGTCAACAACAGGGAGCTACTCCATAAACACCATTGACACCAGTAGGCTAATGGTAGATGGCTAACCCAGCACTAATTAGCAATAGGGCTTCACCAACACGGATATCAGCAGTTGAAAGCTACTTTAGCAACAATCAACAATTGGAAGCTACTTCATCAACACCAATATCAGTAGTGGATACCTACATTAGCAACAATCGGCAATTGGGGAGCTACTAATATCAGCACCAATATCGGCAGTAGATAGCTACCCTAGCGCCAATGAAAAATTGAAAGCTACTTCATCAACACCAATCAGCAATTGGAAGCTACTTCATCAACACCAATATCAGCAGTAGATGGCTAACACAACAACAAGCAGCAATTGGTAGCTACTTCTTCAACACCAATATCAGCAATAGATAGCTAACCCAACAGCAATCAGCAATTGGAAGCTACTTCATCAACACAAATATCAGCAGTAGATAGATACCACAACACCTGTCAACAACAGGGAGCTACTTCATAAACACCATTGACACCAGTAGGCTAATGGTAGATGGCTAACCCAGCACTAATTAGCAATAGGGCTTCACCAACACGGATATCAGCAGTTGAAAGCTACCTTAGCAACAATCAACAATTGGAAGCTACTTCATCAACACCAATATCAGTAGTGGATACCTACATTAGCAACAATCGGCAATTGGGGAGCTACTAATATCAGCACCAATATCGGCAGTAGATAGCTACACTAGTGCCAATGAAAAATTGAAAGCTACTTCATCAACACCAATCAGCAATTGGAAGCTACTTCATCAACACCAATATCAGCAGTAGATAGCTGACCCAGCAGCAATCAGCAATAGGAAGCTATTTCTTCATCACCAATATCAGCAGTAGATTGCTACATTTGAGCCAATGAACAATTGAAAGCTTATTCATCAACACCAATATCAGCAGTAGGTAGATACCTTGGCGCCAATGAACAAATGAAAGCTACTTCATCAACTACAATCAGCAAAAGGAAGATACTTCATCAACACCAATATCAGCAGTAGATGGCTAACACAACAACAAGCAGCAATTGGTAGCTACTTCATCAACACCAATATCAGCAGTAGATAGATACCCCAACACCTGTCAACAACAGGGAGCTACTTCATAAACACCATTGACACCAGTAGGCAATGGTAGATGGCTAATCCAGCACCAATCAGCAATAGTGCTTCACTAACACGGATATCGGCAGTTGAAAGCTACCTCAGCAACAATCAGTAATTGGAAGCTACTTCATCAACACCAATATCAGTAGTGGATAGCGACATTAGTAACAATCGGCAATTGGGAGCTACTATATCAACACCCATATCAAATAAATAAAAAATAAATGTAGATATTTATATAGCGCTTTATGCCGTAAACAGCCTCAAAGCGGTTTACATTTATTCCGCCGTTATTAGAATATGTCGGAACCACGTTTGCTGCCTACAAATGGCGCAGGGTTCATCAGTACAACGACTGTGACTACCCCTAACAGCTTCCCATTGCACCTGGGTGGGGTGAGGCAAGCGTGACAAAGCGCCTTGCCCAAGAGCGCAACACGGTGGCGGGACGGGGACTCGAATCCACGCACGTCAAGCAAGCTCTCAGATTATGAGTCCAAGGCCGTAACCACTGAGCCACAGTGCTCTCTATATCAGCAGTAGATAGCTACCAGCAATATGAAGCTACTTCTTTATCACCAATATCAGCACTCCAGCAGTAGATGGCTACATTAGAGCCAATGAACAATTGAAAGCTTATTCATCAACACCAATATCAGCAGTAGGTAGATACCTTAGCGCCAATGAACAAATGAAAGCTACTTCATCAACACCAATCAGCAATTGGAAGCTACTTCATTAACACCAATATCAGTAGTAGATCGCTACATTAATGCCACTGAACAGCTACTTTAATTATTGAAAGCTGCTTCATCAACACCAATCAGCAATAGGAAGTTACTTCATCAACGGCAATATCAGCAGTAAATAGCCAACACAGCAACAATCAGCAATTGGTCGCTACTTCATCAATAGAACACCAATATCAGCAGTAGACAGCCCAAGCCAGCAACAATCAGCAATTGGTCGCTACTTCATCAACACCAATATCAGCAGTAAAATAGCCAACACAGCAACAATCAGCAATTGGTAGCTACTTCATCAACACCAATATCAGCAGAAGATAGCTAAAGCCAGCAACAATCAGCAATATTATTGGTAGCTACCTTATCAACACCAATACCTGAATACCTAAACAATCAGCAATTGGAGCTACTGCATCAACACCAAAATCACCAGTACAGTAAACCCAACACCAATCAGCAATTGGGAGCTACTCTTAGCTACTGTAAAAGTCAATATTTTCGCGATTTTGTCAACTGCGCGAGAATTAAATTTCGCGGTTTTGATATCGATACAATAGAAACCTAATGCAAAAGGTTATTTTCGCGAAAATTTCTACTTTTTTTTGTCTGAAGAATCTCCTCGAATTAACCTTTTACAAATAGTTACTGAATATGATTAGATTAGCTGTTGATCTTGGAGTTGGGACATCAACTGCTATGTTCCCAAGTGGGTAAGTGCAAAAGCTGCCATGTGTATATATGTTCACAGGACAGCTTTTGCACTTACCCACTTCTGGCACTGAGCAATCGGCATGTTTATCAGTAGTCAAGTAGTACTACTTAGGCTTTGATACTTCTTGTGTTTTAGGCAATATTCATGTCGTTGATTATTTATGGTGTCATTATTGATGCCATTTTGAAAAAAAAAAGCACCCTCACCACCCCACCCACCAATGAGAAGGCAAGCGGATTTCAAAACCTCAATGTATTTGCTGAAATCCTTGATCCCGACAACACAGGTATATGCATCAGAGACATGCTCCTTAGAGCTTCAACAACTGAGGGAAAATTGATTTTAAATGGCAGCCATTTTGAAATTCAGTAGCAGTCATCTTGAAACTTTGTGTGTTGGGCTATTCTTAATGATTTTATTGCCCTGCAAACATGGGTATAGACATCAAAATTATGCTTGCAGGAGCTTCAAGGACTGAGATATAGGTAATTTTCATTTTCAATGTCGGCCATTTAAAAATTTTGGAAATTTAGGTCCTCTTGTTGTTTTAGGTGATACTATTGGATTCCTCGACTCTAAAAGCATGGGTGTAGACATCATAATTATGCTGTTAGGAATTTCACTGGCCTAGTTAAGTTGATTTTTGATATTTTGGTGGCCATTTTGAAAAATAAGTGCCCTCACCGCCTCACCCACCGCTGGTCAATGTGCAGGCAAGCAGATTTCAAAACCTCAATGCATAAGGGTCCCAAAAATACCTGCCTCCAAAAATCCCCCTGAGGGAGGGGGGGGGGGTATTGGCATAGCCCAGTCTATAAGCCCCATATAATATGTGTGGGGGACAAAAATCATCAGGCTATTCCACTTGAAATCCATACACCCTCTATGGAAGACATGAATTTATTCTCCTACACTGGGGTGTGGACTTCAAACTAGTCACCAATTTAGGTAACCCATATGATTAACATGATAATAAGAATAACTAGAATATCCCATTTGAAAAAAAAAACCTTGAAAGGGTATTCTTTCTCACTATGCCAATTTTTCAATCATGCAACTACAAGACTGGAAATAAAGAAAACAATTCGTCGCTTGCAAGACATAGTGGCGTATCAGCCATTTTGAAAGACATAGTGGCGTATCAGTGACATACGCCACTATGTCGTAAATATGTGACATACACCACTGTTTTGGTATATCGCGGCTGTGTGGCCAATATGGATATGAATTCAACTATTATTCAACATATCACGTGTCGTATGTCAATTTTGAGTAACATATTGGCGTATAAGTTTAAAGACTAATTACAATTAATTGGTGAATGACAGCAATGTATTTTATACATTAAATGTAACTTAAAAATTTATATTTTCATATCCATTCAAGAAAAGGGGACATTTTAATCGAGGCAATGTTTGACAAACGGTTAAAAGTTGCAAAAACTTCAGATGTAATTATCTCAAAATGGCCATTTTCATGATACGCCACTATGTCTTGGGAGCGATGAATTGTACTACTGTAGTACTGCTACGTATAAAACTGGGCTCAAAAAGAAACTTATATTTTCACAAGGTCATATCTTAAAATCATATCCATAAAAATGAACCAAAATTGTGCACAGGATTACTTCAATACTCTACTCTAAACACTGGTCAGTAACCAAACAGTTGTCCAACTGACACAACAGCAAAATGCACTGCATGGAACAGCTTTCTGGACCACGTTCACAACCCAATAATTGATAATAATTGATTACCAACACAAGGAATCTGTGAGTAAGTGGAATAGTGTGGAACAAGACCTGTTTCTTGAAGCAAATGGTGTGAAAAGCAGAAGCAGCCCGTTCCACACTATTCCACTTACTCTTTGGACATAATCACCTGTGTAAGGATCTTGTACGCATTCTCACAGATTTCTTTTGCCGGGTGCCAATTATTTCCCTGTGAATGTGGTCCAGGAAGCTGTTCCATATCAGTGCATTTTGGTGTTGTGTCAGTTGCTTGGTTACTGACATGTGTTTTGTGTAGAGTATTGAAGTAATCCTGTGTGTAATTTTGGTTCATTTTTATCATAATGGATATGACCTTGTGAAAAATTTTAAGTTTCTTTTTGAGCCCAGTTTAAGTACTATTACCTTTGAATGTGTAGTTCTAGTTGCAAAAATAAAAGAAGCACTGTACAAACAAATGAGCAAAAAGTAAGGCAAAATAATTGTGTTTATAAAGATTGCTTAAAAGCAAATTCTTACAATGATTAATTCTTAATAATTAAGAACAGAAGACAACTAAAACAAAATAAAAAAAGCATACAAAGATCAAAATATATGGCACACTCTTAGAAAAAATTTAATGGTTATATGGCACACTCTTAGAAAAAACTTAATGGTTCTTGAACTGTCCTGTATGTGGAACCTTTAAGGTTGCCTTAACCCTGGAATTATGAAAAGTTTCGGGCCCAAAAAAAAAAAAAAGGATTTTTGGGATTTGGGGCCAAAAATGAGCATTTTGGTCCAAATTTGACCTCACAGATGAATTGATCAAGTCTTTGCCATTCAAAATATGTATACTTTTATATACTTTAGACTATTAACTTAGCAGTTATGAGACCCGAAAGTTCCCTTAATTCCAGGGTTAAGACCAACCTTATGCGGCCTTTACACAATCAATTTGATTGATCAATATCAAAGATCCTAAATACAAGAGCGGGTACAAAATCTGCCATTTTGCACTGTACACACAAACATCAATAGTGATTTTATTGTCCAACCATCAATAAAATCAAGCAAGATTACTCTTCAATAATATTGAAGAGATATATTATTTTGTATCCAATCCTGCATCTAGGGTCCCCAATATTGATCACTCAAATATTGATTGTCTATGGGCCACATTAAATTATTTTAAAAAGAACAGAAAATGGTTCCAGAAAGGTTAGAAAGAACCATTTTAGACCTTAAAAGGATTCTGGAAAGGCAAGAATGAACCATTCTATCTTCAATTCCATTTCAAACAAAGTGCCAAAAATACCACTGAAATAAAAGAAATCCAACATGTCCTACATTTAAATAGGCAATCAAAATCATATCCAAATACACATTATTTACCACTTTACAGGTCCACAAAGCTTGCAAATCTGACATAGGTCACCCTTTCTCATCATTTCAAAATGAATGCTTTGTATTCCAGCCATAGGATTCAGCATAAAAAGTCCCAAGTGTCAAGACACATTTTTTTTCCTTCAAAATATCAAGAGCTATCTCAAGAACCACTGAACCGATACTGGGCATTATTATGTTTTGTTGAATCCAAAAATATTGGATCCAAAACATAATAATGATAAAATTGGATGCTTTACGCCCAATATTTATTGGTCTCGCTATGAGTTTTAAAATATTGGACTCATAGCTCGACCAATAAATATGGGCTCAATCAATCCAATTTTATATCATACTTGCACTCATTTTGATGCATTTTTCATGCCAATTCCAAATATGGTCATGAAAATGTACAAGTCCGTAATTTGTTAAGGGAGTACTACACCCCTCAATAAAGGGTACCTCATTTTCTATCATATTTACTGAACCGCTTGTCTTGAGTCACTGAAATTTCAGTGTAGTAATTGGATTCCTTGCTCCAATAATATACTTAACTTTTTTTACCAGTGTGTTATTAATTTTTGAGAAAAATGCAAAAATAGTCACAAATTTACCACAGGGGTGTAGTACCCCCTTAATTTAAACTTTTAAAACTTCTGCAGTCTGGAGAGGGCTAACGAAACTTTTCATGTGTCTTTTCATGACTCTTCCTAGCACTGCTTTGAGTAAAGCGTTTATCACAATATATACAATGGAATGGCATCACTCCATTGTGAATCCTCTCATGCGCCTGCAGTGGCCCTGTCTGATTAAAACCCTTGCCGCATATACTGCACAAATACGGTTTCTCTCCTGTATGAATCATCACATGTTGTTTAAGCTTCCATGCTGTGAAAAACTTCTTTCCGCATTCTTTGCATTTGTGATGATAATTACCCTGATCATGCTTCAGCTTGTGTTGTTTTAAAGAATTTTCAATGTGGAATACCTTTGAGCATATGGAACAGAGGCACTTTTGATCTGTATTTCTGCTATGAACCGGTTCATGCCTTTTAAGAGATTTTCTGCTAGCATACATTTTGTTACAAATTTTACATACATATGGTGGTCCCTGATGCTTGCGATATTGAAGAGTTAGTTTGGTCGATTGCTCGCCATGAAAGAGACGCTTGTGATTTCTAAGAGTTAGAGTGTTTAAAAACTTTTTATTGCAATGTTGGCATTTATGATAGCCCAAACAAGACTTCTCATAATAATCATTTTGATGCATATTAATCGTCTCAATATTACTACTTGATGCATCACTATGGTTACCTATTGTTGCATCACTGGTCCAACTTATTGCATCACATTCTGCAATCATTGACTCGTCCTCGGTATCATAATGGTCCTTGGTAAAACCAATATCATGGAGAATGGCGAAGCAATCCCAGCAGTAATCATGATCTGTTTCTCCTTCAGTAGTTGGTGCACCAGCTTTCTCATTGTTGATGATCTCATTATCAGCTAGTTTTTTCTTACAGCGATGACATGTGTAGTACATCTCTGTTATCTCTTTGTCTGGCTGATGAAATATTTCAGGTGCAGTGTGAGATGATGTACTAGGTCTGTAACTGTAAATAATACAAAGAAAGACACTTCCCTTACATAATTGCTAATCTATACATGCTTTGAATCTTTTGGATAAACATGTATATGTATATACATTTGTATTACTTACCAACATACATCACTTACCAACCCCTTTCAGATGTAACAATATTTGTAAATGGCATAAAAATTTAAGCTATCATTACTTCTCCAGGCCTGAGAATACATTTCAATGAAAAAAAAAAAGGAAAATTCTAAAAAAAAGAGGAAAAAGTGTGTAAAAATATGGCAAAAATGTTCAAAACGGGCCAAAAAGAAATAAAAACATGGAAACTTGGGCCAACAAAAAAAAAAAAAAAAGGAATTCCTTTTTATAAAAAGAAGCATTCTCATGCCACCTTCTCTTTTTTCACATTATTTTTCTCTCCAAACTTCAATTCTGAATTTTTTTCTAGGAAAGCAATGAGTGTAAAGGGAGACACTTTCTTTGCCACATACCCTATCCCCTTCCATCACCCATGATTCTGCAGAAGATCATACATTCAAATAACAGCAAAACAAGTCATATCACTTTGTATTTTATTAAAGCTGCAGGCCTACGGTATTACAATTCAATTTGAGTCTTATGAATTTATCTCTTGAGATTCAGATTTATTTTCTTTTTCAAAATTGATCCATAAATACAAATTTCCATCGACAAAAGATAATCAATAAGTATACATAAAGCCCATAAGGGAACAACCCAAAAGTTTGATGAAGCCCTATAAACGAAAGTCCTTTCGTTAGGGGGGGGAGGGGGCCAAAAAGTCTGATTACGTTTGTAAAAAAGTAGTTAAAACATCGGTCAAAGGTTATCTTTTTTTAAGGATTTAAAATATAATTGTCTAATTTTAGTATTTTCCGAAGTACGATATTGAGATTTTACAGTGGTTTCTTCAGAATGATTTCAAATCAATATGGAGTACAGTACTCGCAACCTGCAACGTCATGTAAGTTCATTTTAAAAGCAATTGTCCGAGCAATCACAAAACGTTTTTAAAACGTTTTAAACATGTTATATTTTGGGGTTTTGGTTTTGGTAAAAACGTTTTAATAACATTAAAATGTCGGGTCATCAGGGAAATTGTGGGATAGGCTTTTACGACGGGAATTCATAACAATTAGTGGATTTTTTAGCGGGTTCGCCCTCGGACAAGTTTAGGACTGTCAAGCTTTCGTCAGGAGTAGCTCTGACTTCTTCAGGACAATGAGACATGTAGACCGCCCCTTGCCTACTGATGGCTCTGAAAAGAGCCGTTCACTGAAGACTACCTCTTGTCTACAGAAACAAGCAGACCTCGACTATCTGCTGATTTTAAAGGTTTGGGGGCTCTGAAAAGAGCCGTTCACTGAAGACTGCCGCTTGTCAACAGAGATTAAGCAGATCTCGCCTATCTGCTGAATTTAAAGGTTTTGGTGGCTCTGAAAAGAGCCGTTCACTGAAGACTGCCGCTTGTCAACAGAGATTAAGCAGATCTCGCCTATCTAATAATTTAAAAGGTTTTGGTGGCTCTGAAAAGAGCCGTTCACTGAAGACTACCCCTTGTCTACAGAAACAAGCAAATCTCGCCAATCTGCTGATTTTAAAGGTTTGGTGGCTCTGAAAAGAGCCGTTCACTGAAGACTGTCCCTTGTCATCAGAGAACAAGCAGATCTCGCCTATCTGCTAATTTAAAAGGTTTTGGTAGCTCTGAAAAGAGCCGTTCACTGAAGACTGCCCTTGTCTACAGAAAACAAGCAGACCTCGACTATCTGCTAAATTTAAAGGTTTGTTGGCTCTGAAAAAGAGAGCTGTTCACTGAAGACTGCCCCTTGTCAACAAAGAACATGTAGACTGCATATACTGTAATAGAAGTATACGGCTTACCAGGAACGGTTTGGTCACTCATGGACCGATTAGGGAACTTCGAACTTGGCATATCATTTCTTCCCAAATTGTGACCTAGGTCCCGACATTTAACCTGAGCAGTCTCATCTCCTGGTTATATAAACATCATTTTTACCGGCAAGAAAAAACGTTTGGCATATATGTATGAAAACATACTACAAAACTATTTCTAAAATGTTTTCAAAAAGTTATTGTAAAATATTGTTCAAAGAACATTATGTTAGAATATTTGCAGGAGGTTATCAAAATGTTTTATTTATTCTTTAATATGAAAATGTTTTTATCCTTTATATACCCTTTATATACCCTTTATATAACCCGACATTTAAACGTTTTCTGACCACTTTTTCTAACCTTTGGCGAATGATGTCGAAAACGTTTTGTGTTTCATACCACTTTTTTTTTGTTGAAAATCCAGCAAATCCTATTTTTTTCCGTGCCAAAATAGATAATGAAAAATATGTTAAAATAGAATGCAATATTTGTTTCTTCCATAAACATGATCAATATCCTAGCATTGTCGCACCCCCTCCACAACCCCATGCACCATATAGCGACGGGCCCTGTATCCTATATGAATATACGGGTTGGAATTTTCGATATTTGTCACTTACGTTCGAGGGGAGGGGGGAGGGGGTTAGCCTTCTAACGAAAGGACTTTCGTTTATAGGGCTTCATCGAACTTTTGGGTTGTTCCCTAACAGGGTTCGCAGGTTTTTGCCGCAGGTGGAAAAAACCGCGGTTTTAACCACGGTTTTAACCACTTGGCAAAAAACAGTTTTTGCCAGTTTTTGCCGGCAAAAATGGCAAAAACTAAAAAAGTGATTTATAAATTATAGTTCAGTGTTTTCATCTCAAAACAAATTATTAAGTTACAAAAGTAAGTTCCAGAGTATAACAAGGCCAGATTTTGTAATTACAAGCAATATATTAAGAAATTAAAGGCATGTGTTTTCATTGCTCAAGTGCATTTAATCGAAATGTGGCATGTATCAAATTCAAAACATTTTCATTTTAAGGACTTGAGGAGACAAAAATATGTTGAATGATTCGTTAAAAGTTGTGTGTTACTGTTTATGAGCTTTCTGTGTCACTTTTTAATATTTGAGTGACTATATGTGAGTTTTTGCCAGTTTTTGCCATTTTTGCCGGTTTAAACCAGGCAAAAACTGGCAAAAACAGTTTTTGCCAGGTTTTTGCCACTTTGCTGGCAAAAACAGGTTTTTGCCGGCAAAAACCGAACCCTGTTCCCTAAAGGCAAACATATTGGCAGTCTATCTTAGATAAGACAGTGTGTATAAATGATTATGCCATTATTAGAAACAAGAGATAGAGGGCTCCCTACAGTATTTCTTGCACATCAGGAGGGGGGGGCGGATGCATTATCACCATTTTTGACATCGCCATTATAAACAAAATTTATGTTATTCTAAAACCGTTGGGGTACGCCAAAGTGCCACTCGTATAACTATGTAACTAAATGTTTTTTTCAATTGGTAACGGAACTGCTAACCGTCTTATTTGAATGTGCTGTCAGCCTTGTAGTTTTGTCTGCCTCGTACGTCCCATATGTCCTATACTGCCTGTTACATATACGATATATAGGGGTGTGCATGTGACAAATCTGCTTGAATTTTACCAATTTTTTTTGCCAGAATTCACACCATGATAGTGACACCATCCATTGGTTTTGTGAGTCAATTTCAATATTCTGTATCTTTTCTCCCTTACAGTAAGTCCTGATTTCTTATGGCACTATAACTAAAAATTGAAATTTTTGAAATTTAACAGTCCTTGAAGTAAATTGTATAAATCTAATGATATGTACTTAAAGTGTATGTAGCTGGGTTGAAAAGCTGTCCATCATATGAAAAATTGGACCTTTCGTATTGAAGATTCGATCCCCAAAACACCAAAAAAAATTCAGGTCTTTTGGGGAAGAAATGTAAATCTTCAATATGAAAGGTCAAAATTTTCATTTGATGGTCGGAGTTTTCATCCCAGCTACATACACTTTAAGTACATATCATTAGATATTTATTAAGTTTACTTTGAGGACTGTTAAATGTCAAAGATTTCAAAAATATCAATTTTTAATAATTTGCCCAAAAATTTGTATTGTAAAAATATCAGGATATCGTATTCAGAATGCAATTTGATATGTATGATGTGCTCTCAGGTCCCACAAAAAATATGTGAAAATGTTGCTATCTAAGCCATAAATGTTATAAATAATGTTAATAATTAAGTAAGCATTAATACTCTGGTAAAGTGATGTAATAATCGGATTAACTACCATAGCAATAGGTGAAAACAATTTTTGAATATACCGCGTTGCACTGGTACATTCACGCGGTACCTCTGCATTGAACCATGCTGAACACTTGCACCTGTAAGTATCTTTGAAAAGACCGGTATTGTATTCAATCTATGGTTGCAGACATACACAGGTGATGAGTGCGCTATTATAGGAAAGTCTTTATGGAATTTCAAAAGTCCTGGGTTCAATTCCCGGGCGGGATCACTTTTCCTATTTCCTCCTTTAATCATTGCTCGACGGCGAAACTGATAAAATTGCATCATAGCAAGCAAAATCAGTCGGAACTCGGGAGATATTAAATTTTTAGTTTCTTACAGGATAGTAAAAAACATGTACAAAGCTGCATTTTCCAGAAAACCTCATTGAAATTGAACAACCAGATATGAGCAATTAGAGTGTTTCCAAAACAAGAGGAAACAAAAGGAAATATTTCCTTTGTTTGGCTATATCTCAAAATCAATATTTCCTTGGTCCGACTGAGGGCTTGATCGCATCACATATGTGACACGATCTGGTCCATGGGGGCCAAAGGAGGCATTTTTGAATATTGAGTTACTCTATTGTTTTCTACTCTATTGTATATTTTTGCTTTTATCTCAATTTTAAATTTGCCACCTTTGGCCCCCATTGACCAGATCGTGTCACATGATACGTGACACTCACTGAACCAAAGTCAATAATAATAAAAAAAATTGAGATATAGGCAAAAATAAGGAGCAAAAAATATTTGCAGCCATTGTATGCATTTATATGATAGAACTTGGGATTTCAGAATCCAAAATCAGCAAAGCTTTGCTAGGGACTGAGCAACTTAATGGTAATGGTAATGACTCAAGGTCAAATTTTCTGACTCAGTTTAAGTGGATCAGATATTAAAACATGCAAGCAGAAATAGGGTGGGGACAGAAAGTAACTAAATGACCATATACTCTAGTCAGACCATCTTAATTTAATAGTTTGTCTCAAAGCACTTATCCTCTTGTCCAAAAATCACTGGGGACAACCATATTGAGCTATATACTTACCCCTGGACAACCACTATATTTTACCTCTAAAATCATGATTGATAAAATATAAAACTTGAATTTAAATTTGAATTTTACTTCATGTTTGATTGTAATTTGTATCCTTAAGCAAGATCTATAGACCACACTGCTAGCACATAGTATATAATATGATGTGATGTCAACTTGTTCAGCATGTCCAGTTCTGAACATTTTTAATTACAAGCCGACGACGAATGTCGGCTTGTTCTGTCTTCTTCCAATTCTTCTTCTTTCTTCTTCTGGCAACCGCAATCAACTGCATCTAGCTCCGCAAGGGATTGACAGATTTCAAGCAAACTTGACCCAAAAGACCACTGGGCTAGGCCAAACCTTCCATTTGACTTTGACCTTGCTGTGACCTTTGACCTAGCTCTAATTGTCAAAAATGTGATTTCACAAAAAATGCTACTCCTACCACAAATTTCATGCGATGAGGACATGGTTATATCATGTGACTCGACTTTAGTCGGTGTCTATAGGGTGTGCTCAGATAAGGGGTCAAAGGTCATTAAGGGGTCATTTCCGGTCAAAGTCTAAAAAATATTCAAAAAATCACCGTCTTTACAAATTACATAGCAGAGAGTCGCCATTAGCAGACATGCATTGCTACTAGCCAGGGTCTTTAGGATGCCTACAGTTTTGGGGTCAAAGGTCATTAAGGGGTTACTTCCGGTCAAAAACCAAAATTATCAAAAATGTTCAAATATTTTTTATCTCAAAATGTAAACAGACCAGAATAATATAACCAACATACATGAATTAGTGTTCCCTGATGTATGCATGGTATTTTTATTTTGGGGTCAAAGGTCATGAAGGGGTCACTTCCTGTTTTTAGCTGAATAACTTCAAGAATTTTTATCTCAAGAACTGAACATGTTAGAATTTTTAAATTAAAATTTAAACAATGCATTTTGTCGGTGTACATAAGGGTTTTTTTCATTGAGGTCAAAGGTCATTAAGGGGGTAAAAAGGTCAATCAAAAATTTAAAAAAATCAAAATCCATGTATAAGTTCCGATTAAGCTGAAATTCACCAGGAATATTTCTTATGACATCCTAAGCACAATGCAAGAGCAGTTGACCCCATCCGTAACCCAGGGGTCAAGTTATAGGGGTCAAATTGCGGCTTGTATTCAGCGTCTGTTGACTCTAGTTAACCATTTCACTGAGTTACCATGGTGGCAGTGCTTGAGATCTGCATGATCAGAATGGCAAATTTTGAAGCTTGTACAGTGGAAACTCTTTAATACAAGCTCTGATAATACAAAAAACCTGATATTTTCAGGTCCCTGGCACTGAATCCCTATGTAATATGTGATGGATAAGACAAACTAAATTTTGTGGCCCCACAATTTCGTATTAAAGGATTTTCCAGAACAAAAAACATCAAACAAATTTTAGACTTTTGCACTCAAAAATATGGCACATTTTGGGGACAACCAAAATGTTTTGAGGACAAGCAGAATTTAAGCTTTGGTTATATTCGGGGCAACCTCCATATTTTCCTTATTTCGGACATTGCTCAGAGCCCTTCCTAACTTAAAAACTTAAATGAGGAATTTTCACATCTGACGATGTCAGTCCTGAGAGTTTTGTGTGGCAGATTTGGAATTGAAAGGAAGTCTCCGGCAATCACATAATGTTATGATTGCCGGCGACTACCTTAAAAAAAACAGCTGAATTTTTTTTCTTCAAATTCCTCAATCCAACAGGAATAACTTGCAACAAGCAGGCAATTTTACTAACGTGTGGGGTGGCTTTGAGACAAACTATCAAATTAAGATGGCCTTATCAATCAAACCAAGTAGTTTGTTGAGCAAAATAATTTTTTTCGCATTTTATACAATGTACATACTCAAGTCCATTGTAGCAAGCAACGATATGTGATGCGATCAAGCAAAATTAGTCGGAACTCTGAAATATTGATTTTGAGATATAGGCATACAAAGGAAATATTTCCTTCATTTCATATTGTTTTGGAAACTCTTTTAATTAAAATTGCTCATATCTTTGGAACTGGTTGTTCAATTTCAATGGTGTTTTCTACAAAATCCAAATTTGTAAATTATGCATTTTACAATCCTATAAGAAACTGAAAATTTAATATGTCCGAGTTCCGACTGATTTTGCTTAATCGCATCACATATGTTAACTAGAATTATGCGGTTCGTAATTAAGGTGGCCCCCACAAAACTGTAGACCACATATGAGGCCACCATATACTATCACAATACCAAGTTTGAAGTTGGGGCCAACAATTTGACCGAAATAAAAACAAAATTGAACATTTCATTTAACGATAATTCAAAATCAAATCCAGAGACACGCCACTATATTGCACACATAGTTTGCAAAAATGACAAAAGCTCCAAAAGTTTCATGAGTCATGCTTTCTCATCATTTCAAAATTACTGATACTTTTCATGTGTCTTCTCATGAGCATTCCTAGACGAACTAGTAACAAAGTGTTTATCACAATATTTGCATGGGAATGGCATCACTCCCTTGTGAACCCTCTCATGCGCCTTTAGCACTACCTTCTGATTAAAACCCTTGCCGCATATACTACATAAAAACGGTTTCTCTCCTGTGTGAATCCTCACATGCTGTTTAACCATCCATGCTGTGAAAAACTTCTTTCCGCATTCATTGCATTTGTGATGATAATTACCCTTATCATGCTTCAGCTCGTGTTGTTTTAAAGAACTTTCAATGTGGAATACCTTTGAGCATATGGAGCAGAGGAACTTTTGATCTGTATTCCTGCTGTGAGCCGGTTCATGTCTTTTAAGAGATTTTCTACTAGCATACATTTTGTTACAAATTTTACATACATATGGTGGTCCGTGTATTCTTGGTTTAATCTCCCCATGATGAAGATTCTTGTGATATTGAAGAGTTAGTTTGGTCGATTGCTCACCATGAAAGAGACGCTTGTGATTTCTAAGAGTTAGCGTGTTTGAAAACATTTTATTGCAATGTTGGCATTTATGAGATGAGCCCAAACAAGGCATCTCATTATAATCATTATGATGCATATTAATTGTCTCAATATTACTACTTGATGCATCACTATGGTTACCTATTGTTGCATCACTGGTCTCACTTATTGCATCAGATTCTGCAATCATTGACTCATCCTCGGTATCATAATGGTCCTTGGTAAAACCAATATCATGTAGAATGGCGAAGCAATCCCAGCAGTAATCATAGTCTGTTTCTCCTTCAGGAATTGGTGCACCAGCTTTCTCATTGTTGATGATCTCATTATCAGCTAGTTTTTTCTTACAGCGATGACATGTGTAGTACATCTCTGTTATCTCTTTGTCTGGCTGATGAAATATTTCAGGTACAGTATGAGATGATGTAGGTGTGTAACTGTAATACAAAGAAAGACACTTCTCTTAAATTACATAATTACCAATCTCTACATGCTTTGAATCTTTTGGATATACCCATGACTATACATATTATTTACCAACATATCATCACTTACCAACCCCTTTCAGATGAAACAACATAGTATTTTGTAAATGGCATTAAAATTGAAGCTATCATTACATGTACAAGGTGTCCCATAAAAAGGTTACATGTAGAAAATGAACCGCATTTGTTGATGGCTCAACATAACAATGTCATTTTGTCAGATATTAGTTAATTCATCCTTCTTCTAATTGTCTGCTAAGTTTCAACTCTGTATCATAAAAGCAACTTAACTTATGAGCACAAGATGACAGGGGTGTCACGAGTGGCTAACCATCAAAATATCGCACAACGAAAGTTGAACACAGTCACACCTTTGTTTTCATATTTTTTCTTTACTAATTTTTATTTTTCTCATATTTTGTCATGGTTCAGCCTATTGCACAAAAGAAACAAATTCAAAAACAAATATTGCACACTGAAAATAAATCAGTTTTAGAGCTTCTAGACTTCTTGGTGGTAACACATTAAGGAAAATGGTCATTAGAGAAGAATACGTTTTTGCTGAATGTGTTTCTGCACGCTGTCATCAACATAGTGAAATTAATAACAATCTTTAGCATTTAGGCTTTGTTGAGTTGAAATCGCTGCTGTGTTATATGCTGTAAGGATATTGTACATTTCTGACTGAACTCTTGAATTAAAACTGAACGAGTTTTATTTTCTGTTTCTCAGAATAAAACACTGCATACATCAGCAATGCTATGGCTGGGCTTACTCAAATGCCCGCCAAAAGCATGGTGGCTGTGACGGTGGTAATGAAACTTGTTTTGCATTATGTCACGTAAACAGCTTGCTCAGGAATGCGTGGAATGCGGGCTAAATACACAAGTTGTGAACTTGACATTCACAAGGGTACTAGTAGAGGGTATATAGATTATGTCATGAAAAGGACATTTATATTTGTTAACATTAACTTAGATTATTTTCAAAAATCTACATGTAACCTTTTTTTGGGACACCCGGTACTTCTCCTGGCATGATAATACATTTCAATGAAAAAAAAGGGAAAATTCTAGAAAAAAAAGGAAAAAGTGCGTAAAATATGGCAAAAATGTTCAGAACGGGCTAAAAAGAAATAAAAACACAGAAATTTGGGTAAAAAAAATGATTAAAAGGAATTCCTTTTTATAAAAAAGAAACAATCTCATGCCACCTTCACATTATTTTTCTCTCCAAACTTCAGAAGATTATACATTCAAATAACAGCAAAACAAGTCACATCACTTAGTATTTTATTAAAGCTGCAGGCCTACAGTATTACAATTCAATTTGAGTCTTACAATTGTATGCATTTATCTCCTGAGATTCAGATTTCTTTTCTTTTTCAAAATTGATCCATAAATACAAATTTCCATTAGCTTCCATTGACAAAAGATAATCAATAAGTATACATTAAGCCCATAAAGGCAAACATATTGGCAGTCTATCTTAGAGAAGAGGGTGTGTAATGATTATACCATTATTAGAAACAAGAGATAGAGGGCTCCCTACAGTATTTCTTGCACATGGGGGGGGAGGGTCGGATGCAATATCACCATTTTTGACATCGCCATTAAGCAAAATTATGTTATTCTAAAACAGTTGGGGTGCTCCAAAGTACCACATAACTATGACGGGGTGAATCGGGACAGTTTGGGCATGGCTTTAATTGTATTTTTTTCTTTGTAGCTTCAATTGCCACAGTCATTGGTGCATTTTATGTCCACACATGAGATCTACATACTGGTAATGTTAGATTGAGTGGATTTCAAGTGCTTTACCTTTTTTTATAAAAAAAAGTGACTGTCCCGATTCACCCCGAGTTTGGGGTGAATCGGGACAGCAGAGTAAATAGTATTTGATGAAGGTTTGAATTAGTTTTTGTACCCTTTATCCCCACAAATGAGGTGAATTGGGACATTAAACAAGTATTTAAATACTTCTCTAATAATTTAGAACAATTTAGTTTGCACATGTGATACAGGAAATATGGAGCCCGGGACACTAAAATGAAAATTTCCTCCAATTGCTCAAAAAAAATGATGTGGTCAGAACTTTATCCCTCCCAGTGGAACCATTGGAGGAAATGAGCTGGAAATGCACAGGGACCTCACAAAAGTGTCATACATGTGCTGTAAAAGTGAAAATTTGGTTAGTCCAAAGAAATTTTTAATTTTGTTGATTTTTGTACTTTTCAGATTTGAACTTTTGAGAACGGGGTGAATTGGGACACAATGTACTGTAGCTTTAATGGTATTAAGTTTGGATTATTCTCTATGTGGCATCACCTTAAGCCTGTAATAGTTAGTTGTCCTCTACCCGGTACCACCCACCACTAATTTTAAAAACAGGAAGTGAGTTTTACTGTCCCGGTACAAAATTTTACCACACCTAATTTTCAGAATTCCAGAAATAATTTTTTGAAAGGATTTTCAGGTTTTAAATAAATACGTACTTTGTTTTTAAAATATTGTTATTAATTTGTTTGTATCTTTAATGGTATAACTTGTATTAAGATATGTATTGGTAAAACAGACCTATTTGCACCTTCATTGGGCACAGGTCATTGGGTAGCTCTATAATTTGACTTAGAATTAGGAAATTAGAAAAACAAATTTGAAAGCCACCCACCCTTAACCCAAAAAAGTTTTGGAGGACAACCATTTGAACTATAATGTTGTTAGTCTTATCCTGAAGTTCCAGTAATTATTGAGTTAATTATGCTTTGAATATTGCTGTTAGAGTTGGAAAATGTTTGCCAATGTTCAATTTGTTGGACTGATAGAAATCATTCGTGAGTTGTTTTTAATGGCACTGGTTGCAAGTTGGTACCAGTATGGTATTGCTAAATTGCCCATAATGTGTTTGGCCAAAGGTTGTTTTGCTTTTAGGCTGTATGTACATGATAATTGTTATTGATGGAAAATCACATGCAAGTAGCAAGAACATTTAACAGTTGTCTGCAATATGTGCGAGTTGTCCATTTTTGACTGAAAGTCACAGCTCGCTCGTTATTTTTTCCTTTAAAAATGACACATGATTATCGGTATTTTTTTTTAATGTTTAGGGAGAAATGCAGTATTTATTTGGTAAGAAACAATGTAGTATTACTTTATGTAAGTAGTGATAAGAAAAGAACAATGAAAACTTACGTTTTAACATGAAATGTGAAGGTCAAAAGTTTTATTACTTTTTTACCGTAACAAGTACAGTCCAGTTGAGGGTACCAAAGAACATCCAAGTTATGGCAGTAAACATGACATCAATTGTTGTTAAATTGTTCTAAATTATTAGAGAAGTATAAAAATACTTGTTTAATGTCCCAATTCACCTCATTTGTGGGGATAAAGGGTACAAAAACTAATTCAAACCTTCATCAAATATTAATACTATTTACTCTGCTGTCCCGATTCACCCCAAACTCGGGGTGAATCGGGACAGTCACTTTTTTTAAAAAAAAGAGGTAAAGCACTCGAAATCCACTCAATCTAACATTACCAGTATGTAGATCTCATGTGTGGACATAAAATGCATCAATGACTGTGGCAATTGAAGCTACAAAGAAAACAAGGCGGTTCTCGAACCACAAGTCTCGCCTGCTTTCGCGACCACCTGCTTTTGCGATTACTTTTGGTAGAGGTAAATGAATTTGGCGGTTATCGGCTGGGCACGATTATCTGGCTGATGGTGACTGTACCCACCAAGTTTCATGCCGGTACAACAGTTTGTACTAAATTTGACCTCAGATGACCCCTGGTGACCTTGAAATGACCTTCCAAAAATTTGGCTTTAAATGTTGACTGTACCCACCAAGTTTCATGCCCGTACAACAGTTTTTACTAAATTTGACCTCAGATGACCCCTGATGACCTTGAAATGACCTTCCAAAAATTTGGCTTTAAATGTCGACTGTACCCACCAAGTTTCATGCCCCATACAACAGTTTTTACTAATTTGACCTCAGATGACCCCTGGTGACCTCGAAATGACCTTCCAAAAATTTGGCTTTAAATGTTGACTGTACCCACCAAGTTTCATGCCCATACAACAGTTTTTACTAATTTGACCTCAGATGACCCTGGTGACCTTGAAATGACCTTCCAAAAATTTGGCATTAAATGTTGACTGTACCCACCAAGTTTCATGCCCGTACAACAGTTTTACTAATTTGACCTCAGATGACCCCTGGTGACCTCGAAATGACCTTCCAAAAATTTGGCTTTAAATGTTGACTGTACCCACCAAGTTTCATGCCCATACAACAGTTTTTACTAATTTGACCTCAGATGACCCCTGGTGACCTTGAAATGACCTTCCAAAAATTTGGCTTAAGTTTCATGCCTATACGACAGTTTTTACTCATTTGACCTCAGATGACCCCTACATGACCTCAGTGACCTTGACCCACTAACCAATACAACCCGGTTCTGTCTCGGGTCAAGATGCACCCACCCACCAAGTTTGAGGAACGTGCGACTCCTAGTCTCCGAGAAAATAGGCGGAAGGCAAACTTTAACCAAAACTTTAACCAAATTTGTCACATACACACCCCCACATACATACGGAAAAGTGATTATATAGTCTCCTGCCTTATCAGGCGAGACAAAAATACAATTAAAGCCATGCCCAAACTGTCCCGATTCACCCCGTTTTACGGTATGTATGTAAGTATGTTGTTGTTTTTTTCAATTGGTCATGGAACTGTTAACCGTTAACCATCTTATTTGAATGTGCTGTCAGCCTTGTAGTTTTATCAGCCTCATACGTCCCCATGTCCTATACTGCCTGTTATATAGGAGGCCCCAGGTCACATGGAGGAAAATGGTAAATCACACATATTTATATAGCAGCATTTCTCCTCATTTTTCACAATATTGCAGAATTCAGCAGCCAGATTTTGTCGTTATTTTAGAAAATCTGGCTGTTTTTATGTGATCTCCCATTTTCCCCCATGTGACCTTATAGGGGTGTGTGTGTGACAAATTCGCTTGAATTTTACCAATTTTTTTTTGCCAGAATTCACACCATGATAGTGACACCATCCATTGGTTTTGTGAGTCAATTTCAATATTCTGTATCTATTTCTCCCTTACAGTAAATGCAACTGATTTCTCATGGCACTATAACTAAAAATTGACATTTTTGAAATTTAACAGTCCTTGAAGTAAATTGTATAAATCTAATGATATGTACTTAAAGTGTATGTAGCTGGGTTGAAAAGAAGTCCAATCGTCCATCATTTTGACCTTCCGTATTGAAGATTCCCCAAAACACAAAAAAAAATCAGGTCTTTTTGGGAAGAAATGTACTTATCTTCAATATGAAAGGTCAAAATTTTCAATTGATGGTCGGCTTTTTGTCCCAGCTACATACACTTTAAGTACATATCATTAGATTTATAAAGTTTACTTTGAGGACTGTTAAAAGTCAAAAAATTTAAAAAATATCAATTTTTAATAATTTGCCCTAAAATTTGTATTGTATTGCAAATTTCAAAAAATCAAAATTATTTGATATCAGGATATCGTATTCAGAATGCAATTTGATATGTCTGATATGCTCAGGTCCCACAAAAAATATGTGAAAATGTTGCTATCCAAGCCATTATGCTATAAATAATGTTAATATAATAATTAAGTAAGCATTAATACTCTGGTGAAGTGATGTAATAAACGGAAGTAACTACCATAGCAATAGGTGAAAACAATTTTTGAATATACCGCGCTGCACTGGTACATTGACACGGTACCTCTGCATTGAAGTAAATTTTACAGTCTATGATTGAAGCATTTGGAATTCAGAATGCAATTCGATATGTCTGATGTGCTCGAATGGCCCACAATAAATACTGTCCAAACGTTCATACCCCAGCCCTTAACTGGATCAGATATTAAAACATGCAAGCAGAAATAGGGTGGCGACAGAAAGTGACTAAATGACCATATACTTTAGTCAGACCATCTTAATTTAATAGTTTGTCTCAAAGCCCTTAAATGAGGAATTTTCACATCTGACGATGTCAGTCCTGAGATCTTTGTGTGGTGGATTTGGAATTAAAAGGAAATCTCCAGCAATAACATGATGTTATGATTGCCGGAGACTCCCTTTAAAAAAAACAGCTGAATCTTTTTTTTCAAATTACTCAATCCAGCAGGAATAATGTGCAACAAACAGGCAATTTGACTAACTATCAATTTAAGATGGCTGACTTATCAATCAAATCAAGTAGTTTGTTGAGCAAAATAATTTTTTTTCATTTTATACAATGTACATACTCAAGTCCATTGTAGCAAGCAACGATATGTGATGCGATCAAGCAAAATTAGTCGGAACTCGGAAATATTGATTTTGAGATATAGGCATACAAAGGAAATATTTCCTTTGTTTCATATTGTTTTGGAAACTCTATAATTGCTCATATCTTTGGAACTGGTTGTTCAGTTTGAATAGTGTTTTCTACAAAATACAGATTTGTAAATTATGCATTTTACTATCCTATAAGAAACTGAAAATGTTATATTTCCGAGTTCCGATTGATTTTGCTTGATCGCATCACATATGTTAAAAATTTGACTGAAATAAAAATAAAATTGAACATTTCATTTAACAATAATTCAAAATCAAATCCAGAGACACGCCACTATATTGCACACATAGTTTGCAAAAATGACACAAGCTCCAAAAGTTTCATGAGTCATGCTTTCTCATCATTTCAAAATTACTGATACTTTTCATGTGTCTTCTCATGAGCATTCCTAGACTAACTAGTAACAAAGCGTTTATCACAATATTTGCATGGGAATGGCATCACTCCCTTGTGAACCCTCTCATGCGCCTTTAGCACTACTTTCTGATTAAAACCCTTGCCGCATATACTACATAAAAACGGTTTCTCTCCTGTGTGAATCCTCTCGTGCTGTTTAAGCTTCCATTCCGAGGGAAACTTCTTTCCGCATTCTTCGCATTCGTGATTGAGAGGAAATTTACCCCAATGTCTCAGCTCGTGTTCTTCTAGACTTTTCTTCCAGTTGAATACACGCGAGCATATGGAGCAGAGGAACTTTTTATCCGGATCTGTGTCGTGCATCTGCTTGTGCACTCTAAGAGATCTTTTGCTGGCATAATTTTTGCAGCAAATTGTACACACGTATGGTGGGCCTCTGTCTGTACTTGGTTTCTCACCGTGGAAGAGACGGTTGTGATTTGTGAAATGTTTCTTGTCTAAAAAGGTTTTATTACAACATTCATATTTTTGAGATACTTTATCACCACCATGCTTGTTCTCGGATGTCTCATTTTGATGCATATTAATTATCTCAATAGCATTACTTGATGCGTCACTATGGTTACCGATTGTTGCATCACTGGTCTCACTTACATGTATTGCATTGCTTGAATCTTTGCTGTGCAACCGTTCATGTATTTTTAGATATCGTCTATTGCAATAACTTCTGTTGCAAATTTTACATACACATGGTTCTTCATCTTTTCTTGGTTTCTCACCGTGAAAGAGACGGATGTGATTTGTAAGAGTTCTCTGGTTTGAAAAAGTTTTATTACAACATTTGCAATGCTGAAATCTTTTACCGTCGTAATCGTTCTCAGATGCCTTATTTTGGTGCATATTTTTGGTGTTTGGTTTCTCACCATGGAAGAGACGGTTGTGATTTGTAAGAGCTCTCATGTTTAAGAAAGTTTTATTGCAACATTCACATTGATGAAATCCTTTGTCTGCATCATAATCATTCTCAGATGTCTTATTTTGATGCATATTAATTATCTCAATATCACTACTTGATGCATCACTATGGTTACCGATTGTTGCATCACTGGTTTCACTTATCGCATCACCTACATCTCTGGTGTGCAACTGTTCATGTACTTTAAGACTCCATCTGTTGGCATAAATTGTGTTGCAAATTTTACATACACATAGTTCTTCATCTTTTACATCTCTGGTGTGCAACCGTTCATGTACTTGAAGACTTCTTCTGTTGGCATAAGTTTTGCTGCAAATTTTACATACACATGGTTCTCTATCTTTTCCCGCTCTCTCACCGTGAAAGAGACGGTTGTGATTTGTAAAAGTTCTCTTGTTTAAAAAAGTTTTATTACAACATTTGCAATGATGAAATCGTCTACCGTCGTAATCGTTTTCAGATGTCTTATTTTGGTGCATATTTTTGGTGCTTGGTTCCTCACCATGGAAGAGACGGTTGTGGTTTGTAAAATGTCTCTTGTTTAAGAAAGTTTGATTGCAACATTCATATTTAAGAGATCCTTTGTCACCATCATGAATGTTCTCAGATGTCTCATTTTGATGCATATTATTAATTGTCTCAATATCATTACTTGATGCATCCCCGGATACATCACTATGGTTACCTATCGTTGCATCACTGGTCTCGCTTATTGCATCACTTGAATCTGATTCCACTATCATTGACTCATCCTCGGTATCATAATGGTCCTCTGTGAAACCAATATCATGGAGAATGGCGAAGCAATCCCAGCAGTAATCATAGTCTGTTTCTCCTTCAGGAATTGGTGCACCAGCTTTCTCATTGTTGATGGTCTCATTATGGGGTAGTTTTTTCTTACAGCGATGACACATGATCTCTGTTATCTCTTTGTCCGGCTGATGAAATATATCAGGTACAGTATTGGTATGCGATGATGTACTAGGTGTGCAACTGTAAATAATATAATAAGAAAAATACTTCTCTTGCATAATTGCCAACATGATTTGGATCTTTTGGATATGTTGATACATGTACATCCAGAAACATATAGGCCTAATACCTTGACCAACCCCTTCAGAGATGACTATGTAGAGAATAAACAATAGGAATTTTTGTTTTTATTATCCTCTACCGTGTGATAAACAATGGGCAGGTCCAATATTTTGAGTAGTGGATGCCGGCGCGTTTATTCTCATTCTTATAAGTTACCGTCATAAAAACTCCCTATTATAAAATGAACGAAATTTATTTACAACTCATGTATTCTGTTGCGCGTACTGCTAGCGTGTGCACTAGTCTACGCATACAACGCAATACATACCCGCACCTCTACAAGCGTATTACGCGTTATCAGCACTAATGACGACGTGGGGTCGTCTACATCCTGATAGACGACACCCAAAATCATGTGATTGTCCAATCAGATTATGTGTCTACGAACTAGACCACTCCCACCGACTAAGAATATGCGTGTTAAATGGGCACTGTCGCAGAGAATATATGGGTTAATGGCGTTTTGGGGCTCAAGCTGTCCATTCTTTCATTGCTTTTTCTCTTTTTTCACTTTCTTTTTCTCTTTTTACAAAAAAAGGGGGTCCACTCCTTTGAACAACATTTGGAAATGTCAAGGAAACTATAAAGGGAGACACTTGCTTTGCCACCCTGTACCCCTTCCATATCACCCATAATTCTGTGGATGCATTCATCCAAATAACAACAAAATAAGTCACATCAATTGCAATAATTTATTTTTCCATTTTAATTATAGCTACTTGCTTATACATGTACTTCAAACCAATGTAAATCTCAACCATCTTGAGTTTCAGATTTTTTTTTCCTTTTCAAAATTGATCTAATAATACAAATTTACATTGACAAATAATACAATGTAAGCAATAAGTGGAGTACTAACTAGGCAAGTTAAAAAAGGTGAGTTGAAGAAAAGGCGACTTAAAACTTGCTGTAACCTACTTACATATGTATGGGACTTGACGTAAATCTTTAACTCGACAACAGGACTTGTCGTAACTTGCCGATGGGACTTGCCGTAAAAATCTTAACTCGCTGGTGGGACTTGCTGTAAAAATCTTAACTCTAATTTTTTAACAGTCCAAGGGGTCTTATTTTTTCAGTATATCAGGCCTTGTTGTGTGCTTCATGCAAAGTTTTCCCAGTGAAATCATTTTGGAAACTAGTCATCAGACCAATTTTGCTCCCCTTGGAAATTTTGCCCCCCATGGTTATATTACCAGGCTAGCCAGCTCCATATACAGGACTGGCGCTAGCTACATTGATTTCCTGAGCAGAATCGACCAAAAATGTGATGTGAATCTTATTCTTAGATGAGCATGTACATATACATATGAAGAGCTTAGTTTCAAAACCCCTTACATCCACTTCAGAAATTTTGAGAAAACATTAATAAATCATCAAAGAAATCATTGATATAAGGGGGTCTGCAACAAAAGCAGTTTTTGGCGGGATGCCTGGGTAGGATGAGCATCCCGCCAAAAACTGCTCTTTATTATAGGGCTCATATTGAAATACCCTACCACGTTTTCACACAGAAAGAAGGCAGGATTCCCCTTGCCAAGCGTGCGCCTCAGGAAAGCTCAGTCATAAAACGGATGGATTATATGCATCAGTGATACACCCTGCCTTTTGAAGCGGTCCATGATGAATGGGAAGATTTACTCCGCCCACTACAAACATAACGGTCTGGTGACAAGGATTAATAAAAGTTTATCAAAGACCTGCAATTTTATTGATTGTTGAACTAATTGAACTAATCGGCTCATCGCACAACCCAGGAAAGCGCGCTCCTAATTTAAGTGGCTAATTGCAGTGTTATAATCACACAGGATTTTAACAAAAGAAGGCTAGCACAGGAAAGCTGCAAGATGGCGCACACCTTCCTGTGTAAGGGAATTTCAATATGAGCCCTATAATATATCAGTGATTTTTTAGATGATTTCTCAAAATTGCTCAAGTGGATGTAAGGGGTTTTGAAACTAAGCTCTTCATAATTATACATCTTAATTTGGGGCTATAAATATTGTACAAATTACAAATTGGCCCAGTACACTCTTAATAACAAAGACTGCTCAACATGGCCTGGAGACAGTGCAAAAATTGAGTCAATTAATATGCTCAATATTGAGCATATTTTTAAATACAGTTGAGTATAATTTATTCAACATTGAGTATATTGATTCAAGTATATATTTGTGGGATAGGCTTTTACGACGGGAATTCATAACAATTAGTGGGTTTTTAGCGGGTTCGCCGTCGGACAAGTTTAGAACTGTCAAGCTTTCGTCAGGAGTAGCTCTGACTTCTTCAGGACAAAGTAGGTCCTACCTAAGAATGAGACATGTAGACCGCCAATTGTCTACTGATGACTCTGAAAAGAGTCGTTCACTGAAGACTGCCCCTTGTCAACAGAGAAAACAAGCAGATCTCGCCTATCTGCTAATGTGAAGGTTTTGGTGGCTCTGAAAAGAGCCGTTCAGTGAAGACTGCCCCTTGTCTACAGAGAACTAGCAGATCTCGCCTATCTGCTTATATAAAAAAACCCACTAATTGTTGTGATTCAAGTATGTTGAGCTTTTCCCTTTTTATTCTGGAATGAGTCATTTTTATTTACAGATTTCACATCACCAAATAATGTCTCTTGGGGGCTCTTGTCCTGATCTGCGGTGTTTTTACATTTCGGTAAAAGTTATACCTATAAATCAACATTAAAAACAAAAAAATTGTGCAGATTTTGGGGCAAATTTGTGCCAGATAATAAATGTAGGCTTGAATCTAAGCATCTGCCAAGATTGGGAAAGATTCTGGGCTTTTATTCAGATTTTTCATGTATTTCTCAAACCTTCTAGGTAAAATCACAAGTGCTTCTATTTTGAAAATTGCTTGTTTGTCTGTCAGGAAAACATCACTTTGAAAAAATGAGTCGCTTTGTAAGGTAGGTAGAGCCATATGAATAGCGGCCATTTTGTACATAAAGTATAGGGAAATTTATTACTAGTGCACCCTACAGTGCCTTGATTTGTGGCCAAAATGGTGCTAACTTGAAATTTCGAGCACTTTGTGCACAATCGTTGAAAGTAAAAGCGGGCATGTAAAATTAGGCCCACCAGAATGGGCTATTCCATTTAAAATCCACACTACCCCTGTGGAAGATTTTGGAAATATCACAGGGAGAGTATATTTTTAAATGTAATTGGTCCGAGTTAATAATTATGAAACCCATACTCACCCTGTATTATGGCTTTACCTATACATTTGTATCTTCCAAAACTGATGTGAGTATTTTAAACGGAAGTTACCCTTGGAATTGAATACTCTATTTAAAACTCACACTCCCTCTGTGGAAGACTTCCACAGAGTAGTGCCAGAGATCCTTTAATAATAGGGCAATTTAAAAAAAAATGAAGCCCTTCACTTTTTACTTGTTATTTCATAAATAAAGTCCTTTCCAGAAACCCCAATGATTGTAAAATGTGTGCTTAGATAGTCATTTATTTGTGACAAAAGATTTTAGCCCTCGCGTTTTGTCGAAAAAAATACCAGCCGATTATAATGCTAAAATTGTCAGGAGTGTAACACTTTTTTTTGCAATGAAAATCAACAGCAAGTTTTCAGAGAGCTAGTACAAAAAGATCAGGGTGTATATGTAACTATGTGATGTATATTTTGGAAGGCTAAATGGTCTACTTTCATTCAAAACTAATCCCAGTGATATCTATGTTGCTTAAGTTCCTCAAAATATTTTTTATAACATTACAGTATGACTTTTTGAAATTTGAAGCCTAACTCAACTAGTTGCAGAAATGATCATTGGAAATTATATGGTACAATGTTACACATTTCTTTCTTCATGCATGCTTATAAGTATCCCTTTGACCTATCATAAATAGCCAACTGATTTTAATAATCTGCATTGTTGCAGTTGAAGTGAAGCTTTTACTGAGAGAACCCAAAAATGTCAGGAGTGTAACATTGGCATTCTATCTTAAATTTAGTAATTGTTTTATAGATTTAATTACTTAAAATATTTTTTTAATAATAGTATAAGATAGATAGAAACTAATAATAACAAATACAATTGTGTTGGGTTGGGTATGTTTGTTATACATTTCATAAAATGTTGCGTCAGGAGTGTAACACATTTTGTTAATTGTGCTAAGATTCATCACAATAAGAACAAAGGCATGTAAAAAATTGAACATTCTGACTATAATAATACAGGTGATGCCTTGTAAATATAATTCATATTTATTCAATATACTAAATTGGATATTATTCTTTCATATGTTCAGTTTTTTTGCTTACATTGACTGAACATTATCTGTCAGGAGTGTAACAAAAGTATATTGGAAGTAAATGTTCAGATGGAATTAAACGGGCATATTGTATTTACCAAAATACTTTTAGCATGTATACTATATACCCATCTACAATACTTTAGAGGCATATTTTAAGTTTCTTTGCTTACATAACTTGAGACTGTGCCTGTAAAGATTATCTGTCAGGAGTGTAACAAAAGTGGTTGAATTATTGGCATCTTCCTTCCCATAACATAGAATATAACATGTACCCCAATATTGTTTTTTTATGTTGGTATTTCAAAGAGTGATATTTAAAACAAGTTTCAAACACTCTAGTACCATATTGTTGTATTGCCTGCCCACAAAATACTACGTGTTCATCACAATTTAAACTGAGAATGAACAAACAACACATAAAAATCTAAATGTTAACATATTTTTTAGTTTAATGTATGAACAGACACTCCTAATTTGTGTAATGTCATTATAACTACCTTACTGTTGAAGGGAAATGATTTGTGCTTCTTATAAATTCATCTTTTATAAATATAACAGTGTCAGGAGTGTAACACCATGTGTAGAAATATACATAAATGCTTTTTTGATGGATCGCCACTTTGTCATCGATTGTCATATAGACTCCAAATTTTCAGTACATTTAGGTAATACCACTCTCTGATGATAAAAACTATTAACAATCTTAAAAAACTGGCCAATTTGGAAAACCAAAAACTTTTTATTCTCAAATGTTTAAAAAGGGCATGTGTTGGCCAATTTGGTGGTATTTTTTCACTTTCATAGGTGTTGCTGTAATGAGGTAGCATTTTTTTTGTTATTCAATCTTTATAGGTATACTGGAACCAAAAAGTAGCATTTAGAAACATGCATTCTGTAAGATACACCAAGACCAAGTTTATGTTATTTTTTACAAAAAAATGCAGTTTTTGTTATAAATCTGTAAAAAATAAAAAAATTTGACTGATTTTGTCTGATCCTCAACTTATTTCACACAATATAACATCCTAAGCTCACAATAACATCCAAAATGGATTGATATATCAATATCCTATTTTTGGACAAAATGTCCACTTATGGCTTCATTTTTTTTAAATTGCCCAATAGAGATAGGACACTCTCTACAAACTGCCTATACCATGCTATACCACAGCTGAAGACAGGCAATTCGCAAGCGTCGTCGCCGGCCAAGTCTTACTACGATCGTGTAATGAGAAGATAGAGTCCTACATAGATATCTGAGGAAGAGACGGTCCGAATTGACCTAGTGACCTATAATTTATCCGAGAATCACATTTTTAGAGTATAAGTCCGCCCACCGCTGTCAATCATTCTAATGAACAAATAAAACAAGCTCTGGCAATAACGTAATCCTAATTATAAATGAGAAAATCACATTGTACATGTACTGTCTGCTGTACCATATGTCTTCCAACAAGTGCCGGAGTGTCGCGGTCCTGGTAGTGCGCATTTAAAATGGAATAGCCCAATATAATGGCATGTACATAAATTGACTTGAAAAGCCATATGTACAATTTCTGTCAAATTTTATATTCTTATTCTTTACCCAAAACGCTGAAATAATGTTGGAAGGGTTTATGTCCATTTTTCGCTGAAATACCAAGACCCCACTGGCTATTTTGGCCATTTGGAGTTCTATGGGGGACTTCAAGTCATTGCTCTGTTGACAAACAAACACAACAAATTTGGCCTATTCCATTTATTGTAAAAGTGGACATTTTCATGGTACATTAATTTTCACACTTTCGCGCACAACACAGCTACCGCGAAAATAAAAACATGCAAATATGTTCTTTTAATGTACAGGTCTACGTAAGAAAACTCAAAATCAAGAAATTTAAAACAAGCAATGCAGTTCAAAATCGGCAAAGCACGAAAAATTACACACGCGAAAATGACCACTTTTACAGTAGGTGCAAGATGGGACATGTGTAAACATTACAAATATGCCAAAACATCAGGTTTGAAAAAAATTAACCAATTTCATATTATATTTATAAGGCTTATTATGGCTTAAATTATCATCCTCTTGAGAAAGTTCAAAATTAGGAAATATAAATACATAAAAAGTCAAATAATGATAGTTTGCAGGATGATTCACTAAGAATGAATGATTGTGGTACAACAAATTAAACTGGGTTGTGTGCAGGGACTGCCTTTTGAGGAGAGCGAAAGCAATCAATCTTTACTGCTCTTCTTAAATCTGATAGGAGAGTGATTTTTTAGCTTTACTTAGCTGTCCATTCTCTCCTTACATTCTATTATGAATGCTTGATACATCTCTCCTTGAAGGCTCCAGAAGAGCTATTTAATGCTCTCCTCCTGCAAATTCCAAAAGCTCTCCTCCTGCAAATTCCAACAGACAGTCCCTGGTTTGCCAAGCAAAATCATTTAAAGCTGATTTGTAAGACTAAATAAATATTCCACTGAAATAAAAGGAATTGAACATTTCAGTTGGCAATGTTTCAGATCAAATCCAGATACATACCACTCACTTCATGTGTCTATGAAGGTCGCAAAAATGACTAGAGTTCAAAGGTTAATGAATCATTTCCAAATTAATGATACTTTTCATGTGTCTTTTCATGAGAATTCTTCTGACTGCTCTGAACAAAGCGTTTATCTCATTATTTCCAAATTAATGATACTTTTCATGTGTCTTTTCATGACTATTCCTAGCACAGCTTTGAACAAAGCGTTTATCACAATATTTACATGAGAATGGCATCACTCCGTTGTGCATCCTTTCATGCGCTTTTAGTGATACGTTCTGATTAAAACCCTTGCCACATATACTACATAAATAAGGTTTCTCTCCTGTGTGAATCATCCTGTGACGTCTAAGCCTGTCTCGCCTGTAAAACTTCTTTCCGCATTCTTTGCACTGGTGACGGAAATTACCTTGATGTTGCAGCTCGTGTGCTCTTAAGGAACGCCTATAGGCGAATACTTTTGAGCATATGGAGCAAAGGAACTTCTGATCTGGATCTTTTTTGTGCAAATATCCATGCACTCTAAGATTGACCCATTTGGCAAATATTTTGCAGCAAATTTTACACACGTATGGTCCTTCATCTTTTTGGGCATCTCTTGTTATTGGTTTTTCACCATGAAAGAGACGTTTGTGAGTTTTAAGAGTTTTATTGTGTAAAAAAGTTCTATTGCAATGTTCGCATTTATGAGATCCTTTGTTACTGTCATTATTGTCTTTTTTTGGTTTTTCACCATGAAAGAGACGTTTGTGAGTTTTAAGATTTCTCTTGTTTAAATAAGTTCTATTGCAATATTCACATTCATGAGATCCTCTGTTTCCACCATGCTTGTTCTCAGATGTCTCGTTTTGATGCATATTAATCGTCTCAATATTACTACTTGATGCATCAATATGGTTACCTATCGTCGCATCACTGGTCTCGCTTATTGCATCACTTGCATCAGATTCTGCAATCGTTGCCTCCTCCTCCTCCTTGGTATTATGTTTCTCGGTGAAACCAATATCATGAAGTATCGCAAAGCAATCCCAGCAGTAATCATAGTCTGTTTCTCCTTCAGGAGTTGGTGCACCAGCTCTCTTATTGTTGATGATCTCATTATCAGCTAGTTTTTTCTTGCAGCGATGACATGTGTAGTACGTCTCTGTTATCTCTTTGTATGGCTGATGAAATATATCGGGTACAGTATTGGTATGAGATGATGTACTAGGTGTGTAACTGTAAATAATACAATAAAAAAAATTCTCTTGCATTTTTTTTTTACATATGTAATTGCCAATCTTTATATTCTTTGGATTGTGTTGAATATTTTTAGGGCTGCTAAGAATACGCAACTGCATTATTTGCTGTGCAGTTCACATTTTCTTTTTTGTTTTGTTTTTGCATTTTGTTTTTTTTTTCAGCGGATTTGGAGAGTCCCTGAAAACCTAATGTCAAGTTCTGCAATCATCTGTGGTTCATTTTTCATTTTTTGCGGGAAATCACATATTTTTGCATTGTTTGAAAAATCAAAGTGCATATTTTGGCCTCAAAAATCGCGTATTCTTAGCAGGCCTAAATATTTTGATAGATCCAGAAGCACATACAGGATCAGAATTTTGGCGAGAATCCGAGAATTCTCGCAAAGATTCTCGTAAACAAATTTGTGTGAATTTGGTTCTTGCAAACTTTTGCAGTAAAAACAGCAGTTGATTTGCAAGAATAAAATGATTCCCGCAAATTTATTCTGCAAGAATCAAAATTGATTCTTGCACTGTGAAACAAAATTCTGACCCTGTGTACATGTACACATCACTTAATATAACCCCTACAAAGGTGACTGACCGTTTGTAAATGGGCAGTCATTTCATTCATTTGCTTTTTCTTTTTTCTTCACTTTCATTTTCACTCCTTCCCCTTAATATCAAATAGTGGCTCGACTTCTTTGTGTATTGGCATTTATATGCATGGTCATTTTTATTATTGTTCTAAAACAAATTATAGGAAACTAAGGATAGTGTAAGGAGAGTTTGACACATTCTTTGCTACCCTAACCTCTTTCACCACCCTGATTCTCACCTCAGTCTGCGGAAAACCATCAGAAAAACAAGTCACATCATTGTAAGAATTTAATTTTCCATTTTATTATTATAGCTACTGGCAGGTACATATATTTCAATGTTTGGATTCACACAAAATATATGCAATGGAAATATACATACATGTAGGGGCCTGCATATACATTATGGAAAAGTTAATGGAACACTCCAGCAATCACAACATTATGCCTTATATATTAGAAAAACAATTATCAAGCACAAATCACATGGTTTTATTCAAAACAAAACTCATGTTTACCATAAAAATGAATAGAAACAGTCGTCTCTGTTCAAATTTCCTCGTTTACGGAGTTTAGGGTTAGGTTTAGGGTTGGGGTAGGGCAGTCTCGTAATAAGACTAAAAGGTTGCACCCTATTCAGCAATCGCTCCCTCTTCCCTCCCAAAATGTTTCTATATGGTCGGAAATCAATTGAGTTCAGTTACATTACAGAATTTAATTGTAGAATTTCTGCTCACCCCCATACACTGCTTAGCATGTGCAGATTATAGGTAGTGTATGTGCGACGTCCGTGATTCGAAAGTCGCGTAACACTGTTGGTCCCGTGTTCAGGAGGATTCATCCCTGTGCACGTTAAAGTGTCAGAGCTATTCTAAAAGAAAAGGGGGATCAATCCGGATCATCCCCGGTTCTGATATGCACTAAACCCTCTAAGTTCAAGAGGACAAGATGGGCGCAATACAACTGTACATAGGTTGTCTACCCATAAAATCCTGTAGAATGTAGGGGGGTAAGCAATTTTTGGCAAGCTGAGAGGGGGGCAAGCAATTTTTGGCACATATTTATGGGGCATTTTTAAAATAAAATGCTCCAACAAGGCTTAGAGTATGAAAAAACCCGCTATATGCAAATTTTCCTGCTCGCTGTGCTCGAGAAGTCTAGCCAAGAATTTGCTCAGCTTCACATTCTAGACTAGAGACCATTGCATTCAAAATCTAGTCGGATTTGCTGAAGCATGACACCGTTAAAAGCAATGGAAGTTCAGAAGTAAACTTAGCCGATCACGACAGGCGATTGCATCACAAAATGTTGCTAAAATTACACTTCAGCTAAATTTTAGACTGTCCAAAATAGGCAGATCTTCCTCAAAGATGCAGTTGACTCATCGAAATAACTTTCATCCCAATTTCAACATTTCAAATAGAATAAAAAACCTCTGGTGCAAAAAATTGCACCGCTGTCCGACCGAAAAACAATAGCAATGCACTCTGGCATCGAATGCGTAACTATCGTGTGCAAATTCAAAGCTAGAGTTCTTGAGTAATGCTTGCTGCACTCGCAACATGTACTTTTTATTGAAATTGGGATCCCAAAAATTTGCACATGCAACAAAAAGGGTAAAGATTTTTTGGCAGGCCAAGAGGTGGGGCAAGCTATTTTCGGCAAGCCATTTGGAAATTTTACCACCCAGGGGGAGCTCATAATTATTGCACAGCCCCCTAATCATGCTAATGTTGTGGAGTAAGCTTACCATTCCAGTTTAAACAATCATAATTAGCTTTGTGTGATCATTCAGAGCTTGTCACACAAAGCTAGTTGACTTACTCATTAGGACAATCCATCATTACTTTACTGCTGCAGTTCTTGACAGCTAAATTATTTATGGAGAAGATATTATTTTCTCCAATGTTGCCATTGTCTTGACCTCCGACCTACAAGCTGCAGGTAGCTATTAGCAGCCCGTAGGCAATCAATTTTCATTACTTCAAGGGCGCTTTACACCAAATCTTAACATTCTGCTCAAAAATCTACTTGTCATAGGGAGTGTTCATAAATACTCTGGATGGGGGTTGGAAAATATGGGGTGGATAAAAAAAAAAGTCCTAAAAAGGGGGCTTTAAAAAAAAGTCCTTAAAAGGGCATTTTGTGATCCACAGCATCACCCCCCCCACACACACACTTTTCTCAATTTCCAAAAAAAAGTTGAGATTTGTATACCACTGGATACCTCTGGCTTAATGTTTATGTACAAAAAATTTCATGCAGATTAATTTGTTCAGCAAAAACATTGTGAAAATTTGAATTACGTTTTGGTACATCAGAAAGCTCCAGAACAAAAAATTGCAACACACTGTCTATGGAACAGTGTAATACACATACCGTAATCAATAATCGGTTTAAAAAAAATAAACGCAAAATTGGTATCAACTGAAAATATCTAAGAAAAAGTCATAAAAAGAGGATCACAAAATACTCCTTTAAGAGGGCGGATAAAAAGGTTTGAGGGTGAAAGTCCAGTGTAAAATTTTAATATGCCAGGCATGCACAAGTCTTGTGCATGAATGTAAAGTATTCAATTGTGTACTCTTAAGCTTCAAATCAAGAAAATGTGCTCACATTGCAAGTGCTCTTTCAAATCTTCTTCATTTATTATATAATAAACTTTGTCTAACCTTTTGCTGGTGTGATTGACGTTTAGTGCTTATGACGCCAATTCCCACCAGGAAATGACACATATAAACCCCTAGCTAGCTAGGAACCCTTGATAAGTGTCTGCTAACCTAAAACTGCCCTCCCATATAATTTCCACTAGCAAATAAAGGCACTGAACCTTAATTCTTGTTGGACTTTCAGAGGGAGCTCTCTATTTGCACATGAAATTTACCTCAAGGCAAAGGAACCCAAGTGTGCCATTAGGCGAATCTTTACAGTACAAGATCAAAACTGAATGACCATACTTTTAATACAGTTACAAATAGGAAATAAATAAACAAAAAAAAAGTGAATTAAATATGATATCATGAAGAAATTCACTTAGAATGAATGACTATTTGAAGAGCTTGTTTCCAAACCATCATTACTGGTCGAATACGATAGGATTTCAGTCTTAGGCGCCTTAACACGGCTACCCAATAGGTCCGGGGTTTGAACTTAGTCTCCGGTCGAGGCAGGTAGTTGAATTCGACAGGCGATCATGCAAGGAGACTTATAGACTTGAAACAGCCACTGTCATTGATTGGTCAGGCTTAGTTTAGGGTTAGGATGAGGGTTAGAGTTAGGGTTAGGATTAGGGTTATGAATAGGCTTATGGTTAGCTTACACAAAATAATTACTTGAAGGTTGTACACCAAATAAAAAAAAAAAAAAAAAAGTAACTTGTTGAATCAAAAGCTAAGTTAAGAACCACATATTACACTTTCAAAAAATAAATTTAACAAAAATTCATTGCTTGTTGTTGACACAGTTTTGGAGATAATCGCAATTTTATGAAGGAAATCCCTATTCAATGCTGTATTATATGCAAACTTCAATTGGATGTTTCTCCTAAACCGAATGTATTTCACCCTTGAAAATCTGCGATCACGTGGGTGTTGTCATGGAGATTGATATAATTGAAACTGGCATTGACCCTTTTTCAACACTGGAATGTGCTCCATACAAGCCCTGCAATTTTCGAGTTCAGAACAAATATTTGAACAAAATTTTGCACAAAATGTTCATTTTATACACATGAAGGTGAAAATGGGAATTTTAGAAATTTTTAAAAAAGTTCAAATTTTTTTCAATATTTTTTTAAAAATTATTTCTTTAGCATTCTGAAAATTGAGATTATCTTGATTGATAATCGATTACTGATAATCGATTATTGATAATCGATAATCGATTATTGATAATCGATAATCGATTATTGATTTTCGATAATCAATTATTGATTGACACCTCCATACAAATAGCCAGTAGGCCTACGTAAGGAAAAGGCATGATTTGAAAATCACCCCAATCATTTTTAATGCTATTTGAATAGCGGGCCCAATCATGATTGATATCGATAATTGATTATTGATAATAGATTATTGATTATCGATTATTGATTATCGATTATCGATTGTTGATTGACACATCCATACAAATAGACAGTACATAAGGAAAAAGCCAGATTTGAAAATCACCCCCCCCCCTCCACATCATTTTTAATGCTATTTGAATAGTAGACCTAATCTTGATTGATATTGATTATATTGACTGAATATTGATTATCGATTATCAATCGATCCATCACCTCCATACAAAAATCACCCCAATCATTTTTAATGCTATTTGAATAGCGGGCCCAATCATGATTGATATTGATAATTGATTATTGATAATAGATTATTGATTATCGATTATCGATTATCGATTGTTGATTGACACCTCCATACAAATAGACAGTATATAAGGAAAAAGCCAGATTTGAAAATCACCCCCCCCCTCCACATCATTTTTAATGCTATTTGAATAGTAGACCTAATCTTGATTGATATTGATTATATTGACTGAATATTGATTATCGATTATCAATCGATCCATCACCGATAACAGATAAACACTGGTTGCCAAAATGCAAACAAGATCATGCTGACCGGCATAGCCATCTTCTTCCATTCCTGTCGCCGCCGCATTACTGGTCGAATACGATAGGATTTCAGTCTTAGGCGCCTTAACACGGCTACCCAATAGGCCCGGGTTTGAACTTAGTCTCCGGTCGAGGCAGGTAGTTGAATTCGACAGGCGATCATGCAAGGAGACTTATAGACTTGAAACAGCCACTGTCATTGATTGGTCAGGCTTAGTTTAGGGTTAGGATGAGGGTTAGAGTTAGGGTTAGGATTAGGGTTATGAATAGGCTTATGGTTAGCTTACACAAAATAATTACTTGAAGGTTGTACACCGCCCCCCCCAAAAAAGTAACTTGTTGAATCAAAAGCTAGAGGGCTGCAGACAGGTTCAAAGACCTATGAGAGCGCTATCAGAAAACCGTCTATTTATTATTAACCGAAATCCTATCGTGTTCGACCAGTAATGATGTTAAGTTCACAACCACATAATGTTTCTCTTAAGGGGGTACTACACCCCTGCCCAATTTTGTGCCTATTTTTGCATTTTTTCTCAAAAATTATAGCGCATTGGGGACAAGTAAGATATGTATAATATTATAGGGCAAGGACTACAACTACTGCAATGGAAATTTTATTTCAGCACAGAAAACAGTTGTGGAGTTACAGTCAAAATGAGGGAAAACCAATATTTGATCAATAAATCAATAAAGTTCTACTTGCTTTGAGTTGCTGAATTTTCAGTACAGTAGTTGTCGTCCTTGCCCCTATAATATCTTACTTTTCACCAATGTGCTATAATTTTTGAGAAAAATGCAAAAATAGGCACAAAATTGACCAGGGGTGTAGTACCCCCTTAATTTACTTGTGTGATACAATCACAATTACTTTGACAAGTTTGACATTAGCAACAATAAGTTGTACCATCAACAAGCCAATATTTACCACAACAATACTGCTTAACAATATGCAAACTATTGTTCGTATTTGGGAACCAAAGGCCTCACACAGTATTGTTACTGTGCAGTGTGCATCCATCCACTGTTTGCTTTGCAATGGTGCATCCAACTAAAATTACTATATCTATAGCATCACAACCCATTGCATTATCGCACAGGTAAATCAGAAACATGTGTTTGTGGACTTAACATGGTTTGGAAACAATGCTCTTCATTTGTTTGTTGAGCAATAACAATTTTGTTGCTTATTTTGTATTCAAGTCCATTATAACAGGCAACGATTATATTAAAAATTCCACTGAATATGGAACTTACCATTTTTATTTCATTTGGCAATGGTTTAAAATCAAGTCCAGAAACACACCTCTCCCTTAGGCGAGTTCTAAGGTTGTGAAAAATAACTGCTACACAAAATCTCAGGTTCATGAGTTCCCGCTTTCTCACCGCTTCCAAATTAATGATACTTTTCATGTGTCTTTTCATGACTATTCCTAGCACTGCTTTGAACAAAGCGTTTATCACAATATTTGCATGAGAATGGCATCACTCCATTGTGCATCCTTTCATGCGCTTTTAGTGATACGTTCTGATTGAAACCCATGCCGCATATACTACATAAATACGGTTTCTCTCCTGTATGAATCATCTTATGCCGTTTCAGCTTCCACGGCGAGTAAAACTTCTTTCCGCATTCTTTGCATTCCTGAGTCAGCTTACCCTGGTGTTTCAGCTCATGAGCTTTATAAGCAGTTTCCCAGGTGAATACACGTGAGCATATGGAGCAGAGGTACTTCAAATCCGGATCTTTACTGTGCATCTTTCCATGTCTCTCAAGAGATTTTTTACTAGCATAATTTTTGTTGCAAATTTTACATAAATACGGAGGTCCGATCTCACTGTGAAAGAGACGCTTGTGCTTTGTAAGAGTCAGCTTGCGTAAAAATGTTTTATTACAATGCTCGCATTTATGAGATCCTTTGTTACCGTCATCATTGTTCTCAGATGTCTTGTTTTGATGCATATTAATTGTCTCAATATTACTACTTGTTGCATCACTATGGTTACCTATTGTTGCATCACTGGTCTCGCTTATTGCATCAGATTCTGCAATTGTTGCCTCCTCCTCCTTGGTATCATGTTTCTCGGTGAAACCAATATCATGAAGTATCGCAAAGCAATCCCAGCAGTAATCATAGTCTGTTTCTCCCTCAGGATTTGGTGCACCTGCTTTCTCATTGTTGATGATCTCATTATTAGCTAATTTTTTCTTACAGCGATGACATGTGTAGTATATCTCTTTGTCTGGCTGATGAAATATATCGGGTACAGTATGCGATGATGTACTAGGTGTGTAACTGTAAATAATACAATAAGAAAAATACTTCTATTGTACATCATCATTTTGACATAATTGCCAATCGAGGTGGAGCGTGGCCTGGTGGTTAGGGTGCTTGCCCCGGGTGCTTGCCTTTAGTGCATGAGGTCCTGGGTTCAATTCCCAGTGGGATATTGATTTGTAAAAATATGTCTGAAATTAATTGGCAACATCTGTAGATTAAATTCAGACTTCCCCTCTCTCCATGGTTCATTTAGAATTGGTTAAGGATACGATACATGATTTACCGACAAGTGACTCATTTCGGAATGCGATCATGAATTTTGAAGAAAAAAAGTCTCCACAGGCTTCGTTGGGACTCGAACCAGCGATTCTAAACTTCTTTCGACACGCGTCTAGCGCTTTACCGCCGCCACCGTGGCAGTTGAGCGGATGAGTGTAATGATAAAAGATAAATCTCATAATGCCATCTTTAGCCTTTTGTTTACTAAAAAAGACGCGCTTTTGTAAAGATAGATTAGCCGCTTTATGCATAAATAGCACAAACGCTTGGGAAAGGTTTCAAACTAATAATAAAGACACTGATGTGATGATGAAATTGCGTAAGTCGGGAATTATCTGTGTCGCAATGTTTTGTTTTGGTTTTAGGAATTTGACCTTAAAATTTACGACTTCATGACATTATCATTCGAAATCAACAAAAGATATTTCAACACTATATGTCCTCATTCTTTCTCTAGAATGTTTTGTACATGTATGTGAAATAGCTTCAACAATGGTTCGCTGCATAATGGTAAAATAGCCTTGACGTAAAAAAAGGGCGAGAGGTACCATATTTACGGATTCAGGCTAAATTTAAAATTGATATAAAATGATCAATTACAAAAATTAATTTTTCTTGTATAAAGAAATTGTATCTGGCGTGAATGAATCACACTACAGTTTTTATTCCTAGGGCTCTTTGACTTCTTCAAATAATTTTTTAAATGATAGAGTGAATCCCCTGGCCCTCTATAATTACGCACAAAAGATCGAGTCCCCTTAAATGAATCATAAAAGTACTCTATCCTTCGGAAGCTAGGGGACATTAAGCCGTCGGTCCTGTGTACAGAGAGCCATACCTGTACATGTATCTCGCAGCCAGTTTCTAAAAGAAGAGGGTATTAACCCCTGATTGTTCCCAACCCGTCCCAGTGTTCCAATGGACCCCAATGGAAACAATAGAGGCTTGTTTCGGTTATCCAGGGCTGTCAAAACCCTTTAAAAAATCTCTACACATATTTTTGAATCGTTTAAGGGGTACTACACCCCTGTGGTAAATTTGTGACTATTTTTGCATTTTTCTCAAAAATAATACTACGCTGGTAACAAAAAAGTTATGTATACTATTGGGGCAAGGAATCCAATTACTACACTGAAATTTCAGTGACTCAAGACAAGCGGTTCAGTTTATATGACAGGAAATGAGGTACATTCGAGCGGTACCTCTTTTCTTATCATAAATAACGAACCGCTTGTCTTGGGTCACTGAAATTCCAGTGTAGTAATTGGATTCCTTGCCCCTATAATATACATAACTTTTGTAACCACTGTTTTATTAGTTTTTGAGAAAAATGCAAAAATAGACACAAATATATCGAGGGGTGTAGTACCCCCTTAAACATATACACTGTACATCCAAATAACAGCAAAATAAGTCACATCATTGTAAGAATTTAATTGTCTATTTTAATTATAGCTACTGGCTTATATTTAAAACCAATTTGAATATCAAGCATCTTGACATTCAGATTTGTTGTTCCTTTTCAAAATTGATCCACAACTACAAATTTACATAATCAATATTAGTTCCCATAAAAGCAAACATTGACAGTGTATCCTACATTTCGTCGTTTGACAGTAAAAACCTCCTATGTGTCATTGGCCCCTGAACAAGTTTAAAGCAAAACCTCTTATGTAACCTTTTGGCAGTTTTTAAACATGTTCAGGGGCCACAATCATCACATAGGTTTTTCCTGCTTAACAACGATTTGTAGATAAGACAAGGAAAAGTGTTATATGCCATTATTAGAAACAAGAGAACTCCCTATTTCTTGCATATATACTGCGCCAAAACAGTATCTGAAAACTTGGAAAAAATCCCATTTTCAAAACTTTATGACACCCTATTGAATCCAATGTGACCTCAAGAAGTAAAGTCAGGGCAGGATTTACCATTGGGCCAAATAGGCCGGGCCCCAGGCCCCCCAAATTTGGGGGAAAAAATTGCCATAAAAAGGTGGTGGAGTCTCGCTCATTTGTGTTGAATGTTACTTAAATGCGCAGAACTTTGGAACAAAATAACCTACAAGTATGAGCATGGTCTCATTTTAAAGCTTAAACTCAATGTTATAAACTGTACAAATGGTATCAATTTATTTTGTTGTATGTGTGAGATACTGCTAATTATACATGTATCTGGAATGTCAGGGGTGGTGGTGGTGGCGGCGGTGGCATGTGTTAAGTCTATGGGAGTGACAAAGACATGTACTCATTTCATTATAACTTTGCAATACAATGAGATACCAGGTTAATTTTTTCTCGTTTTGAAGCCTAAGTATCCAAAGTGATTATTTACTTCAAATTTCAACATATTTATCTATAGTTGATCATGTTGTTGCTTATTCTTTAATTGTGTAAATTAATGAATTAATCACATTCGAGAAAAGTAGAAAAGTAAGCGCAAGTCGGTAATAGAAAAGCAAACTATCTTTATATCATTTAATCAATTTCAAATGAAGATTTGAGTGTCTAAATTAATCGTGGTTATCCACTTTACTCATGTGTGACTTCTAACCAAAGGCGCTGGTTCCCGTACATGTAGTATTCCTCATTCAACCAATTCAATGCACGACCTCAGAGTTACCTGCAAGACTTTGGTGGGCTATTTTGAAACAGTCATGGCTGCACATGCAGGTACTTCTTTTGAAAGTCCGAAACAAGGTATAGCAGTCGCTGATAGGATATGCAGCTTATAGAACACGGATAACCTCTATTGGGCAGGCTTTAAATTACTTCTACACATAAATTTTACTTTTAAAAACTATACAAAGTTCTGCGTGTAGTGTACATGTGTGTGATATGTTGCAATGATACATGCTGATGCAGTGTTTTTTTAAGCACACATGAATGTTTTGCCTAATTTTTTGTATGTTTTCAAGTTCTGCATACCACAATCTGAGCATCAACATTCAAAAGCATGCAAAATTGCCTTAAATTTAATTTGGTATCAAATCAAGTAGGAATGGAACATATTGTGTGCTAAACAAAAATCAGATTATATTTTGTGATGCAAAATATCCATATTTTCATTCCAAGATTTATCTGAAAAGATATGATGTACCCTGTGCAAAGTATACATTTTCTGAAGGGGAATTTTATAGAGAGTTCAAATCTGATGAGAAATCAAAGGTAGGGTAGAGGTTTAGAAGTAATGGCAAGAAAATGGAAAAAAGAAAAAATATTTTTTTGCTGAAACTTTTAGTCCTGCCACCTTTACACTACCACCATACCTTTTTTAAATGCCATATTTGGATTCCCTGTTCAATTTTCCTTTCAGAAAATGTATACTTTTCATATGGTGGGGTGAATACTGTTTTAGATATGTTGACTTTAAGCTCGGGAAGCATAATTAAGCTGAAAAAAGGTCATGAGACCCAAATAGGGGCCAGTTCAAGACGCATGGCCTTATAAGAAAACTCTATTGGAGCGCATTGTGAAAAATCTAAACATATAGCCTTTAAAGGGGCCTCATTATAAGAAAATGCTAACTGATGTGCAGTTAGTAACCTATAATCAAAGGTATAACTACATTGTTTGGTAAAAAAATATATAAAGAAATAAAATTATTATACCCAGAGAACATACAATTCTTTCAATCCAAAGTTCCACTTTTTTCAATGCAAATTCTTCATATGCTTATATCTACCACTAGATGAAATAAATCTTTGCCCACACATTCTGCATTCAAAAGGCATGTCACCCGTATGACGTCTTTTGTGCACAACAAGCGATGAATTATCGCTGAAATTCTTTCCACAAATCTCGCACTTGAATGGCTTCTTCTTTGAATGTACCGTCTCATGTCGCTCTAACCGTGCTTTGGCGGAAAATCCTTTTCCACAAATATCGCATTTGTAAGGTAAAGTCCCAAAATGGCGCTGCTCATGCTCTCGTAACGTCTGCTCCCACATGAACTCCTTGGAGCATACACTGCACAGGAACCTCTCCTTGAGTGAATGCAACTTGCTGTGTTTTTGCAGACTTGATCTCTTATGGTAACTCTTGTTGCAGAATTTGCAGAAATACAGTCCGTTTTTATAGACGCCGTGTCTCGTTTTTCTTTCGTAGGTATCCATGTTATAGTCTTTGACTTCATGGCTAATGTCTGCTTCTGCGCTTGCGGTGTAGCAATTTTCAAAGGCTACCTCCATGGTATCTGTAGGCTTATCCCTCTCATCTCCTGTGTGTATAGTATCATAACGATCGTCAGTGAAGCCAATATCATGGAGGAAAGCAAAGCAACCCCAGCAGTAATCATGGTCTGTTTCTCCCTCAGGAGTAGGTGCACCAGCTTTCTCATTGTTGATAGTCTCATCATCAGTTAGTGATTTCTTACAGCGATGACAGACGAATGGTTCCTTAACGGCTGGCTGTTTGGTAGAGGATGGGTCTGAGACAGAGGCTGTGACATCATTTGCAGCAGGTGCATCCGTTTCGCTGTGAATAGGAAGACAATAGGGCCATAAATAGGTATTTTCAGTATTTGGCATGCACATAACTGCTATGGTTGGAGTAGAAACAATTAAAACTATCCTTAATTCAAACATTTTGCTTACAGTTCATTGCTTTGTAACAACACATGTACATTTGAATGTTGAGGAGTATATTTGCTTTGAGAATTGAGTTTGAAGTTACTTTGTAGGAAATGTTTATCGTAGTGGATCTGTCCTGGCTTGAGGTCCCAGGTTCAAGCCTCAGTCGAGCAGCTTTATGTGCATTTGATTTCCAGTAAATACTCGCTTTCGCAGATATTCCCCGGGCACTCCAGTTTCCTCCTGCATCTAAAACTGTGCCTTCTTCCCTCAGTATATTGTTCCGCAGAAATAAATAAATGTTGATAATGGTGTAAATGGTTGAGAGTAACCGATCAACGCTAAATTGCCAATAAATCCATGCATCCTACCCATACCTTTGAAATCACTTCACCAGATATTCTGGTATACACAGTTTTGACCGATTTACATCATCACCCTCAAAGACCATCATCTGTTCCAGGAGATTTCCTAATACATCCCTATGGAAGACATGACCTTTAATCTTCCACACAAGGAGTGTGAATTTCAAATGGGGTTATCTGACCAAGTGATTCCATTTGTAATCTACACTCCCCTGTGTAGGAGATTAGGGTCATGTCTTCCATAGGGGGAGGATGGATTTCAACTGGAATAGCCCATTAATGATATAACATTGTCTAGACTTCGATATCAGCTGTTAGATACTGTAAAACTGTACATTTTTGCGCTATATTTATTTTTGTGCTTTCGCCCTCCAAGCTGCTACCGTGAAAATAACAATGCACATATATATTCCTTTTGTGTACAGGCCAATGTACATGTATGGAAACTTAGAATTACGGTACAAATTTAAAAACAAGGAAACGGTTCAAAATTGGCAAAACGCAAAAAATTGTGCAAAAATGTCCACTTTTACAGTAGAAAATCCAGCAGCTGTATACTGTAAGTATCCTATGTCATACACAGTACAGAAAAACATAATACCATCAATTTTAAATCCAGTAATATCAAATTGAACAAAGATCATTGTTTAGCTTGCCCTGAGTGTCCCTATAGTGATAGTTACGGTGCAATTACAGATTCCACTGATGACATCTTGATATGCCATTTTAGGGGATTTCCATACAGAATAGATTCGTATTTGTTTTCCACAAAATGTTAGTTTTCACTGATCACATTATGTTCCCTTTTAATTTTGAGCCAACAAATGAGGTAAAACAAAGAAAATTGCTATTTCATTTGATTTCAGCACCTATAATCATTGTCAATACATGTATTTGCTCGCCGATCGTTATTAAGCTTCACGCAGCTGGGACATATAAAGACGTAAGATGAATAGCGATATATACATGTACACAGTTTATACATGGTGTATGTTACTGATTCAATGATACACATGCACAAGACATGTCACTCGATCAGTGAACTTTGAATAAAACCGGAAATCTCCGGATTTATAAAAACTTACATTTTACTGTAATTAAAGTCTTTTGCATAGTACCGTATTCATTCCATTATCTGCCCATGCCCCTACAAGTACCCACCCAGTTGACAACAAGCACAATGTAAAATATTAACTGCCCTGGCAAATCTGGATCATGGTCTGAAACATATGGCATGCACACTGAATGGGCCTTCTTTTAAGTATGCAATTCTGTAAACAATGTAAAAACTAAGCGCCCACACCGAAAATGACTTTGTTTTAACAAAGTAAAAATAACTAAAATAACAAATTCATTCCGATAATCGCCCATTGCGCATTTTTAGTACACCATTGGGCATTGATCATGCAAAAAGTAGAAATTCAAGAAAAATTGAAGGCATCGCTTGACGTTGTGGAGTAAATCACACATTATGGTTTAAGTATAGGCCTAATTGTTAGTAAATTAGCTGTCTCATTCACTAGGGTTTTCTCATTGCTGGGGCCGACCATGTTTAAATCCACTTATTCCACTTGTTCTTCCATTTTGACTGGTTTCCTTCTGCATTAAAATCATACTTTTATTTCTGTCTATTTGGTATTACTATATAACAAGAGGCAGACAGTTCTAGGTGTAGTGCCAATACACTTTGTTGTCTCATTGCAAGTGAGCCCGGGCTTAAAAATCTGTGGCAGCGCGGGCGCATCCATTTGGATTCTCGCACAAAAATGTTGCGAGAATCCTTGATTCGCGCAAATTTAGGATTGCCTCAATTTACGTATATCTACCTCCCTCTGCCCAAAACAATGATTGAAAAAATACTGCCCTCTATCAGTCTGATTCAATCAGTCACCAAATCCAGGATGGCGATTGAATGATTCATGTTTAACCACACAACAACCATTTTTGTTGTTAAAATGCCCCTCAAATCAATATATTGTACAATATATTAATGATTCGAGTAAATTATACCATAATTTGCCATTTTGGGGGTTCAGATGCTTAAAAAATGAAATATAAATAGTCACACCGGGAGTCAAACTGGGTTCTTGACAAGTACTCCTTTTTTTCTTTCTGTAAACTGTCAATGTTTACGCGAATCCACATGGATTCGCTTGGTTGATATTTTACAAGAATCTTTGTGTGAATTGATTTGCAGATTTGCGTCAGATTTCTGAGCCTGGAGCCTATTAGTTGCTGATGGGTTGTGCCCTTTAGCTCTCTTCAGAGTTGTAGAGTTGTCCTGTTTCCTCCTGCAATTAGACCTTCCTCATTATTTCTGACCAGCAGTTGCTTTCTTATGTCATTGGTACATCGTTGAAATACCCAATATTGTTAATTTCAGATGATTGTGAATCAATGAAAACTATAATGTCCATGTATCCCCACATGGAAGATGCTGAGAACAAAACTACACCTACACTGGGGTATAGGCTTGTCCCACATATCACTAAATTCTTGGAAATTCAGCTTTTCTACCAACAACTGTTTGTACATGTACAGTTGTACACAAAGATACACCACCAGTAAAAAGTACAGATAATAGTGTCTAACAGATAACAAAATTTTTGGCAATTTAGCAGATGTATGCACCCACCTCTCTTATGAGGCCATCCTGATGTAAATTTTATCAATGGGCATTTCCTCTATTGGAAATTTGAATAATGTTTAACCAGCTAACACCTTATCTGCAAATAACTTCATCAGGATTGTCATTACCAAGGAGGGTACCTTACACTTTCCCACAATGCATTTCTTCCATTTCAATTTCCTGTACTGATTTGCTATCTAGTGCAACATGGGTCGACAGCAGGGACTATCTTTTGGAATTTGCAGGAGAGCATTAAATAGCTCTTCTGGAGCCTTCAAGGAGAACTGTTTAGAGCATTTACAATAGAATGTAAGGAGAGAATGGTCAACTAAAAGAGCTAAAAATCACTCTCCTATATCAGATTTAAGGAGAGCAGTAGAGAGTGATTGCTCTCGCTCTCCTCAAAAGGCACTTCTTGCGATAGTGATAAAAAGTACATTGAAACCTAAGGGAACATAACAGATAAACCCTGTTCAGTTCCTTGTTTTCCACAAAATTAAATTCAATGAAGCAAGGGAATATCCTGTTGGGGTACAAAATCTTTGCCCTCAGATGTCTCCAGGGTATAATAAATTTTCTAATTCTTCAGAGCTCCGTGTGCTTGATGATGATCATTGACTGCATAGAAGAGGCAAAGTCTTTGCCCCTTCCAAGCACTCAATTAGCTTGATTTTATCCCTAAGGCAGCCATATTCTTATGCGCTTATCGCACGGCCCTTTACTTTGAAGAATTAAGAAATTTAGGCCAATTAGGAAACAAACCAATAGTTTGATGACGTCCTCTAAATGAAAGTGCTCTCGTTTTGAGGCTTAACCCATCCTTTCCTGAAACGTAAGTGTAAAATTTTGAAAATTCCAACTGGAAAGATCAATTTTGACAAATATTTTGACTAGTTTTTTACAAACATAATCAAACTTTATGACCCCTTCCCATTTACAACCTGTAATCAAACTTAATGATCCCCTTAGGGTTGGGGTTAAGATTATGGTTAGTGTTACACCTGTGTGCAGGGTATACCAGTATTATTCCCCCCTCCCACTGACGACTTTCATTTATAAGACGTCGCCAGACTTTTGGTTTGTTACAAGAGTATATTAATATAGTCACAACACATAACTCACCTTGCAGGAAGATGAACTGGTGGAGTAGACGGTTCTTGTATTGGTGACCAGCAATGCATGTATTCCTCCTCAAACACACCACTCTGCATGTCTTTATATATCATAAGTTCCTGCGGATGTGCGCCTTCAAGGTGGTGGATCAAACTGCCTGTGGTACCTGCAGAACAGAACACAAACCCTTTTATCCATTAATCCATTAGTGAACATAAATTGGGCTGTTCCATTTAAAACCCACAGTACCCCTGTGGAAGATTTTGGAAATACCTTCCACAGTGGGAGTATGAATTTCGAATGGAATGAACAGGCAGTTCCAAATGAATTCCACACACCCTCTGTGAAAGTTTCAACCCGACTCTTCCACTGAGGGAGGGGGACCTTCATATGGAGCTGCTAATGTGTTCATTCCATTTGAAATTCAAACTAACAGGAATCAACTTTCCCTTAAAGGCCCATTCAGTGATTTGCTCATCCGGAAGATCGTAAAAATCATCAAAATTCAGATTTTGGTACCTTTGTCATTGTCATAAATATGTTAGGTTCAGCCGAAAGCTGTGTGTTTTTGACAAAAATAAGGAATTTACATGAATCTGTAATTTAGATACTGACAGTATCTAAATTAGCTACATGTATTTGAATGGGGCTTCAACTTTGTCAATACTGCTGTTTTCTTTGTTTTTGCCAAATTTTTTATTTCAAAATACCAAATGACAATTTGAATGACTTATCCTTAACTTTCAAGCAATTTATAAACAATTTTAATTTTTTTACACTTTCACTGGAATCACTGAATGGGTCTTTAAGGCAGGTGGTAAAAGAAACAGGGATGAAAAATGACACAATTTCCTGAAACTGCTTTAATATTTCCTGAAATTGTGTATTTCCCTATAGATGAGTTGACCTCAATGTTTATCAACAAAGGCAAGGGACTGGTATATCGATATGCTTGAGTGAACCCCATGCAACCACTGCACTGTTCAATAGCCTCATTGTGATGTGGCGGGAGTTTTAAAAACACGAGCCCTAAACAAAATATGATGTGCACGCATACTGCCAGGCAAAAAAACAAAGGAAATTGTGATGATGCCTGTGCATACTACCAGGCATTGATGTCAGAAGTCAACTCATCTATACTTTGTACAGGGAAGATCCAAGCAAAGATTTACATCCCTGAAGAAATTTACCTTTCCTAGTTACGTAAGATTTCTTGCACAACAAGCACACAGGTAAATTGGTATCTTGAGGCATGCCGTCTTGGTCTGCATAATATCCATAGTACATCCACACTGGTGACCTGCCTTTCTTCATCAGGAATGTTTGTCCACTCGAGCCTGATGCCATCTCCTGGCACATGGCATGCTCAACGGCATGATACTTTTCCAGGTGAAATAAAAGACTTGAAACATCACCTAAAATACGACAAAAAATAATAATGGCTTTATAATATCACTGCTCTCTATTCCAAATTCTATTACCTCCACAGCCCATTATTAAATATCACGCACTGTGATTTGTTGAAATGCATCATGTGGAAGACCTTTGATTAACAATAAAGTGGCCAGGGCAATGAACTTTATGTTCTTCTCACATAAAAGCATGATGCAGTATATTAGCGCCGTTACACAGTAGAAATGTTTTAAATAATGATGTTTAACATGACTCTGTAGCAAGATGTTGCAAAGGCTTTAATCTTGTTTTCCATGTCCTTGGTGATTACCCATGACTCGCACCCGTACAGACACAAGTTGTCTCAAACAGCTTGATTTTTGTTTAGATTGGCAGGGATGGGCTTCTCCAAAGGCATTCCAGTTTCCAGAAAGCTGTCCAGGCTAGTGCTTTTCTTCTTTTTGGGTCTCCAACACTAGAGCCCATCTCCTTTTGCAATAGCACTGGATACTAAAGCATTTTCCACCCTGATGCTGCAGTGACATCAAAGCGTTGAGACAGCTGTTTCGCGCGCGCATCTATGCGGCATCTTTAGGCAAGTGTGTGTATGCCAGTACTTTGAGCAAACACTAGCCATTTGTAGCTGCGCCCAATGAAATGCGCACTGACGTCGCTGCCACATCAAGGTGGAAAATGCTTTAATCTGTTGTTTTGACTGAACAGGTATGGAAATGTGGCAGCCTAAACATAGTTGTGTGTCACTCATCAAGGAGAGAAATCCTGAAATCAATTTAATCAAATCACAAAATGTATAGCTTGAGTGAGGGACATACAGCAAATCACAACACTATCATAAAACATTGGGCTAATCCATTTTAATTCCACACTGCCCCTGTGGAAAATTGTGAAAATATCTTCCACAGAGGGAGTATGAATTTCAAATAGAATCAGCATATTTTGCAACTCTATTTGAAACTTATCCTCCCTTTGTAAAATATTCAGGTTGTATCTTTCACAGAGGGTGTATGAAATTCAAATGAAGCTGCCTAATATGTTCATTCCATTTGAAAGTCATACTCCCCCCGTGGAAGATATTTCCAAAATCTTCCACAGGAGTAGTGTAGATTTTAAATGGAATGGCTATTCCTACCTTCTTTTGCTATGGGACAAGGTCTCTTGCACAGCAGACACACAGGCATCTCAGGATCACTTCTCTGGATACGAGGGAATGCAAAGAACATTAGCACCATTGACGCACCCATCTTTTGATCCAGAGTGACTAACGTGGCTTTTATACTGCTGTTTTGTTTACTGGCTTCTTCCATATACATCTTCATCTCATCGTCATCATTGTTTGCTTGACTGTTACTAAATAGAGGAATAAAGAATTGGCACTTAAGATTTTTAATTTGTTCAGTTATACTTGCATTACAAATAGGGCTCTCAACTAACGGGTAATTATGTACTCAGGTACCCGATTGAATTTTCGGGTGGGAATCTGTGCAACAAATTAAATTTTAAAAAATATCGACTTCAGAATAACTGTCTCCACACAAAGATATTTGGAGAATTAAGGGTTAAGGTTTCAACATAAGAAGCCCTGGTGTTGAGATATTTTCTCAAAATATCAAGAGTCAAAGGTGGGTTTGAAAGTCGGCAATTGCAATCTGAAAGCCTACTGTAATTTCTGATTGAATAACAATAAATAAAAAAACGAAAAAATATTGAAAAACCCACAAAATACGCATCGAAAAATAATATTCTGATGAAAAACAAAACAATAGGCCCCATTGAAAAAGCCGTAAATTGTGCATTGTTAGTTCCCCGGAACTACTTTGGTAGTTCCCCAAAACTGCAAATGACCCACATCCACTGATTGTGGGTCATTTGCATTGTTAGTTCCCCGGAACTACTTTGGTAGTTCCCCGGAACTGCAAATGACCCACATCCACTGATTCCACTGAACATTGCTTTCACGCAAAATATGCTTGTTTGGAACTGCGCATTTGGGGTTGTGACAGGCTGACAGCAAAAAAGTTGTTTTGATGTTGTGTCTCGCACGTGCTTGCAAAAAAAATGGCGAGGCAAATTTCGATTCAGGATTTCTTCGTGGGCGGGCACGGTCACAACGAAAATACTGCCGCTTCAAAATCCTAGAAGAGGGAACTCAATAGGGAATATGATCAGAATAAATGGATGAGAAAATTCAAACCATCGTGGAAAATAGGCTGCCAATGGCTGGAGTGTGTACTTGTTGAAATTGATTGTTTATGTTACTTTTTGATACTTGAAATTCTGAGAAATCCTGTCTTTGAGGGATTTATACGGATGACCAAAAATGTTGGCGGATGACCAGATTTTATGACATATAAAAACGGACACTGCTTACCTATGATCAGTAACCACATACAAAAAGCGTGGGTTTCGGAGGAAAGGGTATAAAATAAAAAGGGTGGGTTTGAAATAAAAAACTTGTATCACACTGCCAACTATGATTACCTATTACTGGTAGTATCATTATCAGGTGAAGTTTGGTCATTATCATCATTTTCTTCATCCTCCTCTTCCATGTCTACTGAGATACTTGACGGTGCATCTGAAAAAAAATGTAATGAATCGGATTAGAAAAAGTAAATTACATGTGCACCAGTCTTAACACGCAATGATCGTTTGCAATTGTGCTACTTTAATCTGCTTGCTCCATAGCAAAAATATACAAAACATAAGTAAGAGCCGCTTAAATATTGAGAGCTATGGATAATTTCACAATATTTTAGAGATCATATTTTTTCAAACAGAAGTCTCAGCTCCCCTGATATAAGTGAGTAATTGAAAATTGAAGTGAGGGATTTTGTGTATACTTCCTATTTTAAACAAAATTTAAAACTTGTCGTCTGCAGTTGACACCCGCATGGAGAGGGTTCAGTTAATGGTAGCCAAAAATGTAAAATCTACATTTTCAAGTTATTCTGGGTTAAATATCACCAACTGGGCTATTCCATTTAAAATCCACACTAACCCCATAGAAGATTTAGCTCAAGTCTGCCACAGAGGGAGTACGAGTTTCGAATAGAATAGACAATTGGGTAACTTCCATTTGAAATACTCACTCCAGTTGTGGAAGATATTGGTAAAGCCATAATACATGGGGAGTATGGGTTTCAAAATGATTACCTTGCTTGACCAGTTACATTTGAAAAACATTATCCCTTTGTGGAAGATATTTCCAAAATCTTCCGCAGGGGGAGTGTGGATTTTAAATAGAATAGTCCATTGTCCTTTCAAACAACTTACCTTCTTTTTCAGTGTCACTTTCCATCTTCACATTAAAACTTGCAAGACCTCCGAAAGCTTCGCAAACGGACTCAAACACTATTGTATCATACTGCTCAGCAGCTGCATCATCACCTTGTGCACCATCACCTTGTCCATCATCACATTGTCCATCATCACCTAATCCGTCATCACCTAGTTCGTCATCACCAAGTCCATCATCACATACTCCATCATCACCTTGTGCATCATCACTTGATGCATAATCATCGGATGCATCGCTACCTTCATCGCGAGCATCATCTTGTTGATCCATAAAGCAATCCCAACAATAGTGCAACTTGCTAGAGTCTTCACCATCTATGCAGTTGTTGATCAGCTCATCCTCATTGAGAGCTTTGTTACATAGATGACAGTTGCCGGGTTTATTATGGGGGGAGGAGGTATTGTCAATGGAAGACTTGGCGGAAGATTTCGATGTGCAGGCTCTGTTAAGATTATACAAAAAAAGAGAAAAATGTTGCCACATTTAGGCGAAAATGCAGAAGTTTTAAGTGATGAAATGGAATACCTGTTATGCAGGGGTAAGCTCCACTGAACATTCCTTAAACGGGCATTCAAATTTTGTGGGGATGCACAATACAGCAAACTTCAAATTTTAGAATGTGCTGATTTTGACTTAATGATATGGTGCATATAACCAGATCAACAGCCTCATCCCCCCCCCCCCACACACACACACTTTATCAGAAGAAAGCTCATATTATTCTCATAATCCAAGTGAAATTTTAGGCCTGTTCTGCATAGATATTATGAACGTGTGCTAGCCTCATCCCAAAAGGTGGTTACCAAATATATTGTTCTATGGACCACTGTAAAACATTCTTTTGTTTCTAATACAGAAAACCGCTAGTGCAATTTAACCTCCTTCTTCCGACTAAATAACATTGTTCGCTCAACTTTTGTCTACAACTCAGGACATTGAAGAGTTACAGTCAACAGATTGTTGAATGGTGAACATTAAGGGTATACGAGGTATTTATTGTTGGTCGAAGCAGCCAAAAAAAATTCAATTTTCATTATCTGAATCAATATATTATTGAAAAATAACACTTTGGTGTTTTGCCAAAGTTCATTCTTCAAATCATACTAGGCGGTCACCCGTATTTGGCGTTTCTCGGCTGTTGCGATTACCTGTTTCATGCCCATACGACAGTTTGTACTAATTTGACCTCAGATGACCCCAGGTGACCCAGAAATTACCTTCCCAAAATTTGGCTCTAAATGGTGACTGTACCCGCCAAGTTTCATGCCCATACAACAGTTTTTACCAATTTGACCTCAGATGACCCCTGGTGACCCCAAAATGACCTTCCAAAAATTTGGCTCTAAATGTTGACTGTACCCACCAAGTTTCATGCCCATATGACAGTTTCTACTAATTTGACCTTATGACCCCTGGATGACTTTGGGTGACCTTGACCCACTAACCAATATAAACTTGTTTTGTCTTGAGTCAAGACGCACCCACCCATCAAGTTTTAGGAACGTGTGACCCCAGTCTCTGAGAAACAACAGTTTTTACTAATTTGACCTCAGATGACCCCTGGGTGACCTTGACCCACTAACCAATATAAACTTGTTCCGTCTTAGTTCAAGATGCACCCACCCACCAAGTTGCATGCCCATATGACAGTTTTTACTAATTTGACCTCAAATGACCCCTAGATGACCTTGGGTGACCTTGACCCACTAACCAATGCAAACTTGTTCTGTCTCAGGTCAAGAAGCACCCACCCACCAATTTTGAGGAACGTACGACCCCTAGTCTCCGAGAAAATAGGCGGACAGACAGACACACAGACAGATAGATAGACAAACACACAGACGTTGCGTATTATTATATAGATACTTTCAAATAGTGTCTGACCGATCAGGTCCCTATCTGAATCGGCCGATTGGCCGATCAATTCCCTCTTTGATCTGCCGATTCGATCACCGATCACCGATTACCAATTCCCCAATTGTAAACAATGGCTGCCATCGCCATGAGTAAATTTCACCTGTATGTTGAAAGGGTACTTGTACGCAAAGTATTACCATAATTATGTATGCTCCGAGCACAAAACTACACTCCCGTGCTCATTTACAATACTTAATTTGACCATGATTATTCTAAGTTCATTTACCTTTTCCCCCTGATATCCGAGTCCGTCGAATCATTCGATCGCCCCATTTTAATATTGTGTTTACGTTCAAGTCAGTATTGAGTTTTGCACACGGCCCGTAGCTGACACGCACGTGTGTAACCCGGAAGTGTTGAGTTTTGCACACGGCCCGTAGCTCTCTCCAATCTGACACGCACATGTGTAACCCGGAAGTGTTGAGTTTTGCACACGGCCCGTAGCTCTCTCCAATCTGACACGCATGTGTGTAACCCGGAAGTAAGAACTACAATTGTACATATGCATGCGGGGAATTACCTGATTATCTCAGCTGCGTGCCTGAATCACGGTATGATTTTATATATGTTTATCACCTACAAAGCTTGTTCTTTTGCTAAATTTCGCTTGATTTAAAGAAAGAAATATACCAATAAATGAATACTTATTAAGCTTCAACAATTACTTTCATGATATTGGGTGATCGGTGCATTACATCGGCGGATGAAGGAAAAATCGGCCGATGCAGATCACTACCGATAAGCTAATAATCGGCCCGATTAGGAAGCTCCCGATCTGATCGGTCAGTCTCTACTTTCAAAACTTGCTTAATTTATTGTTGTTAATGAGTTATGTACGTTTTACAAAAGTGTTGTTGTTTCAACCCTCTTTACAACATAACTCAAGAACCACAAGATCTGTGATATTTGAATTCTTCTACATGCTCGCTATGAATTGAGCAATGCAATTTTTGCTAAAGCTCACTACAATTCGCAAGATGCTGTGAACTTCTTTTTTTCTGCTGCTTCGACCAACAATACATCATATAACCTTAAAACAAGTTGGCCCAACTGTAAACACACAAAATGGTCCAATACCAACCTATTATCGTCATCAAATGGGGTGCAGGATGAACGCTGAAAACTTTGTGGCAAGTTTTTAACCTCTATACATTTCTTGAATTCTTCTTTGTGGTATCTTTTTAAATGACAATGAAGGTTGCTTGTGTTATCTGCAAAAAAAAAAAATCAGACAGACATGCAAATATAAAATCTGAATAACTGAAATCATTGGATTGAATGGCCGCAACAAATCCCATTTTATTTTTTGCATTATGAGCAATCGATTACATTTTAGCTCAATCAAAATAATGCATGATCAGAAGTTCAGAACCAGGGGTAGCGCTAGGTTTTAAGGTGCCTTTATCGGCTACGGTGTCATGCACAGAACTCCTTGAAAATTATATAGGATGTGTGTATTGATAAGAAAACCTTACTTGCCAAATTTTAATTTTTTTTCCAAAAAAGCGTTTTTGACTTACGCAATTTTTTTCATCTCAAAATCCCATTGAATTAATACAGGGGATGGTTTTTGGCACTTGCCAATTTCTCAAAATAGCCACGTTTTTTAAAACAAAGATTTTATTAAAACTGACTTTCCTCTCCTTTATAGCAATTGTATATAAAAGTTTTAACTTTCATTTTGCTACCAATATATCACAGAATAATACAAACCAAGTTTATTTTCTAACTTAGTGTTACTTAAAGGAGTATTTCGTGATCCTAGCATCCTCTATTTATGTAATTTTTCATTAGATATCCTCGAAAAAACCTATTCCCAAAATTTCAGTTGATTCCGATTTTGCGTTCGCGAGTTATGCATGATGTGTATTACACTGCTCCATAGACAATGCGTTGTAATTTCGTTCTGGTGCACCAGAACGAAATTCAAATTTCACGATATCTTTGCTAAACAATTAATCTGCAAGAAATATTTTGTACATAAACATTATATAGCCAGAGGTTTCCAGTGATATAAAAATTTCAACTTTTTTTGAGAAAAGTGGGGGGATGAGGCTGTGAATCACGAAATGCCCTTTTAAGTATATATATTTAAAAGGAATGTTGGTACTTTTTTGTATGCTTTTTTTTTATTCTTTCTAGAAACACTAAATTACCTAAATTCTAGGATTGTATTTGCCCACTTACAATGTAGGAAGGTGCTATGGTTACCAAACTTTCAGGGGTGGTAAATAAGATTAATATCTAAATTCTCTTGCCAGCTTATTCCAATTAAGTGTTTCTATTTTAAGCTACAGTGTTTCTAACATTCCCTAAAATAAAAACTGGATTTTTTTTCTCCAAAAAGTAAACAATTTATCCAAAAATCCTGGCGAGAGAATTTAGACATTAAGCTTATTTACCATCCCTGAAACTTTGGTAACCAATAACCATAGCTCCTTCCTAAGTGGGCAAATAAATTCAAAAACTGTCAAAATTTAAAGAATTTTAAAAAAATAAAGAAAAACATAAGAATCGTTACAATTCATATAAGACTCTTAAAATAGGTGGGGAAAACTTTTCTTTATTGTGATTAAAGATTTAAATGAATAGACCTGATTGATTTGACACAAACAGCTATTTTACTCCAAGGATGTTGTACCTGAGGTAGCTACCTTAAAACAAGGTGTCAAAAATTTGAAATTGTGTGATACCATGGAACAAAAACAATAGAATGACCCTTTAGCAACCTCTAAATGGTAATTTTGTGCACCAAAAGCTAAAAGAATGCGCCTATAATCCCATGGCGGAGGTTAGCGCTACCCCTGATCAGAACAATTCATTATCGTGAATTAAATTTCGGTTCAACACATTCAATTTCACCATTACGCATAAAATTTGAAGAAATCGGCAATCAATTTCAAATTATGAATAGGATCGTAAATCCTGCGTCATTGAAATTAATTGCACAAGTTGCAAAATTTGGTGTTAAGTTCAGAAAATTGAATGCCTTTTTTGTATTTGAAAGATGAATCGCTATATTGAAATTGAGATTATACCTAATCATTCAATTTAAAGATAATGACACCTATTAAGTCAGATTAACAAGTTGCGAAATTGGCCAGGAAAACCTATACTTCTCTACTCATCAACATACATGCACATGGACAGCACCCTCAAAAACCCAAGGTGGGAACAATTTTAGAAATACCTACTTTGAGTCATAACATCTTTCTTGCACAGACGACAAGTTGGTATGTCAAGATTGAGCGCTGTATCCTTAAAATCAGGGTGCGGTCGAAAACCAAAATACTCCCAAGTAGGGGACTTGGCATTCTGTTTGGGAAGTAATGTTGATACGTCCAAGCTGGGATCATGATCAGTGATGACTATCCTTCCATCCTTTACAACCCTGTGTATCCAAATAAAAATACTTATTAATAAGATGACGAAAAAAAGAAACCGTGTTCTACGGGCGGACGGACCTTTCAAGTAGGGTCGGTCTGGTCGGTTTTTTTTTAAATAACCCAAAAAATCACCAAAATCTGTAATTTGCAATTTGAGAAAATACAAAAAATACAAAATGGGATGAATGACACAGATAATTTCTAGTATTGTGGTAAAATTTGGCTAGATACTAGTTGAAGAAGAATTACAAAGTGTGTACATGACTCTTGTAGCATCTAGATGAGGCTATAAACTATTCATATATAAACATGCATATTTTATATAGTTGCCCTGCCGACTTTTGAATCACAATGGCTGTTGTGTTTGGTCTGTAAAGTGTATCAATTGATGTTTCACAGTTGAGCTCAACAATATTCATGAATATGCAAAAAGGGGGGCATAATCAACAAATTTTGCACAAAATTGTCGCAAAAAGTGGAAATTTATGTAAATTGAGGTTTTTTGCCTCAAACAGGGGCAAAGGGGGGGCAAGAAAAATATTTTTGGGGCGCAAACTTGTGCATGCTACGCACACAAATTTTCCCAATAAAGCCATTTTTGGAAGCAGAATTTTTTTTACAAAGTCTTTATATGCATCCTCCACTGATAAACTACCGAGCTAAAATAATGCACACCAGGAAATTTTTCCCTGACCACCAAAAGCGGAAAGAAATATTTTATTTTGCTTTATGCATTAAAACTTTGCTTGCTTCAGGCATCTTTTTTTTTTCAGATTGTTAAATAATGATAACATTAAAATAGTGGCATTGGGCCAATATATTTAAAATCCACACTCCCCCTGTGGAAGATTTTGGAAATATCTTCCACAGGGGGAGTGTGAATTTCACATGGAATTGGCACAATAGGCAGCTCCATTTAAAACTCACCCTCCCTTTGTGGAAGATTCAGGTTGAATCTTTATCAGGGGGTGCATGAAATTCAAATGGAGCTGACTAATGTGCTAGCTCCATTTGAAATTCATACTCCCCCTGTGGAAGATATTTCCAAAATCTTCCACCATTATTAGCATTGGTCAAAGAAAGACAAAAAGTCAAAGAAAAAACAAAAAAGTTAAAATACCCACCTATCACCATTACCATCAACACATTTCTTGAATTCTTCTTTATGGAAGCTTCTTAAATGACAAAGAAGATTGGTTGTTGTATCTACAAAAAAAAAGATAAATAACATGAAATAGACATTGTAAACAAGTAAAATTGCTGGTATAATTTTTCAGCAAATGTAGATGCACAATAATTTGTAATTACTAATAGAGGCACAGCATACATGTATGATGTAAACTTGCTTTCAGATTTGACACCATTAAATAGAAATATGGTTGAGTGCCCTTAATATTACTGTTTAAATTATTGGGAAAAAACATAGTCTCCTACACAGCCAGTTTGGTTACGCTCCCTCCACACAAACAGTCTGCCAATGACCACGTTTATGCTGTTTCTGATAAGCTAAGAGGGCAACAATGCAAAGTCTATGAGAACCTGGTCAGAAGCGATGCATCTGGGAACTTGAACCTGTGGGTTGAACTCCTGGCTTAATAATCAGATCTGCGAGCAGCATGTGCTGGATGTCATCATGCGAAAGACTAAAAGTGCTGGCCAAGGAGGGAGCGGAACCAAACTGGCTGCTGTGGAGACTAAAAAGAACATTACACAGATAAATTAAACATTAAAATGAGCAGAAATTTGCATCATGACTTTCGCCAAATTTGGATAGGTCACGGCTAGTAATGTTAAATCCAGCAAGTGTACTACATATCTGAAAGACCAAGTATTAATTTCTAATGATGTTAAGCAGCCTTTTTCTCCTGTTTTCCATCTAGAAACTCTAGCATGATTTTACATGGAGAGTATGTAATTCCCAGATATCATGGATGTTGAGGGCCAGTCGTAAAATAATAATGGTCAACTTGTTGTTTTTCCTAGTCAGAGTAATCAGGTAAGGACTGATTTTAACCATCATAGCTTTCGCTAAGAACCGAGTCGCTCCCGGGAAGAAAAAAATGGATGTTTTCTTAAGGCGAATTTAGTACACATCTTTATGGAACTGACATTTGATGGTGTGACATCTTCAGAACTTGATGACATGCCCATTTGAAATTTTTCAAAATTTACAAAAACCTGTGCTACAAAAGTATTCTACATTAAATTATTGCTAGCACAGAGTCTATATACCTACCTTTACTTATAACATCTTTCTTGCACAGACGACAAGTTGGTATGTCAGGATTGAGAGCTTTCTCCTCAAATTCAGGGTGCGGTCGAAAACCAAAATACTCCCACGCAGGGGACTTGGCATTCTGTTTGGGAAGTAGTGTTGATATATCCAAGCTGGGATCATGATCAGTGATGACTGCCTTAGGCCTTAGTCTGTGTATTCTTAAAAAAAATATTGATAATAATGAATTTGTTGTCTGCATCACATACTGCTGTATCTCAAAAAGCTGCCTTTTGTGATTTTTATTATCATTGTTGTATTTCATTTTGTTATTTGATATTTCAGCGTGCTTCTTTCTTTTATGAATGGACATGATTGTAATATTGTTATAATACATCAAAATAAATTAATATATAAAGTTAATTTTACAGAGCATCTCATCACAATTAGATGGCAAATATAAAAAAATCACACAAAGCAGCCTTTTGGGATATGACAGTATGTGAAGCAGACGACAAATTGAAATAATGATAATAATAATGAATTGAATGGCTATTGTGTTTGGTCTGTAGAGGGTGGATTAGTTAATTTTGCTGCACTATGGAGTGCAACATTAAGCTTTAGATCACTTCAGATCTGGGGCTTATTGTAATGCTGATGGATCAGATGCTGAGGAGCTCAATCATACAATTGGCAAAGCATCAGATGCTTTTAAAGAACTTGAGAAGGTGTGGAAGGACTAGTATATCAACTTAGACACCAAGATGAAATTCTATAATGCATGTCTTCTATCTACACTGCTATATACTTAAGAAATAAAGGGTAATGCATGATCCTTTACGAAAATAATGTGTCGAGGCAGTAAAACGTAAATAATGGGTGAGGCGCAGCCGAACCCATTATTTAAACGCTTTTACTGCCGAGGACACATTATTTGATGTAAAGGATAATGCTGCACCCTTTATTTCTATTCTATTACCACAAAATAGTGTGATTTAAAGAGAAAATATCAAATTTTTGCCCAAATATTTCAAGTTGTTTACCTCAAGGTGGAGCGCATATACGCGTAGCCAAAGCGTATGCACATTCCAATAACACAACCTAACATTCCATTCTCCCTATAAGCAGGTATGCACATACAATAACACACCCCTGACATTCCATTCTCCCCTACATAAGCAGGTGTGCTGTGCGCTCTGCTGTGCGCTGTGATGATAGAAGAAAATAAAGTTCGTTGCCCTTGACACTTTATCGCTAATTAATGGTCTGTCACGTGACGCGTTTCAACAAATCACAGTGCGCGATTTTGAATAATGGGTCGTGGGGGTAATAGAATTCTGAATGCTGGACTCTCACTGAAACAGACGAGTCCAGATTAGGCAAAAAAAAAAAAAAAAAAAAAAAGATTTGTCTCATGTTCCATGGGAGTTTGAAATATAATGCAGTATGCAGTTTTTTATTTTATCAATAAATCAGGTGTTCAGGGGGGTTACCCCCTTAAAACATCACCGGTTTTGGCCCATATGTTTTTTTGTTTTTTTTTAGCATTTTCACCATCAGAAATCCAATGCATGCGGAGACATGAGACAAATCTATTTTTTTGGCCTTTGATATGAGATGCTAAAAGGAACATTCTCTACATCAAAATGGACACAGCACAACACCAATGATCCATGACATCGCAAAAGAAGCTCACTACTATTATTAGCAAGCACCGTTTACATAGGTTTGGTCATCTGCTCAGAATGGATGAGAGTCGCATCCCAAGAAAACTTTCCTTCTGAATCCCACCAACGGAAAGAGAAGACCTGGATGCCCATGGACAACTTGGAAGAATGTTATTCAAAGGGACTTGGATAGACTTGACACCAGGTGGTTTGTAGAAGAAGCTGAAGTTGCTACCAAGGACCGAGCCATATGGTATTTTGTCCTACGTCAGGCAGCAGGTGCAGAAATACATGATGCTGTCTGGTAGGTAGGTAGTTATGGAGTGCAGGCTACTTGCTTGCTTGATTGCTTGCTTGCTTACTTGCTTACAGACTGACTGACTGACTAACCTGTTGAATTCCTCTCTGTGGCAGCGTCTTAAATGACAAAGAAGGTTGGTTGTTGTATCTACAAAAAAATAGATAAATAACATGAAATAAACATTGTAAAACATGTAAAATTGTTGGTATTATTCTTCAGCAAATGTAGACTTAAATTGTATGTAGCTGGGATTAAAATCCCCACAATCCATTGAAAATTTTGACCTCTCATATTGAAGATATACATTTTTTCTAAAAAGACCTACATTTTTTGTTGGCGTTTTCGGAAAATAATCTGTCTTCAATACGAAAGATCAAATTTTTTATGCTGGATGGCTTTTCATCCCAGCTATGTACACTTTAAGTACATATCATTAGATTTATACAATTTACTTTGAGGACTGCTAAATTTCAAAAATATCAATTTTTAATCATTTGCCATAAAAAGTGTATTACATCGCCAATTTCAAAAAATAAAAGTTATTTGATATCAGGACATTCCGCATATTTAAAATGTAATTCGGTATGTCCGATGTGCTCTCAGGTCTTACAAAAAATATGTGAAAACACTGCTATCGAGCCCTTAAACCAAAGTATTTCCATTCATGCTAAAAAATTGTGAAAATTTCTAGCTTTATTTTAATATTTTATGTCATTAACCCTAACATCCAAAAATCTTACAAAATCTTACGATGAAAAAATCTGCGCATGCATGAATCCCAGGGTCTGCGATGGCGCAATCACCCTAAGTGTTATATGCGACGGAATTGCTGGCGGGCAGCAATAACCCGTGTAGCTACCGGTCCGTGATCGTGTGCTTGGCATGCGAGGGGTCAAAGGTTCGAATCCGGGGTGCCAAGTCAAAATTCTTCTTCTCCTTGACTTTTTCGGATCTTCTTTGACTTCCGATCCCAAAAAGCAGGGTCCAGTGTTAGGGTTAATAATAACTCTGAGTTATTTGCAAAAATTAAATTCCTTTAAATTGGGGACACTTTTGAATTTAAAAAAAATGCTACAAAACTATTGTACATTGAATTATTGCTAGCACAGTGACTATATACATGTACCTACCTTTACTTATAACATCTTTCTTGCACAGACGACAAGTAGGTATGTCAGGATTAAGGGCTTTATCCATAAAGTCAGGGTGTGGTCGAAAACCAAAATACTCCCAAGCAGGGGACTTGGCATTCTGTTTGGGAAGTAATGTTGATATATCCAAGCTGGGATCATGATCAGTGATGACTGCCTTAGGCCTTACTCTGTGTATTCCAAAGAAGAAAAAAATGATAATAATGAATTGAATGGTTATTGTGTTTGGTCTGATTAATTAATTTTGCTGCACTATATGGAGTGCAACATTAAGGTTGTAGGCCTATATCACTTTAAGTATCTGGGAGCTTATTGTAGTGATGGTGGCTCAGATGCTAAGGAGCTCAATCATAGGATTGGCAAAGGATCGGGTGCTTTTAACCCCATGAGAACTACCTGCGGATTGGCCAAAAAGAAGTTTTCATTATCAATTTACCAACGACTTCATAAGATCCATGATGGCAAAGCAACAGAAGCTCACTAATATCATAAGAAAGTGCCGCTTACAGTGGTTTGGTCATCTGCTCAGAGTGGATGAGAGTCACACCCCACTCTACTTCTGGAATCCCATCCATGGAAAGAGAAGACCTGGACACCCTAGGACAACTTGGAAGAGTGTTATACAAAGGGACTTACATAGATTTGGCACCAGGTATCTGTGGAAGAAGCTGAAGTTGCTACCAAAGACTGGACCATATGGAAGTTTGTCCTACATCAGGCAGCAGGTACAGAAATACATGATGCTGTCTGGTAGGTAGGTAGGTAGGTAGGTAGGTAGGTAGGTATGGAGTGCAGACTATAAAAGTGTATCTTTCTTACTAACTTGCTTGCTTGATTGCTTACTTGCTTACTTGCTTATTACAGACTGACTGACTAACCTGTTGAATTCTTCTTTATGGCAGCTTCCTAAATGACAAAGAAGGTTGGTTGTTGTATCTACAAAATAAATAGATAAATAACATGAAATAGACATTGAAAACATGTAAAATTGTTGGTAATATTCTTCAGCAAATGTAAACGCACAATAAATTGTGAGGCACAGCATACATGTATGATGCCAGTTTGGTTTCAGATTTCACAGCACCAAATTTATTACACAGATAAAATTAATATTAATATTATATCAACACATTAAAATGAGCACTTAGATGTTTTGATTTGATAGTGAGGGTCGTAACTGAAGGTATGGTGTGAGCCATCCCCAATACCTAGATTTGGCAGCAAAAAGGTAAATGTCGGCAAAATCAAGTGCTCACTGGCAAATTATTACAATGCTTTACAGAAATGTTAGATGTGAGCTGCTGCGGTCATGGAATGTTACACTGCAATAGCAATTCTGTTAAAAATAGTTAGTAATTAAGAAACAAAAAAATCAAGAAAAATTTCTTTGGTCTTCACCCCACCCTACTTTTTAGATTCTAAATTGCACTGGCCGAGTTGGCAAAAACAGCCCCCCCCCATCCTATTAGTCTAACTTGTTGATACTATGAACTAAAAAGTATAAGCCTCAATCCCCATGGTGGCCTACCATTCACTGTTTTATGGGCCATTGTGACACATGTGTTTTCTTCTATTATTCAAATGGCTGGAACAATTAAAATCAAAACATTATTTGCAACAATAAAATTCCTTTAAAATAGGGATATTTTTGAATTACAAAAAATGCTACAAAACTATTGTACATTAAATTATTGCTAGCACAGATTCTATATACCTACCTTTACTTATAACATCTTTCTTGCAAAGACGACAAGTTGGTATGTCAGGATTAAGGGGTTTCTCCGTAAATTCAGGGTGTGGTCGAAAACCAAAAAACTCCCAAGCACGAGACTTTGCATTCTGTTTTTGAAGCAGTGTTGATATGTCCAAGCTGGGATCATGATCAGTGATGACTGCCTTTTTAGGCCTTAAAAAATAATGATAATAATATGAATTAAATGGCTGTTGTGTTTGGACTGTAGAGGGTGGATTAATAAATTTTGCTGCAAAATGGAATGCAGCCTATAAAAGTGTATCTTTCTTACTAACTTGCATACTTACAGACTGACTGACCTTTTGGTCTTCAATGGGCATATCTTGAAATGCCATTAAAGTATGACCACCAGTGTCGAATGAAAAAGAAACCAAAGAATATAATAATATATTTTCCACTAAGGCGACGAAAAAAGAAAACCCTGTTCTACGGGCCCGACCGACCCACATTTTAAACAAATTGGGAACAAAATTTTTCCTGTACAAATGAATGCCGACCCAAATTTCGGAAATTTCAGGAACAATTTTTTTTTTTTGTATTTTCTCAAATTGCAAATTATTTACAGATTTTGGTGATTTTTTGGGTCATTAAAAAAAAAATGGGCCGGCCGAACATAGAACAGGGTTTCTTTTTTTTTGTCGCCTAACTGGGGATTTCTTTTTAAACTATGTTTACGATTCAATTAATAACTTACTTAGCAGATTCCAGTGAGGTGGTCTTGATTTCTATGCCATGTACATTCTTTAGATGAGCCCAAAGGTTAGTTGTACCACCTAGACAAAACAATATGGAAATAAAGGGTAATGTATTAGAGTCACGCGGTAGCATGACCAGCAAGTTTTAAAAAAAATGACTGATAAAGAAGAATAAACAGATGCGCCGCGAGACTATATTTACACGGAACAAAACGCTTTTGTTCTATGATATTTTTCGCTGGGTACAAAATATATCTAAAACCATGCTAAATCGTATTTACTGTCCAAAGTGTCATATTTTAACAACACTTTATTTCAAAAAGTTACACCAATCTTACAGTCAATCCGATTGTTTGATAATAAACAAACATCCTTGCTTTATTTCACGCGGTATTTCATAGCCAAAATTAGTGGCAAATCATAGCTGATCATACTGATATCCACAATCTTTCGTCACTGCTACAGCCATACATGGCTGTCACTGTCGCACTAATTTTTCAGATTCACTTTCAAATATACCCAGGCATTTTCCTGGATACCCTACATACAAATTCTGGACCCCAAAAACGCCAAAAAATCAAGTTTTTCACAATTCTTTTATTCTTTCCGGACCACAGCATATTCATATTAATAAATACTCCACTTTCACACAGCGTAATAACGGGACGTCCTCGTGGCGAAGTGGTTACGGCCATGGTCTTCTAATCCATTCATGAATTTTTGCTCAAGTTCGAAACTTCCCACCACTTTTTTTAAATGTTTTATTAATCAATTTATTGTCGTAAATCAAGAATAACACCATTTCGAACATCCATTGCTATTGTGATATTATTATTTTTTTCATCAAACAAACATGTTTGATTTTTTATTCACATTTAGTCCTAGGCCTAGGGCCTACTTTCACCATCCAGATGCTATCACCATGCCTGAATATCATGGCATGGCATCTTCGTCATTTGAAACACATTTATCAGTGGCTCTGTTCACAGCTGAGACTGAAATTATATTTGATATAAATATTATAAATTAAAATCACAAACCACGAAATATGGATATCCAACAAGCTTAAACTATAAATTAAGCTCCCGATACAGGGCAGGACTTAATAAGGGGAATTAAAATCACAAACCGCGAAAGATCGCCGACAACCGCCGCTTAATAGGGGTATCCAACTAGATTGCCCAGAGGGCTACAAAGAACTACAAACCACTAAATATGGATATCCAACCAGATTGCCCGCAGGCCTATTGATTAAAAAGAACCACAAACCGCGAAATATGGATATCCAACAAATTAAGACCACTAACCGCAAAAGATCGCCAACAACTGCCGCTCAATATTGATATCCAAGTAAATTGCCCCGCAGGGCTATAAAGAACAACAAACCGCGAAATTTGGATATGGAACTATTGCCCCACAGGGCTTCAAAGAACCACAAACCACGAAATATGGATATCCAACAAGCTTAAACTACAAATTAGCTCCCGATAGAGAGCAGGACTTGATGAGGGAAATTAAAACCACAAAACACGAAAAATTACAAAGAACCACAAACCGCGAAAGACTAAATTGCCCGCAGGCCTATCGATTATAAAGAATCACAAACCACGAAATACGGATATCCAACAAGCTTAGACTATAAATTAGCTCCCGATAGAGGGAAATTAAAACCACAAACCACGAAATTTAACTATATTGCCCCGCTGGGCTACAAAGAGCCACAAACCGTGAAATTTGGATATCCAATTAGATTGCCCGCAGGCCTATCGATTATAAAGAACCACAAACCGCGAAAGATCAACAACAACTGCCGCTCAATATTGATACCAATTAGAATGCCCCCGCAGGGCTATAAAGAGCCACAAACCGCGAAATTTGGATATGCAACTAGATTGCCCCACAGGGCTACAAAGAACCACAAACCACGAAATATGGATATTCAACAAGCTTAAACTATAAATTAGCTCCCGATAGAGTGCAGGGCTTGATGAAAACCACAAACCACGAAAGATCGCCGACAACCGCCGCTTAATAGGAATATTCAACTAGGTTGCCTCAAGGGCTACAAAGAACCACAAACCGCGAAATTGGATAGCCAAGTAGATTGCCCCGAGGGCTACAAAGAACCACAAACATTAAAACAGGATTATCTGGGGCATTTAGACGCTGCGCATTTACCAGTTCCGACATGAAGTAGGCCTAAATCGGATTTACTCTATGTGTGTCTCTCTGGCATTGTCAACATTGGGTGTGTGTTGTTCATATTTACATTTTCTTTACATATTTACGTAGCCTTGAATAATTAAAGTATATTAAAATGTTTATTGATCATTGTGTACGCCTCTGAACATTACAGTCACGCAGCGTGGCGAGCAAGTTTTTAAAATAAACGACTGATAAACTTTTTTGTTTAATTATTTATTGTCATGAATCAAGAATAGCAACTTCAAACATCCATTTTTCGTTTTTTTCGTTTTATGGTGCACTTCGTAACCTGATGACTTTCCAAGCTTGGTGCTGCTTGGCTACATTCATAAAAAGAAAAGAAATCTACCAAAAAACGTTGACAACGTAAAGAAATCAGCAAGTTTTAAAAACCCACCTCGCTCACTTTTTGAAACTTGGTCCCATTTGTAAAAGTTACTGATTTAAACTTTATCATATTTATATAAATTTAAAACATTTCCAGAAGTGTTAGGTATCTGCAGAAGCGATATTAATTTGTAATCTTTCTGGAACGACCTGAAAGGTTATTATCTTGTTCTTGCATGGTAAGCCAATATCCTATTGTGTTTTGTTTTATAATAATCATGATTAATGATTGAATTAAACAAATAACACGTAGGCTTGTAATCTTGTTGGAAACGCTGTGTTCTGTTGAAATAAAATAAAAACACTGATTTGCTGTTGGTGTTTAAAATGGGACCAAGTTTCAAAAAGTGAGCCGAGGTGGGTTTTTTTAAACTTGCTGATTTCTTTACGTTGTCAACGTTTTTTTGGTAGATTATCCTTTACACCCAAATAATGTGTCCGAGGCAGTAAAAATGTAAATGGGTGAGGAGCAGCCGAATCCATTATTTAAACGTTTTTACTGCAGAGGACACATTATTTGCATGTAAAGGATAATGCTGCACCCTTTATTTCTATTCTACTACCCAAAATAGTGCGATTTAAAGAGAAAATATCACATTTTATGCACAAATATTTCAAATTGTTTACCTCAAGGTGGAGGGCCTACGCGTAGCCAACGCGTAAGTGATAGCGAGTATTGCAGAACGCGTAACCAAGCGTATTGTTTTGCGTAGAATGCGTAACAACGCTAACATACTGCATCGCGCTTTGTTGTACGCTGTGATGCGAGAAGAACATAAAGTTTGTTGCTCTGGCCACTTTATTGCTAATTAATGGTCTTTCACGTGTGACGCGTTTCAACAAATCACAGTGCGCAATTTTGAATAATGGGTCATGGGGGTAATAGAATATGGAAATAAAGATCTCATCTAGGTGCAGTCACAAAAAACAAAACAAAATTTATTCAATGCTCTGTGTGCTGGTCGTAGGCTCAACAATATAATTCTAAAAAGTTTTGAGATATTTTCTCAAAATATCAAGAGCTATCTTAAGAACCACTGAACAAATACCAGTACTCAGTTTAATGCATTTTTCATGCGGATTCCAAATATGGTCATGAAAATTTACAATTTTTGGTCATTGGTTTGTACCAACTCTGATGTGATGCAGGTAACCGTTTATTCAGAGGATAATGTCCAGATCCAGATGTCTAAATTTTTTTAATAAAAAAAATTGAAACTTTGAAAATTGATTTCCAAATGTACATATCATACGCCTGTGCATCTATTTAAAATCCCGTCACATGAGAGCAATATTGAATAGATGCACGGACGTATGATACGTACATTTGGAAATCGCAAGCTCTCTAATAGCTAACACTGTGGATACTTTCATATACTAAGTACTTTCTCTCTATAGCTGCAAACTCACCTGAAGCTTTGATATCTTGTTTACATAGATGGCAAGTTGGCATGGACTTGGCTGCATGTACCGAGATATCTGTTCTAAACCCAAAGTACTTCCATACCGCTGATCTGGGATTCGTTTTATCAGGCAGGAATGGTGCTGTCACTTCTTCTCCTTTACGTCTATCCTTGTACCTGAAAGATATTACAGTGATGTCTCAAAGCCCATAGCAGTTTCAAAAACGAATGCGGAATGAATTTTTTTCAAGATTTTTTAAATTTTTTTTTATAGATTTTTTTAAAACAAAATTATGAATTAAGATGTCATTTTCGAGTTTTCAAAAGTACACCATATGAAATTGTGGTTGATTTACACAATTGAAGTACAAATATCAACCTAAACAATGCGAGTATCGAATCAAGTAACTTTTCTTCCAAATTTGTCTCAGAATTTCATGATTTTACTGCAAAAAACTATAAAATTGTTTGAAAAAATAAAAAATGAATTTGCCGTTTCAGCTGACATGGACGCGCTACGAAAAACGAACGCGCGTGTGGGCTTTGAGACATAACTTTTTTTTTAGCCTAAATAGTCAGGCTCACATCACACACTATAGGTGGCGCTATTCGTCCATAGGGAAGTGGAATGTGCCTGTACGGTCCAAAAATGGCTTTACTGTGGGGCTCAATGGAAAAAATTACTAAAAATTAATTTTGACAACCATTAAAACCTAAGTGATGTTGACTTATGTTGGTACTGGCATAATACTGGATTCATAAACTATCACATAGTGCAATCCATGTTCCACCAAGTCGACACTCGATTTAGCTCAAAGGCAATTTGTGTGTAAATCAAGACCATCCAAAACAGCTTTCTTACAGTAAAGAATAGGAGGTCATCTGGGGTCACATACAGTAGTGTGCATTGTACATGTTGTTACGAGCGTACTTGACTCAAGGCCAAAATCACCTTTTACCCGAACTCACACGAATGCACAACACAAATACACTGTTTGATTAAGCTAACATAATCTAAGTCTTTAATTGAAAACAAAGTATGCTCGGTACATATAACAACAATTACAATAAAATCACACAATCAGTTTTATTCTATAGGTACTTAACCAGCGGTCTTCTTGTTGGTGATTCTAGAGTTCTTGCAATATTCTGGACGACTGATGTAATATATCCTTATTCACTTGTTCTGCGAAAATCAGCGAAGTCCATCGTACTCTTGCATTTATAAATCCTTGCACATAAAATCCTCATACGAAAATGATGATGCTTCCTCCAATCTCCTTTGCGCTGCTATCTCCACAATATCTCCTTGCGCTGCTTTCTCCACAAATATATCTCCTTGCGCTGCTTTCTCCAAAAATGGTGTTTCTTTCACCAACCACTCTTTTCCAGGGAACAGGTTTCTTTAACACAGCTCCGCTGTTTTTGACAGATGCGTGGCCTTCACAAACTCAGCAAACTCCAGCAGTTTGACAGAAGAACTTTTAATCCTTTGATGAGGAAGAGCACTTTTGTGTGCTCGCTGTCTTCTTCGTTGCTGTATTAAAATTAGCTCAATTATTGGCTATATAAACTGGTTAAATGTACTTCTTTTTTGAAGCACGAAGACCATCACACACATGTGGAGTTTTCAATCTCACATGACATTCTGTAAAGTCCCAACAAAAACCTCCAGCTTTTTATATCAGTACTCATGCCAAAAAAACCATCATCTATTAATAAACCATTACTTCAATCACATTTTCACAACATTGCTGCAATCTTGGGATTTCCCAAGATTAATTATACACATTCACATTACATTACATCACTTCCTGGGGGGTTTTCTTGATGGTGCAATAATGAACTGGGGCTTTCCAAGTTCCAAACATAGCTCTGACTTTGTTTACAATAATTTGGGGAATTCCAAAATACAAGGGGTTTCCCATCTCATGAAATACTTTCAGCTTGTAAACAAAGTTAAATAATTAAATTAAATTAAATTACTCAGGGCACATCACACCTCCCCTTAAAAGAAGAAAGTTCGAATGTAATGAAAACTTTCTTAAATGTTTTCTTCTTTTACATCAACTTCAACATATTATCAACTTTGAGTATTTATCTCATCATACACAGTGACTACTTGTCACACACAACTTCCCTTTTAAAGGAAATTTTTGTTTGTCAGGTTTTATGCAATTCTGGACAGGGCATCAGCCATTACATTGTCTTTTCCTTAATATGTTTGATGTCCAGATTGTACTCTTGCAAGGTCAAACTCCACCTCACCAGTCTTTGGTTTTTGTTCTTCATCCTGTTGATGAAGGTGAGGGGATTGTGATCTGTGAAAACAAGCACAGGGTATACGGTGGTACCCAAATACACATCAAAATGTAGCAATGCTAATAGCAATGCTAGACACTCCTTCTCAATTGTGGAGTAATTTCTCTGGTGCTTGTTGAATTTCCTTGAAAAGTAACAAATGGGGTGATCTATTTGATCTTCACCCTCTTGCATCACAACACCTCCACAGCCTATGTCACTGGCATCAACAGTCAACTTGAACTGCTTCTGAAAATCAGGTGCAGTAAGTACTGGTGAACTCATGAGTATCGATTTGACTTTGTGAAAAGCATTTTCACACTGTTCTGACCAAATGAATTTTGCATCTTTCTTCAACAAATCAGTCAAAGGACTTGCTATCTCTGAAAAGTTTGGACAGAACTTTCTATAATAGCCAACCATTCCTAGAAATCTCATGAGTGCCTTCTTATTTACAGGTGTGGGGTATTGCTCAATTGCTTCAACTTTGGCTTTGATAGGTTTCACCTGACCTTGACCTACAACATATCCCAAGTATGTGACTGTGGCATGGCAAAACTCACTTTTTACCAGATTGACTGTCAATTGTACTTCAGACAGCTTCTTAAACAATTGATGGAGTTGTTCCATGTGTTGTTCCCAAGTTTGACTGTAAACAATCAAATCATCTACATACGCTTCACATCCCTCTATGTCTGCCACAATTTGGTTCACCATTCTCTGAAAGGTTGCTGGTGCATTTTTCAACCCGAATGGCATAACTTTGTATTGGTAAAGACCAAATGGTGTACAAAAAGCAGAAATCTCTTTGGCACGGTCTGTGAGTGGAACCTGCCAGTACCCTTTCAATAGATCAAATTTGCTAACAAATTTTGCATTCCCAATTTTGTCTATGCAATCATCAATTCTTGGAATTGGGTACGAGTCTGTCTTTGAATGTACATTTGCAGCTCTCATGTCTGCGACTAATCGGTATGAACCATCAGGCTTGGGAACAAGAATGCATGGTGAACTCCACTCACTACTACTTGGTTCTATGATATCATTGTCTAGCATATAATTGATCTCATTTTTGAGATGTTCCATTTTCAATGGATTGACTCTGTAAGGATGCTGCTTGATTGGTTTTGTATCACCAACATCTACATCATGAAATGCAGCATTTGTTCTACTTGGTGTATCAGGAAATATATTGTCAAATTTGTGAATCAAATTTGCAATTTGACTTTGTTGATCTTGAGAAAGATGACCTAACTTTGAGTCCAAATTAGTGAGCACATCAGAATTGTTCAATTTTACATTATACTCTTTGTGCTCCAGCTCTTTATCCTGGTCAAATGTGACATCAGAATTGTCATCTTTACTCTTGTCTACATTGGCAATTTTGTCTACATCGGCATGTTTGTCTACATTATCAGCATGTTTTACTGTACACACAGGTTTTGGAATGCCACTGTCACTTCTTTCAACATACTCTTTGAGCATATTTATGTGGCATAACTGCCTGCTCTTGCGTCTACCAGGAGTCTTGATAATATAATCTACTTCACCCACTTTTGACTCTACTTCACATGGGCCATGATATCTGGCTTGTAATGGGTGTCCTGGAATTGGAAACAGTACTAGAACTTTGTCACCTGGTTTGAACACTCTCTCTTTGGCATGTTTATCATACCATTGTTTCATTTTGGCCTGACCCTGTTTCAAGTTTTCTTTGGCGATATCAGTTACTCTGTTAAGCCTATGCTTAAAATTGGAGACATAATCCAATAAATTGATATCTGATTTCTCATTGAGCCACTTTTCTTTCAACAACTTTAAGGGTCCGGCGCACTGTGTGTCCAAACACTAACTCAAAAGGACTAAATCCTAAAGTTTCCTGAACAGCTTCCCTAGCAGCAAACAACAACAAGTGTACTCCCTCATCCCAGTCCCTCTGAAATTCCAAACAGTATGTTCTGATCATGTTTTTCAAAGTTTGGTGGAACCTTTCTAGTGCACCTTGTGATTCTGGATGGTAAGCACTTGAGGTATACTGTTCTATACCTAATTGATACATGACCTGCTGAAATACTCCAGAAGTAAAGTTTGATCCTTGGTCTGACTGTATGGACTTGGGGAGCCCCACAAATGTGAAGAACTTGGTTAAAGCTTTCACTATAGTCACTGCTTTAATATTTCTCAAGGGTATGGCTTCAGGAAAGCGTGTTGACGCGCACATAATTGTCAGAAGGTATTGATTACCTGACTTAGTCTTTGGTAGGGGGCCTACACAATCAATAATAACCCTACTAAATGGTTCATCAAAGGCTGGAATTGGCTTTAATGGAGCAGGAGGTATTTTCTGATTTGGCTTCCCTACTACTTGGCATATGTGACATGTTTTGCAATATTCAGAAACATCTTTTCTGAGAGTGGGCCACCAGAAATGTCTCAGAATTCTTTCATGAGTTTTCTTAACACCCAAATGCCCTGCCATGGGACTATCATGTGCTATGTTAATAACTTCAGTGTGGTAGACTTTTGGTACCACAATTTGGTGCACTACCTTCCACTCTTCATCGGCAGGCACATCAGGTGGGCGCCATTTTCTCATTAGCACTCCATCTTGTTTGTAAAAACAGACAGAATTTTGTTCTGCTTCCTCTAGGGTCAATGCCCTTTGATTGATTTCTTTGAGTTCTGGGTCATTTTGTTGCTCCAGAATTAGCTTGTCATGACTTAATGGGTCTTTCATGGTTTCCCCAATTTGTTCATGCTCAGAGGCTGTGTCATCTTAAGGGGTATTTTTATCCCCAGGAGAAGGAAGTTTATCTTCTTTCTCATTCAACTGTGACACAAATGTGCCTTCCAAATTGTAGCCTAAGTCATCAATTTGGTTGTCCTCAATTGTTTCTAATGAGGCCTTCTTACTCATTGCCCGTGTCACTGCACATGCAGGAAATATCTCCTCTTCCTCACTATTATCATTCTGTATACAGGGCTTATCTGTGACTATTGGGTCAGGAAAAACCTTCCCCCCTGCCAAATCATTTCCTAGCAACATGGACACTCCTTTGACTGGCAATTCATGTCTAACTCCTATGGTTACAGGACCAGAAACCAAGTCAGATGTCAAGTTAATTTTGTGGAGGTACACTAATTATTTCCATCCCAATACCCTGGATCAAAGCATTACCTGCTGAACTAGCCTCATTAAAGGGCAAAGTTCCTTCCAGAATCATAGACCGTGCACAACACGTATCTCGCACAATCTTGATGGGCTTTGGACTACCATTCTCACCAAGTGATACCACTCCCTCTAACACAAATGGTTCAAATTCTTCACACACCTTGTCTGTCTCACTTCCCTTTTGTGGGAATTCTTGTTTCTTGATTTGACTGACTTGTTTCTTTGACACAAGTGACACTGCACATCCTACAGTATTACTAGCAGTTTGCTGCTGTTTTTGTTCTTGTTTTTCTGCCTTTTAAGAAATAACACTGGGTCATCGTATGCCCTGGTCTCTTACAATGAGTACAAGTTACTTTGGCTTTAAATTCAGTCCCAAATTTTGCTCTGTTACCTGAACTCCCTGGGGTCCCTCTAGCACCAGCACTATGCTGTGAATTAGACTGAGATCTCCCTTCTTGTGTACCACCCTGATTTGTTCTAGGTTGATTATGGCTGAACCTGTTTGAATAACTTCTGTTATGACCAAATCTACTCCCATTCAATTTGTGAGTTAAGCCATAGTCGTCCGCCATTGTCGCCGCCTCATTTAGCGTCTTAATTTTGCTAGCGCTTTCATCCAAATGGGTTTTAATGTCAACGTGGACACATTTCTTGAACTCTTCTATAAGAACCAATTGCTTAAGTTGGCCGAAATCATCTTTGACTTCTTTTGAACCAAGCCACCTGTCAAACATTTGTTCTTTCACTCTGGCAAATTCTACATGGGTTTGATCTGCTTGCTTTCTTGAATCTCTGAACTTTTGTCTGTATGCTTCAGGCACCAATTCATAGGCCTTAAGGACTGCCTGTTTAACTTCTTCATAATTATTACACTTCTCTATTGGTAGAGCTGAGTAAGTCTCCTGGCCTTCCCACAAAACTACTTTGTAACAGTAGGGTCCAATGCTCTGGAGGCCATTTCAAATTTGTAGCTACCTTTTCAAAATGTTGAAAGTACTCGTCAACTTCTTTCTCTTTGAATTTAGGCACAAGCTTTACATACTTTGTAACATCAAACCCTGACTTTGACTTTGAGGAGAAACTTGATGAGTATTTGTCACCTAGCTTAGCCAACTTCTCTTGTTCAAACTCAATTTCTTTTTCTTTCAAATGTGCTTCCAACGCCATCTTTTCATGGCGCTTTGTCTTCCATTGCCATTTTCTGTTTCTCAAGTTCCAATTTTGCCACCTTTTCCTTTTCTTCAATAAACATTTTCTGTTTTTCCATATCTAGCCTTTCTTGTTTTTCTTTATTTTCATTCTCTAACTTGATCATTTCCAGTTTTTCTTTTTGGTCCATTTCTATTTTCCTCAGTTCTAATTGAATTTCCAACTCTTTCAATTTAACTGCAGAGTCCCCACCGATTTCAGTTTCGACCTCTTTTCTCTTGCCCAAAATGGATTCATCAAAATACTCTTCATCAACTAAAACCTCAATCAAGACATTTTTGATTATTTGTCTTCTTGTAGTTTGCTTTACTTTCAAGTCATAATGTTTGGCAAGTGCTAATAAATCAGGCTTCTTCAACTTATCAAATTTCTCCCAATCTATAGTTTCAAGAAACTCTTCAGCTTTGAACTCTGCCATACTGTACTTTCACTTTTAAGACTCAGTAAATGAATGTCAACTTTTTACAGTGTATATCCCGGACGAGCCCCCAATTTTGTTACGAGCATTACTTGACTCAAGGCCAAAATCACCTTTTACCCGAACTCACGAATGCACAACACAAATACACTGTTTGATTAAGCTAACATAATCTAAGTCTTTAATTGAAAACAAAGTATGCTCGGTACATATAACAACAATTACAATAAAATCACACAATCAGTTTTATTCTATAGGTACTTAACCAGCGGTCTTCTTGTTGGTGATTCTAGAGTTCTTGCAATATTCTGGACGACTGATGTAATATATCCTTATTCACTTGTTCTGCGAAAATCAGCGAAGTCCATCGTACTCTTGCATTTATAAATCCTTGCACATAAAATCCTCATACGAAAATGATGATGCTTCCTCCAATCTCCTTTGCGCTGCTATCTCCACAATATCTCCTTGCGCTGCTTTCTCCACAAATATATCTCCTTGCGCTGCTTTCTCCAAAAATGGTGTTTCTTTCACCAACCACTCTTTTCCAGGGAACAGGTTTCTTTAACACAGCTCCGCTGTTTTTGACAGATGCGTGGCCTTCACAAACTCAGCAAACTCCAGCAATTTGACAGAAGAACTTTTAATCCTTTGATGAGGAAGAGCACTTTTGTGTGCTCGCTGTCTTCTTCGTTGCTGTATTAAAATTAGCTCAATTATTGGCTATATAAACTGGTTAAATGTACTTCTTTTTTGAAGCACGAAGACCATCACACACATGTGGAGTTTTCAATCTCACATGACATTCTGTAAAGTCCCAACAAAAACCTCCAGCTTTTTATATCAGTACTCATGCCAAAAAAACCATCATCTATTAATAAACCATTACTTCAATCACATTTTCACAACATTGCTGCAATCTTGGGATTTCCCAAGATTAATTATACACATTCACATTACATTACATCACTTCCTGGGGGGTTTTCTTGATGGTGCAATAATGAACTGGGGCTTTCCAAGTTCCAAACATAGCTCTGACTTTGTTTACAATAATTTGGGGAATTCAAAATACAAGGGGTTTCCCATCTCATGAAATACTTTCAGCTTGTAAACAAAGTTAAATAATTAAATTAAATTAAATTACTCAGGGCACATCACAATGTGCCTGCTGTCACAATTTCACACACACAATTTTGAGCAATTTGATGACACTATTTTTGTCTGTAACTTCAAAAGTATATGCACTATAAGCATGATTGACCCCTTATTATTTAGATAATTTAATTCTCTTTCAAATGAAAGAACTTTCAGCTAAAAATATTGAACTTCAAAATTTTATGAACCTCCCTAGCCTAAAGGTTAATGGTTACTGGTCATATTATCTGCATCTAAGACCTGTTTTCATTGGTTATCAAGAGGGCTATATCATGTATTGAACCAATCAGAGATATGGTAAGGATAGTCAGTAAGGCTGAAGTGGATTAAATTTAAAATTGATAAGAGAGCTCTATTTTGATTGGTTACTCAGATGATTATATCATATGATTAACCAGTCAGGGACACTGTTGGAAAGGAAGTAGTGCCTATGGATTTAATGCACTGCAGTGATGAAAGTCCACTTTTGAAAAAAAGCCTGAATAAGCCTGAAAAACAGCGTGAAAATGATGGCACTCAAAAGGGCTGAAAATAAAAGAAATTGCTTATAAAATCTGCACTACAAAAAAGCCTGAATTCAGGCAAAAGCATAAAACTCACATCCCTGGTACTGGTTGGCTGCATATTTCGATTATTTACTATATGAATGATTGCAAGTTTCAACATTCATTAAAATTTTAGGGTAAGAAATAAGTAATGAACAACAACACAAAATCACATTTTTTTCTTCATGCCTCAAGCTTAAAAACGTTCCAGACAGAGACTTTTGAGGTCCAAGACCAGGACCTGTACAGTCAGGCCTGAGAAAAAAAGGGGAATTCATGATTCTCATTTCCGGGAAATTTAGTAATCTGGAGGGAAATTGGGCTTTTTTGGGATCAAGAAATACATAAGAAATGGAGGGAAATTTGTCTACATTCCTGGGAAAAGAACATTTTTTCCAAGCCTGGGTGCAGCAACTCCAACAGTGGAGTAATAATCTAGCTATTGCTACATGTATTAAGGAACTGCGCTCCAGCCCATTCTGACTGTGGATTCTCTGCACCATAGACTATGCCATAGTAAATTTTTGATAAATAAAAATGTTATTAATCATGATGAACGCATTCAGTTCAACTCGAAATTATTATTATTGATCAATATTTATTACATCAAAATCAAAATTGAGTGCAACATATCATAATGGCATAATTATAATGGCACTTCAATACTGAACAATTCTAATTTTAGAATCTGCCAGTTTATTATCCAAGTTAAAAATCGACTATGGACTTTTACTTTTAAGCAGAACTTTACCCCGGGACTTCGTTCTCTAAAACACACTGTCAATCATACTTGTTTATCAATCAAATCTAACCACAAGACGAAGCATGGTGGTACAATACGCGCTAGATGCATCGTTCATCCACCAACTTTCGCGCCAGCACAAAAGCGCCGCATTCCCTAGATAGTTGTGTACCATGTATAGTTAATGGTACCAGTACGTGTCGGGAGGATTTAAACAATAGCGAGATCTGGGCAACCAATCACAAGCCAGATTCATTTAATTTAAGATGCATTACATCATGACCAATTTTAGTTAGGCCAGAAATTGGCCTAACTCTCCATAGAGTCCCGTGTTAAAAATGTTAACCGCAAGTCAAAGTCAGTGGTCCACTTGGGAAGCTAACAAACAGAGAGTGTACGGTGACTGAATAGATCAGATGTGAAAATCTATCAATTGTGCACAAATAACTGAATCAGAGTTTTAAGCTTAAATGTAATAGCCAATTATGGACAATTGGCAAGTGGACTACGGAGAAGAAAAGCTTATTCAGCTACCGAGCGCAAAACTTCAGACAGTAGATTCTCTACGCCCGCAAGCGCAGAACATCCACTACCAGACGTTCTGTGGTGGTGCGCAGGAGCTCCACTGATGGTAACGTACAGCCTTTTGAGATATATGACAGTATGTGATGCACATGACGATTTGTGGCGAATGGTCACATATATTTTAAAAATCATGAGCAAATTTTACTCCAACTTTACTGACGATTTTGAATGCTTGGCCTCTTAAAGGAGTATTCCGTGATCCTAGCATCCTCTTTTTATGACATTTTCCAGCAGATATTCACAAAAAACATTCCCAAAATTTCAGTTGATTCTGATTTTTGCATCTGTGAGTCATGCATAATTATGTGTATTACACTGCTACATATGCCACTGTGTTTTAATTTTGTTCTGGTGTACCAGCCAGGGTTCGATTTAACTTGAGTTGTGGTGTAAAATGCTCCCCATTTTGGACAACCTGCTACACAAATATCAGTTTGTATAGCAATATTTACAATGTAAACATATGCTAATATTATAAGAACATCACCTAAATAATATTTTCACTAAAAATTGCTATGCAAATTTTTAAAAGTAAATCGAACCCTGGTACCAGCACACATTTCAAATTTGACGATATTTTTGCTAAACACATTAATCTGCAAGAAATATTTTTTACATAAACATTATGTAGCCAGATGTTTCCAGTGGTATAAAAATCTCAACTTTTTTGAGAAAAGTGGGGAATGAAGCTGTGGATCATGAAATGCCCCTTTAACCCCCTGAGCACTACCTGCCGATGTAACATTGCCTCTGATTGGTCAATTACATGATATCTTCACTTTAATCACCAATCAAAATGGAGCTTTGCAAATAATTCACCCCAATTTTTTTTGTGTGGTGAAATTATTCTAACAATGTTGCTGATTGGTCCAATTGATAATGAAAACTTCTTTTTGACCAATCGGCAGGTAGTTCTCATGGGGTTAAGAGTAGACTTAGTGCAACTTACCTTGTAGGAGTATAGCTGGTACTAGGCTGAGCAATCTCAACATACTCATCGCGAGTCTTATTCTCATGTTCCACATCCTTGCAGATGCCGTACTCTTCGGGATGAGCCCTTTTAAGATGCCCCATGAGAGAAGTTGTGGTACCTGAAACAGTGCAAAAAGTATTTATGCCATAACACAGGAGTTCTCCATAGGTGGCTGACAGCCAGATCCGCAGGATTCTCGTAAACAAATTTGTGTGAATCAGAGTTGATTCTCGCAAACTTTTATAGTTTACACAGAAGTTGATCTGCAAGAATCAAATGATTCCCGCAAATGTATTCTGCATGAATCAAGATTGATTCTCGCACTGTGAAACGAAATTCTGCCCCTTGATCCGCTAACATAAAACGAAATTCTGCCCCTTGATCCGCTAACATAACCTGCTAGTGGTTAAGCCGTGGTTAAGCCGAAAACCATGTTTAAGACAAAATAAGACATTTTACCAGGGAATATTTAAAATGTTGTGATCCGTGGCAACTTCTGTACAGCATTCCATAGCGTGCAAATTTGGCTAATCCGTGTTTCACTGTCAGCCCCCTGATTTTTCATGAATCAGCTACGTATGTATTTGAATGGAGCTTCAGCTTTATCAATATTGCTGTTTCCTTGTTTCTTGCCCAATTTTTCATTTCAAAACTACTGATTGAAAATTTTAATGACTTACTTTTCCTTCACTTTTAATTTTGTTCTTTTACACTTTTGCTGGGATCATTGAATGGGCCTTTAACTTTCCAGCTTAGGATTATAATGATTTGTACTTCAGATACACACTCTATTTCTAAGATCAATTAGAGTTTTAATTAAAACTTTAATTGGGTTTAGAAGGAACATGCTTGTTCCCCAGGCCTCAAAATACATTTTTGATGAGGGCTATTTTTGACAGATTCCATGTGTGTATTTTGCCATTGTCAATGACAAGTACCATTATAGTCATTGAGTGGAATCTGTCTTTTTCATCTCGTAGTGTAGGCACCGGAGTTTCGATTTTGGGGGTCCATCGCGATTTTGGTGGTCCATCGTGAATTTTGAGAATTTTGCCAAACACACTACTTTTCAATGTAAATTCACCAATATTTACTGTTTACGTGAGTCCAGACCAGCACAATATCCTCCCCGGAAGCCCTTCCGTGATATGCAAATGTCCGATTTTTTCCATGACGTGTTACCATGTGTGGTAGTTTAATTCTTTACATCGATCGTATGTATGAGTGGCGTCATTAATCATATGCATAATTGATTGAGCGAAGAAGGGTAGGATATAAGTCACAGAACGCACGCGAGATACGAATCAGTTCATGACAAAAACAACATTTGGACGAAAAAAAAAGTACAGTTATGCATTAAAATGTTTATTGTACAGTACAGTAGTAGCTTTTCACATAAAATTTGCATTGTTCACATAATGTATCAACTTCATGGAGAAAAACATCGGACTAGCGTGTGAAATAGGTGCAGAATTCGCATACTTGATTTACTTGAATTGCGTGTGACTTCATCAATGGATACAAAAGTGGTGGAAAACGCATTTTCGCGTTTTTGACTTGAATTTTCGCGCATCCGGTGCCTATCGTAGTGTGTCTCTGTTTAATATTTGTGTAACTTTCCAATTTTGACTTTCATTTCATAATTTCAATGAGCGCCCCAAAAATGACTGACTTAAGTGAAGGGGTATGAACGTTTGGACAGTATTTATTGTGGGACATTAGAGCACATCAGACATATCGAATTGCATTCTGATTACGAAGAATGTCCTTCTGATATCAAATAATTTTGATTTTGTGAAATTTGCAATGTAATACACATTTTATGGCAAATCATTAAAAATTGATATTTTTGATATTTAACAGTACTCGAAGTAAACTTTATAAATCTGATGATTTCTACTTAAAGTGTATGTAGATGGGATGAAAAGCTGACGATCAATTGAAAATTTTGACCTTTCGTATTGAAGATATGGATTTTTTTCCTAAAACACCAAAAAAATAAGGTCTTTTGGGGAAAAAAAATCCATAACTTCAATATGAAAGGTCAAAATTTTCAATTGATCATCGGCTTTTCCTCCTAGCTGCATACACAATACGAATATATCATTAGATTTATAAAATTTACTTCGAGGACTGTTATATATCAAAAATGTGAAAAATATCAAATTTTAATAATTTGTCATAAAATTTGTATTATATCGTGAATTTCATAAAATGAAAATTATTTGATATCAGAAAGACATTCTTCAGTATTCAGAATGCAATTAGATAGGTCTGATGTGCTCTCATGTCCCACAAAAACTGCTGTCGAAACGCTCATTCCAGATCCCTTAAATGCCCGGGCACTAATTAGGTTGAATACGGTAGAAACAATCACCAATGGATGCTAATTATTAGGTTGAATAATGGTAATTATTATCTGTTCCAAATCCAGTGACATCACATGCATATTTTTCTGGGTAGGATTACACCTATGCTCACTGGTGGGGCATCAAAACTGGCACTACAGCCCTGTTATATTGATTTGTCAAAGTAAAATGCTAAGGCTAAAAAAAAAGCGCCATGCACGTTCGCTTTTTCTTAGCGCATCCATTCCAGCTGAAACAGCAAATTCATTTTAAAAATCTTATTCCTTTTTTTAGGTTTTTACTGTAAAATCACATAATGCCGAAAAATATTTTGAAGAAATTTTACTTGATTTGATACTTGCATTGTTTAGGTATGCATTGTTTAGGAATATTGATATTTGTATTTCAATTGTGTAATTTATGCTGTGTACTGTTGAACACTTGCAAATGACATCTTAATTCAAAATTAAGTTTTTAAAAAATCTTTACAAAAAAATCTTTAAAAAAACCTCTGCATTCCGTATTCTTTTTTGAAACTGCCAAGGGCTTTGAGCCATAGCATTGTTTTTTAGATTATCACAACACATCCAAAAGTCCAGGGAAATTAATGAGGTGTCACTTGAGCAGGGTTGCCAAACCCATGATTTGGTAGCCCAATTAGGCGACTTTTGAAGATTTTTTTCATGACTTTTGACAATTTCCTGTCCCATAGAAACCAATGGTTAAGAATAAAATTGGGCGATTTTTCAACATTGCCTCCATGACTTCCAATAGTTTCATGTCCCATAGAAACCAATGGTAAAGAGAAAAATTGAGCGACTTTTCGATTATTTGACCCGCGATTCAGGCTGAAATCTTTTGGCAACCCTGCACTGGAGCTGGAATAGATAATAATATGACATAAAACTAGGCTTAGAGAGAAAACGTAATCTCGCTTTTCTCGCCGTGAATCTTTTTAGTGCTTTTCTCGCTTTTAAAAGATTCATTTCTACCACGAAAATCTATTTCTGTGACGAAAGGTTGGAATTCGACAACCATTGCAACTAGATAAGCTTAAGTTTGACCTGATTTTCCAGTCTGAATGTACAAAACGGTCCATTTTCTGGCACATTCAAGCAACAACACAAGTAATATTCTTTATTTACTACTCAAACCTTGCAGTATATTGACCTTTTAAGCTGATTTATGAGGACAAAATTTGTGTATTTTTGATAGTCCGGTCAGCAATTTCCATGCTTTGTTTTGGTATCACTCAGGGGTATGGAGTCAATGATATACTGCCCTCACTCAATTTTTTTACCTTTTTTTGATTTTCGCCAATTTTTGGGCATAAATCTCGCTTTTTTCTCGCATTTTGAAGTTGCCATCTCGCATTTTTGGTCAAAAAATTGTGTTTTTTCTCTAAGCCTACATAAAACCTACCGTCTTTTGATGAGAATGTTCGTTTGCACAAAATGCACATTGGGGAACTCTTGTCTTTGGGTTGTCCATCTTCATTTGGTTGAAAACCAAAGAACATCCAAACTGGAGACTTGGCATTTTTCTTCATCAACAGAGAGCTACTGGATTTGGTCTCTGCACCGGACACTACTTTTGAAAATTCTTTGATGTGATTCTCCTTGAGGTGGGTAACGAGACTGGAATCATCACCTACAGGGAAGAATGGACATACATAATCATTAAGTCGTCTGCATCACTGTCATATCTCAAAAGGCTGCCTTGAGTGATTTTTTTAATTATTGTCATCAAATTGTGATGCGATACACTGTAAATTTACTTTTTTATATTTGAGGTATTATCACAATATTACAATCTCATGTCCATTCATAAAAGAACGAAGCATGCTGAAATATAAAATAACAATATGAAATACAACAATTTCAAATTTGCCGCCTTTTTTATGCTCAAAGCACAAAGTACAAAGGCAGCAAATTTGAAATTGAGATAAAGGCAAAAATATAGCTGAAAAAACAATAAAATACACATCAAAAAACTTCATAAGTTAAGAACCAAGTTTGCTAGACCCTTGATGTTTTCATTATATAATAGCTTAATGTTTGTATATAAATGTTATAATTATAGTACCTCAATTGTCAAAAATGTCTCCTTTGGCCTCCATGGGCCAGATTGTGTCACATATGTTGTCTAGTTTGATTAACTTTTTACACTTTCCTATAAAACATATTCAGTGACCTCTTGCAGCGAGCAATTATTCCCCCAGGGATGTAGTTACAGTGGGCGGTGGTGGGCGGCAGAGCCCACCACTCACGTTTTGGAGCCCACCACTCAGCTCCAATTTTAACAAAATTGCACTATTTTATTGGATAAGTCAAGCATTTGGTCCATTTTGGCAAAAAATTGCCAAATATGCAAGATTTTCTTTAAATGCCGCCCACCACTAAAACTATCCTAGCTAAAACCCTGTATTCCCATGTTGTGTTTATTGGTTCTTGTGCAGGATGCGTAATCCTTTACTTAATATATTTTTTAAGAGATATAAAAAAGACGGTTTTTGTAAAAGTAAAAAAAACTTGAGCCGACAAACCTTTTTTAGTTGCCACCTGTTTCTGGCATATGAGACAGCTTGGTTTGTTTGCATCCAGTTCACAATCTTCGTTTTTGGTAGGATACCCAAAATACTTCCAAACCACAGATTTGTCTGAACCCTTCTTTAAGTTTTCATATATTTGAAATGGTTGGACGCCCTTTGAAACTTCTGAGGCATAGTGGTCACCAGAATCTTGTCTGCAATCAAAGGAATTGTCCAGTTTATTACCGTACTGACACGAGTATAGGTCAACCATGAATGATCCTAGCATTTAGGTCTAGGTCCTGGGACACTACAAAACCGAAAAAATAAATAACTTAAAAAAATAAAAAAAAAATTAATTTTTTTTTTTTTTTTTTTTTTTAATTTCTGAAATTTTCCAAAAGTTTGGGGGTGGGACTTTACTCGAAGGTGGGACTATACTCGCGTCAGTACGGTAATTAGTAATGTAGTTATAAATAACTTTTAGATTTGAGATGTGTATTACATTACCCGGTAGTAAGAAGTCAACAATGCTAATACAAGTAAGCTCATTATTTAAAAACAATGTAAATAACATGACACAATAATATACAGCACCAGAGTTCATCATACTCTACCACCCTACCAATATTTGGAGTTCACAAGCTGTTGCATTCAAGTGCTACAGTGTATAAATTGTATTTTATGTAAAATGTGTTTTACCACCTTTGTTTAACCTTAGCAGTTCACCATTTTGTTCTCCATGTCCAAGCAGTCAACATTTATTTATTTTTATTTATAACATTCGGCCGAAGCCAGGCTAATCCCAATAGTGCTCAGAGGCTACTAAATTTAAGGGACGCCATCCGGATATGACGGGACAGGGATATGGGAAGAGGTCCGATTTTAGATGCTCCGGAGCACCCGGAGAAAAACCTGCGAGGACGAGCATGGATCGGCAACCAAACTCACATGTGGTGCCGCGGGGAATTGAACCCGGGCCAGAGTGGTGAGAAGCGAGTGAGAAGACCACTACACTAACCCGCCCTCCCTGTGTTGTGGAATCCAAACATTGTTCAGTGTCTTTGAAAAGAAAGAATGAGTTACCCAATCACACACATGTGGAAGCAGCGAACCAAACACACAAAAATAACATGTGAGCAAACAAACTAAAGTCTGCAGAAAAAAAGAAACTCAGCTGTTATAAACACGCTTATAGCTTCAGAACTAATAATTGTTTATATGGTTATATTTCAACATAAAAAGAAGGATGAATTATTTATGCGCATTTTGATACCAAATTTGTCAAATGTTGTTCAATATTAACAACACAGTAGTGCTTTTGAAGAAAAATATCCTAATTTAAAAGTTGCAGTTTACATCGATCAATGGTTATTATGCCAGCACGGTAGCACGTAAAGCCCGCCATTATCTTCACGCTTATTTCAAATCAATACAAATAGCTGCAACTTTTAAATTCGGGTATATTTCTTTCAAAACACTGCTGTATTATTAATATTGGACAAATTGGGTATCAAAATGCACGTAAATAAATCATCCTTCTTTTTGTGTTGAAATATTGAGAAAACAGATATTAGTTCTGAAGCTAAGCGTGTTTATAACACCTGAGTTTCATTTTGTGCAGACTTTACTTACTTTATATTTGGTAATTTGCTAAATTGGATCTGGTTATTTTTGCCTGGTTTAGCTTCCAGTACTTTGTTAAATTCTGCTGGATGATGGATTCGTAGATGTTGTCTCATATTCCCTGTGGAACCTGAGGAAAATACAAGGGCGCAGGATTTGAAAAACATTATGCGAGATTATAAAATCTGAGTTCTGTGAAAATGTAGATCCGCAGCATTAAGTTGCACCGTTGGGACATTTCTGCAATAGGCCTGGGCATCACCAATGTTTTCCATATCGCAATTTGAGGCAAATACATAAGATGTCATCTGCATTGAGCACGCAAAATCGGACCTACGGAAACGGTAAATTTTGAAACTATCACAAAGAAAATACTTATAGTACATGAAAGCATGTTTTACACAAATTGCTACACATCATAGGTACATCATTGAGAGCTTAAAACATATTGCAACATGATATTGAAAATATCATAAATCATAAGGCTCAATGTTGCACTTGTACCTTATTCTGCAGTTACTATGAATTAATACATTGTATAACGCTTAATTTGTGAATCTGGGGTCCTCCCAAAACATGTTAAATTAAATCACAAAATTAAGTTGTTTACAGAAGTCAAAAGCTGATCAATGCGATCGCTGAGGCTGTTAGTATGGTACTGCCATTAGGCTAGAATTCTGTGCCTATTAATGCTCTGCATGCTGACCATAGGCTTCAACATAAAAAGTCCCAAGTTTGAGATATTTTCTCAAAATATCAAGAGCTATCTTAAGAACCACTGAACCAATACTAGGCTTGTTTGTACTAATTTTAATACATTTTCACAACAATTCTAAATATGATCATGAAAATGTACACTTCTGAAATTTTTGAATTTTTAAAAACTATTTGAAACTTGTTGTCTGCAGTTGACACCCGTCGTCTGCAGTCGACACCCGTGCGGAGAGAGTTAAACAATTATACCTCCTCTGGCAGTGATATCCCTCTTGCATAGGACACATGTCGGCCATTCCCGGTCCCGTAGTTTGCCCTGCTCATTGACACGGTAGCCAAAATACTGCCATACTGCTGACTTTGCTCCCTTCTTCATGACAACCACTACTGATTCTTTGGATGCACCCTCTTCATCACCACTTCAAAAGATATCGATGACACGCATCAAAAGATATACATTTTATGTGATTAGTTTACAAATTTTACGAGTGAGAAGTTTTATTTACAGCACTGAAAATTGATGAGAGTTTCATACACCTAGTTTAAAATGATAGTTATTTTAGGTCCATACCTTAGTGCGCAGTAGGGTGATTAAAAAAAAATGAAATTGGTATTTTTCAACGGGACACCCCCTCATTTTGTTCATTTTGGTAATAAAATTATACCTGCAAAATATGAAAAAAATTCAAAAAAGTTTAGGGGGTGCTACCGGTCAATGAACTTTGTACATAAAGTCAATGGGATTTTTTGTCAAAAATTTCAAGCGCTTATTTCAGGGCCTAAAAAGTCTACCAGGCTTGCAAAACTGAAGTAAATGTTCAATGATATACCTAACTTTGTGAAAACATGGGTTTTTACCAAATTAAAGTTCATAGTTGACTGTAATAATAAAAAATGTTTCAAAAGTGACTGAGGGAGTGTAGCTCAAGAAAAGAATACCCTGGGATATCCCCCGGAATCCCACCAGGCACCCCAAATTTATACCTTATTGAACTGAACTGTTGATAAAAAAAAAAGATTAAAATTCTTCACATATTAGTTTACCCCAATGGTGATACCAGCTTTTGAAATCTTATGTAATAGTAACTATCAAAATCCATACATCTGTATCAGGGGTGGTCATTATGGCCATACCTGATGAAGATTTGTATTGTTTGAATTGAATGACCACAGGAAGGATTAGATTCACCATGGTTGAAAAGAAATGTATATAAATTGGGGTCACAACATTGGATAGTGGCCAGTTCAAAACTACACCTTGTGCAAGGTACTTGTGACAAGAGCTAGAGTGGCTAAGACACATTTACTACTGGATTACACATTAAACATTACACTACACTTACATAAAATTACAAACCTACACACATTCAACACTTGAATAACATAATTTACAGTTACAAACCTACATACATTTCAATCATTTTGACACATCATAAATACATTAAAAAAAAAAAAGAACTAGAGCCCCATAAACACAACTTTATATTAGCCAAGTACCATAATATTTTGGCTGTTCCAGCAACTGCCTTGCCCCAAATGTAACAGTTTTCACAAAATGCAATTTTCTGGAAAGCGGGTTAACATTTTACAATTTTCTTTAGCATTTATTTTAAGGACATTACTCACACTATGATCAAATATTTTTGGCACAATCAGGGAAAATTAACATGGCTTTTTTGTGTTGTAAAGAAAATGGCTCATAAATCCCATTGACTTTGTGTACAAAAGTTCATTGACCGGTAGCACCCCTAAACTTTTTTTTGAATTTTTTCATATTTTGCAGGTATGATTTTATTACCAAAATGAACAAAATGAGGGGGTGTCCCGTTGAAAAATACCAATTTCATTTTTTGTGAATCACCCTAGTGCGCAGCCTTCCCCAGCAAAGCTGCAGCTTACTGAAGCCACAGTGCTTAACCCTAACGCCTGAAGGACTTTTTGGCGACTGGAAGGGAAAGAAGGGAGGAATAAAGAGAGAAAACAAACAAAGAAGTTGTTTGCTCTGGGTGGGATTTGAACCCGAGACCCCTTGCATGCCAAGCACTAGGTCACCGACACTTAGCCACATGTCTTACACTGGCCGGGCCAGCGAAAGCGAAAGCGTGCCCATTTCTCACTTAGGGTGATTGCGTCATCACATCCCGTGGGATGTACGCATGAGCAGGGAAGTTGTTTGTAGTATTTTGTAGTACTCAGGCCGGTTAGGGTTAAGCTCCCATCAAATTAGGGATTCAGTTCCCCAACCAAGCTGGGGAAAGCTGTGCAATGATATTTCCCTAGTTATGATACAAATTAGCAACATGCTTTCATTGATTATTCTGTTATTTGCAACAATGAAGGCAATGAAAAAATTGCTATTAAAACACCAATAAATAATCTCTTCTGTGAAAACAGCTATCTCTAGCCATATAGGCTTCAACATTAAAAAGTGCAAGTTTTGAGATATTTTCTCAAAATATCAAGAGCTACCTTAAGAACCACAGTATTTACTTGGCTTGTTTGTACTCATTTTGACGCATTTTTCATGCTGATTCCAAATATGGAATATTCATGCCTTTCTTTTGCCTTGCTCACATGTTTGTTTTAGCACTGTCTGCATGTGATGGATGTTACCTACGGTACCTACCTCGCGTCATCAGAGTTGGCTCTCTGCTTCTGTGCTTTCTTGATGGGTTTCACACACTCATCATACAGTGGAGCATGATGAGCTTTGAGATGCATGAACATATTGGAAGTACTCCCTACAATATAAACAATAAGTAAAAAATATCGATGCCAATCTCAGTTGTATTCAGACTAACATCCAACCTCCCCCCCCCAGTAGCATAGCTGGGGCCACTGAGATTTTAAAGACTTTTTTGTACTTTTTAGCCCATTTTTTACCATTTTCATCAAAGTTTGCCCTCCCTTCATTGAAAGATGCCTGCCCCCCCCCCCCTTTGCCCACCCTCAAAAAAGGTGTGGGCTACACCATTGCACCCCCGCAGCATTTAGGAATGGTTTATAGAATGATCATTGTGGCTCTGGCAACGTACTGTAAAGATCATTGCTCTAATTTAGGTTGGGTCACAATAAATCCAATGATTTATTTTCAGAAATGACTGACAGACACATGATTGTGATGCAATCAAGCAAAATCAGTCGGAACTCGGGAATATTAAATTTTCAGTTTCTATAGGATAGTAAAAAGCATTTACAAAGCTCAATTTTGCAGAAAACCCCATTGAAATTGAACAACCAGTTCAAAAGATATGAGGAATTAAACAGTTTCCAAAACAACAGGAAACATTTCCTTTGTTTAGCTATATCTCAAAATCAATATTTCCGAGTTCCGACCGAGTTTGCTTGATCGCATCATATACTAAATCAAAAGCAGACCTGAAACTGACTACTATGTATTTGTGAAAAAAGAGAAAAATGCTTTAAAAAAGAGGAAAATAGCACAAATCATGCTAAAAAGTTCAAATTGGGCTGAAAATAACAAATAATGCGTAGATTTCAGGAACATAAAAGAAGAAATCAGCTAAAAAGAGGAAAAGTTTCAGGGAGACCTGCAAAAGTACAAATCCAACTTACCATCTTTGCAGCCAACTTCTCTAAAACACACACGACAAACTGACTTCCCCTTGTCTTCTGGTAGGCCAAATTCATCAGCTTGCAATCCATAATATTTCCAGACAGGTGACCGCACATTCTTCTTGGTAAGGAGAGCTTTACTAGCCATAGTCACTCCCTGTGATCAAGCAAAATACAACCCCAGTCATTACTTAATTTAACCCCCTGAGCACTACCTGCCAATCTAACATTGCCTCTGATTGGTCAATAACATGATATCTTCATTTTAATCACCAATCAGAATGAAGTTTCGCAAATAATTCACCCCAATTTTTTTGCATGGTGAAATTATTCTGACAATGATGCGGATTGGCCCAACTGATAATGAAAACTTCTTTTTGACCAATAGGCAGGTAGTTCTTGTGGGGTTAATTTTTACATCAATAAAATCAGTCAATTTGTCAGGCAAATCCAAAATTCAGTTTTCAAGTTCATTTTACATGTAGAAATATATACTCTCCCGACGAAATGTCTTTCCGCAGTAACAATTATTGAATTTTTAGTAAATAGTACTACATTTGTAACTTGAAACCTACATGTATTTATTTACTTAATCAGTTTTAATCAACTTTTCAACATCAAAACATTGCTGGAAAATAATGAAAGTTTACATGAAAAACCTGTACAAAATCCCCATAGCAAAGTGGCGGCGCTGTGCTTAATTATAGCTAATTATGAAGTCAGTCCTTGATGACCACCATAACAACAGATGACCCCCTGGGTATTTGAACTCTTTTAAAAAAACATGTGATGCATAACAAATGATCAAGGTTATGAATTGTGATACTAGAGGAATAAAGGTATCCCCCGATTACAACGGATTAGTAATTGTTATGCGATTATGTTATTTGCCACGATCCAACCGATAACTTCATTCAGTTAATATCATGCAGCCTCACTACAGGGATTTCCTATATAGCAGCGCATTATACTATAGTTTAATTTCAACTTCCAAAATTGTTCAGTTTTAACATCAGATCAGGCTCAAAATGCCATAAATTACCGATCACCAGAAGGGAATGATAGAAGCATCATAGTGAAGGAAAATCTAACCGTGAAATTGTAAGATTATTGAATATTGACATGGGATCTGTTCGATATAATTTGAGAAAAAAGGAGATTCATGGCTCAATGGACAATCGCCCGAAATCTCAACGGCCGAAATTAATAACAGCCGAACCCAAATAGCGTTTGTATCAAACATTGTTGATGATGACCAGCAGTGCAGTCGGGATAACTGCAAGTCGATCATGATAACTTGCCCTTAGACATGAGCTCATCCCATCTAAAACTGGGTTTTCTTATTTCTAAAGATTGGTAGCGCATTCATGAGATGCAAATTTCTAAGTGTTTTAACACTTAGAAATTTGCATCTCATGAATTTTCTGTTGTGACAAACAAGCATCTATTCAATTCTCTCTCACTTTAATGGACATGGTGAATACAAATGATGGCCATCAAGGCAGGGTTGCCAAAACATTTCTCTTTACTGGGATTGGTTTCTATGGGACAGGAAACTATCGGAAGTCGCAGGAGCCAATATTTTTTTATTACACTTACGATGAAAATTTGAACTCACTCTGCACACTTTCTTCTTCGCTCATAACAAATATTTTTGACCCAAGATGGGGCTGGGGGTCGTAAAAAATTTAGCCTCGATGAGCCCGCCCCCAACTCAACACAAAAGTTGGCAACCATGAGCGTTACCAAAAAGCGTGGAAAAGGGGTAATTTTTTACCAGTAGCAAGGACATGAAATTGGCAAAATAGGGGTATTTAAGTTGGACTGTCCGCGAGATTTGACTGTGAAATCAGCAAAATAGGGGTATTTAATTTGCACTGTCCATGAAATTTGGATAAAAGGGGTACTTGAGAAAATCTAGTAATTTTTTGGCAATATTTAGTGTCATTGAAAAAGGGGTGTTTGAAATACTAGTCATTTAAAATGGGTGTTGGAAATTCTAGTCATTGAAAACAAACAAAAAATGGGTTGTTTTTGGTCCAATTTGTCCTTGATTTTGTATGAAAAAGGGGGTAAATTTGATGAAAAATCATTGCAAAAGGGGGTGTTTGAAAGATTTGGTAACTCTCATGGTTGCCAACTTTTGTGTTGAGTTGGGGATGAGGGGTCATAAAAAAATTGTCTTCGGTCACCAACATATTTGTGACCCCCTCCTTCCAAAGAAAATGACATCACCCTTATCATGCTTATGCTGGTTTCATACTTTCATGCCGCTTGCACTTGTCTGCAAGCGGGGCGGCACTGCTCTTGTACAGCTAGTGTTGCTGGGAATGCTGTAGTGCCGTACTATTACGCTATGTTTTGTATTCGGCGAGGATGACGATATTTACATCCTGAACTTGCAAACGGCCACAATGCGTTTTACTTCATATTTTTCACCCCTAAATAATCTTGTATAATCCCCTGCAATACCCTATACGTGATAATAACTTACTTATCTCTCAAGCGTAATACTTCAAGCTTCTGGATGGGCACTGAAATGTGCAAAAAAAAATACAATTTCTTGAGCTCTCACCTTCGAAATTTCCTGCTCATTGCGAATCTTGTTTGCATGGACAACGGAAATAAATATGGCCGACCCCGCATTTAGTGTTCATCCCATTAATAGTCTTCAACTGCTACGCACGGTCATCGAAAGAGAAATGGCCATTTCGTTCCACTATGTTTAGTAGCTTCAAAATCGGGGCCGGAAGACTTAAGACTAAATTTATACTACATCGCTAAGCGATAGCGATTTTTTTTGAGCCAATGAGGTAGACCACTTTTTGTCGCGTTGGAAAAAGCGCGTATCTCATTGGTCAAGTACTGATCAGAGATGGAGTATAAATTCAGCTTAGCCGCGCATGCTCCATATGCCAGTTTAAAAGTAAATACTCGAGCATGCGACGGGAGAAACTGCGCTGAAAACGTAACTACGAATTGTTTTTTTTTTAAATTAAGGAATGCATTGACGTTGATTGTACACCCAAACCTCGTATTTACATGTCATTGTGAAGCAACAATTTGGAGTGGTTCATTAGTCCGAATAATCAGACCCAGAACAAAATATTAATTTCTGACATGATCGTGTACTGGGTCTGAACTGTTTCCATATGAAATCTTGATGGCAAATTGGACAATAGAAGCACATGGTTCTACGTGACAGCTTTTTAATCCCTATTCAGGTTACGCGAATCACGCTATTGTGGACCATCCTTCTGATACTTGAGTGTTTGGACAAGCGGAGCGGTTTTTGTCTACCTCTCTGTTTGTAAACAAACCAGGAGGTTGAAATAAATCCTCCTCGCCGAATACGAAAGTCAGCGTAATAGTACGGCACTAGTGGTTCATATAAATGCAGGTGAGACAAATTCAACAAAAAGTGACATAAATATGGTAAAATACCACCATGGACTTTAGCATTGTAACTAATTCAGTCGCTATACAGATGTTGTATTGCGACTGAATATTCGGTCTAGGAATGCTGGTATGCCTAGTGGGGATTATGCACTTTCAGTTTCCCACTCGTTTGATCGGGAATTGGATTGCGTACTTTTTTCGATGTCTAGTGAGCAAATTTCTTCAATAATATTTTGAGAAAATGATGTCAAATTTTCTATTCTATATTGTTTGGTAATAATGTCTTTTGCCAATAGTATTAGCTTTAGTATGTTTAAAGTTGTAATTTTGTGTTTTTGATCGCAAAGATCTGATATTTTCTTTCCCGATTCGAATCAAGGGTGCCGATTTCAGCAGAACTTTGACGATAATTTTGCCTTTTGGGACACTAAAATGCATTCGATCCTTAATTTTGTTTCAACCAAGTCTTAAATTAGCAAGCACAATAGTCAATAAGGTTGGTACCACTTTTATATACATTGATGAAATTTTAAAGATTTTTTTTTTCAAGTTTATAACCGGCGCAAATCGTTAAGTGTGTATTTCCCATTGACATCCAAAATGGCGTAAGCCAGTCCTTAATATACATAGGTACGGCGTATAGACGAATCCAAGTAGCGAAGTCATGGTCATGATTTGGTCGGACATCTTTGGGTAGCCGATAGCACCAACCAGGTGTTTTGAGCGTCCAATTGTGCAAATAAAAGCCGCCTAACACCTAGAGAAGATGTAAGGACGAGGAGGGTTAATAGAATAATAGCTAATACATGTAATGTATATATGGAGATAATTCCGCAGGTAATCCCGTCGCATCTACATAGTCCTTTTGTTCGCAAGTACATCAATGCATAGATACCGCGTATAGTTAATCCGATTATTATGTCATTTCAACAGCGAATATACCATCTTTTGTCTACCTGTGTTTTCGCGGAAGATGTAAAACGGGTGATGGAATGCATTTTAAAATTTCCGCCAAGGCCGAATCATTTCACATTTTGAGTGCATTGTAGCCGACGGCTACCCAACTAAAGGCTGCTAGTCAGGTGTAGGAATGCGTGAATTTAGATTCGTCTATAGGATTGGCAAGTGAGTCTGGGTATGCCTTTTTTAACATGTTTAAGCTTACCTAAAAACAAGCATTAAATTTACAATATCAAATGGCTGGTGGCTAATGACATTTGCAGAAAAAACCTCATTCACCAGACTTACCACTTTTATGTTAAATTGCTGCTGTTTCGATGATTTTATGCGTAAAAATGTTACTGCAAAATGTGCACAATCAACCGTTTCCCATTCAATTTTTTTCCATGACGTATCATATCAGCAGCCCGTAGGTGCAATTTGCACGGGGGTTAAACGCTCATACAAATTTGGGAACATATTTTAATAAGAAAAATAGCTCTATTGATGATTTAAAACATAATTTTTATATAGAGATTAAACGGCGTTTTAACTACAGTGTTATATAATAATGTTTGTAATTGTGAAAAAGAAAACAAACACAACTATTGACCAGGCATTTAATACAAAATTTGATACAGAGTTGGTTACCCCTGTAATTGGCATACGGGTTGCCAATAGCTCAGAAAATGTGGCATGCGATGAAAAAAAAAAAAACAGTGCATGAGTGAGAAGGAAACATCAAGCATGTCAAGGTCATGATTGTCCAAACTCTCAGTGTCCAGTAAAGATATGTGAGATCATGAGATGAGATAGACTTTGCACAGCATAATATTTGTACAAGTAAGTCTAAACTCAGTTCATGTAGTCTCTGTCACGTCACTCTATCCATGATGCATCGCCATCGATTATACGCGCACTCTGCGCGTACTACAATGTGATGATTGTATACGAGGAAACAGGACGGTTCGCACCCTTTCAATTTCGGACCCGTGCACTTTCGCCCCTTTCAATTTCGCACCCGTGCACTTTCGCCCCCTTTTTAAACCGCGGGTAATGTGCTGCTGTTGATTGATGATGCACAATCGATCGCTTCAACTCCCGGCGGTACAGTGGGGTGTTGTATGTGTATAGTATTGGTTGACTTTTGAGTGTTGATTGTCTGTGTTTGCAGTACCGGTACTGGGTCCAGCGTGTACAAAAGCAAATAGTATGTTGATGGACTCTCCGGTTCGATTGAATTTAATAGGCCTATATTATTAATTTATTACGATTCATATATTAAATGTGCTTCGACTAAAGATTGGCATTCATTATGTTTTTGATTTGTTATTTTGTTTTACTTAGGCCTATTTTATTTTATTTCATTTCTATTTTATTTTATTTTAAGCCTATTAATTATTTTTATTATATTATTATTATTATTATTATTATTATTATTATTATTATTATTATTATTATTATTATATTAATTATTATTATATTATTGTTATTAGAATTATGTTATCTTATTAGTACTTTATAATAGGCTATATAATTTAGTATTCAATTATTTATGGCCTATAAAGTATAAAATTTATAGGGCCTAATATTGATATGGCCAAAAATATGATGGCTTATAATTTATAATTTTATCCCATCTTTATGTTGCGAATTGATCTTCTTTGACATGACACTAATGGAAAAAAAATATTTAGCAAATTTCTCAAAGACAAATGCGCACAAGCAAAACAAATGCCTGCAGCAGCTTTGCGATAATGCTGTGCCGACTTTCACCACCTTTCTTCACCGCGAGTATTAGCTGCCAGCTGCCACTGGTACGTGAAAGCGCCGGGCGTGACATGGGTTCAATCAATGCAATGGTAGCCTCACGGTGACTAGGCAGTAGCACGCATATATTCGTCCCAGAACACACCCCGTACCGGATCGATTGTTGCTTGACAAGTCTCGAAGACCCACAGCGGCCAGCGTGATTGTATAAAGTGTGACTCCTTCAACCCATTATGTAATGAATGACTTACTGAAAGCTACCGGGTATGGTGTGGGTCCAATCAATGGTAGGGTACCGTAAACAGACACGCATAAAAGTGCCATATGCCTCTTGACGTACGATCGTAAAATATTATTAATCAGGAAAGTTTTCTGTTCGTTTTAATGAGAAATGTAAATAATGAACCAAATGTTTTAACTTTTATGTCTTTTAATGAATGATGTATTTTGTCTGTGTTCTTAATTAATTTAATATATATTTCTACAAGTGTTACGTAAATTGTATAAAACAAAGAAATGTAAATACTTTTAATGAATTTTGATATATTTGATGTATGATTTTTTGATGTTTATGCATTTTTATGTTTTTAAAAAATTCTTACATATATAGGGCTTATGTATAATTCTACAAATTGTTAGGGCCTATGTATATTGTTTTTATGACACAGAGCCCCTGTAATAGCAGATTTATCTGAAAGATAGCCCTGTATAAATATGGTTTTAATAAATAACATAAAGTAAATAAACAAATTTGTGGAAAAAATGCTATCCAATTCTGCATTGTAAATGATTGACATTTATGTGTTCATGATTCATTTTGTTTACTGGCCTGTCAATCACGGACTCATTATGACGACGCTTTATTAACACCACGGCACATCTTATATCTTAATCTGCTAAATATGCCGACAATTTTAAGGCGGGATGTTTGAACTCAAAGATGTCAATAATGTAATATAGCATCTATTTCTTAGATAATAAAGATCGTGTAAAGGAGATGAATTTCTTTCTTTATTTTTCTTTTCTTTTTCCTTTTTTTTCGTTTTTATAGTGCCTTTTTTTTTCTTTTTTTTTAATCAAGAAAGCTGCTTTGTCTTTTGAACCCTGTTTTGTTGCACGTTGCTGCACATAATAAACAGTTTTAAACAATCAATTTATTTCTATCAATTAGATTTGTTCAGTTCATCTTAATTTCTTTGGATTTCGTTTTTTCTTTCCCTTTCTTTCTTTATTTCCTTTCTTTCTTTTTTCGTTTGCATGATCAGGCTATAGGGGTCCGACGCATAAATGACATCTATCTTAAAGGAGTATTTCGTGATCCTAGTATCATCTTTTATGACATTTTTTAGTAGACATGGTAGATATGCTTGAAAAAATCTTATTCCCAAAATTTCAGTTGATTCCGATTTTGCATTATGCGTGTTATGCATGACTATAATATGTGTATTACACTGCTCCATAGGCCACTGTTGTAATTTCGTTCTGGTACACCAGAACGTAATTCAAATTGACGATATTTTGCTAGACAATTAAATCTGCAAGAATTATTTTTTGGACATAAACATTATGTAGCCAGAGGTTTCCAGTGGTATAAAAATCTCAAATTTTTTGAGAAAAGTGAGGGGATAATAATAATAATAATACTAATAATAATAATAATAATAATAATAATAATAATAATAATAATAATAATAATAATAATAATAATAACTTTATTTAACACGGTAAAACATGTTCAATACAATATTGATCTTCCACATGTCCGTGTGGATATTAAAACATTATTAAAATATAAAATATAAAAGTTTGTTAAAAGATAATTATAATGCAAAAATGTACATAGACTAATACAATATTTCACTAAGAGACAAAAAATTTATAATAAATGAATATGATAAAAATAATCTGCATTCATCCGCATATCATTGTTATTCTTCTTCTTATTATTATTATCATATTATTATCATTATATTATATTATTAAAGGAGTATTTCGTGATCCTAGCATCCTCTTTTTATGACATTTTTCAGTACATATCCACGAAAAAAGCCTATTCCCAAAATTTCAGTTGATTCCGATTTTGCGTTTGCGAGTTATGCATGATTATGTGTATTACACTGCTCCATAGACAATGCGTTGTAATTTCGTTCTGGTGCACCAGAACGAAATTCAAATTTCACGATATCTTTGCAAAACGAATTAATCTGCAAGAAATATTTTGTACATAAACATTATGTAGCCAGAGGTTTCCAGTGATATAAAAATCTCAACTTTTTTGAGAAAAGTGGGGGATGAGGCTGTGGATCACGAAGTGCCCCTTTAAGTAAACTTTGTTTATATTATTAACATTGTTATTATTATTATTATTAATATTATTATCATATTATTATTATTATCATCATATTACTGAGAAAAAAAAATCGTTCCTCTATTTTGTTATAAAATATCCTTTCTTTCCTTCCTTCCCGGGTTTATCATGACTTTGTGCATGCCCGACGGCCCCAGCACTATAAAACATACTACGCCGCGACCGCCGGAGTTCAAGCAATCGATCGTGCATCAATCAACAGCAGCACAATACCAGCGGTATAAAAGGGGCGAAAGTGCACGGGTGCGAAATAGAAAGGGGGCGAAAGTGCACGGGTCCGAAATTGAAAGGGTGCGAACCGTCCAGCATTCGTATACGAGATGTCTGACGCGTCACAATAAACACAGCTTTCAACAGCTGTATACGATCCAACCGCGATCGTACATCATGTACATGTATCACATATTTCAAAATACAACACAAATGCACGACCTTCAAAAGTTCAAGGATATATACTATAAACCAATCACCAGTGCGTTGGCATGGTTGGCTTCACTCCCGCGTTACACACGGGCTGCATCATGCATGGCGTACATCACGCAGTGTACGCTAAAAAGTCACACTATGTTCATTCAATTGAAAGTAGAGTTATCCTTAAAGCTATAACATTTGCTGAGGAGGACGCCCTCAATATTTTTTTCAAAATGCTGTTTTTTTACACGATTTAAAGGAGGATTTTGTGATCCTACATGTAGCATCCTCTTTTTATGACATTTTTCAGTAGATATCCACAAAAAAAGCTTATTTCCAAAATTTCAGTTGATTCCGATTTTGCGTAACTTGCGAGTTATGCATGATTATGTGCATGTGTGTATTACACTGCTATATAGACAATGTGTTGTAATTTCGTTCTGGTGCACCAGAACGAAATTCAAATTAGCGATATATTTTGCTAAACGAATTAATCTGCAAGAAATATTTGGTACATAAACATTATGTAGCCAGAGGTATCCAGTGGTGTAAAAATCTCAATCTTTTTTTGGGAAAAGTGGGGGGATGACTCGAGGCTGTGGATCACAAAATGCCCCTTTAAATGTTCAGGGCCCGGGGGTGCCACTCATATACCATTGCATGTTGTCATCACTGACCAGACACTTTTATTTTTCACCCAAAACACTGACATGCCCAAGGGCTGAAAGGTAACCCTTACCACTGACCTGCTATGAAAAAGGATACCCAAATCACTGACCACAGCCATGGTGCAAACAAAGGTACCCATATCACTGACCTTACATGTCCCAATGACCCTTTTCACTGACGAAGGTAGAAAGCAATATTTACCTAGTTTATTTCCAATCCCTTTACATACAATTTCTGTTATAATATGAAATAGCCTGGAATATCATCCTTAACACAAAATTGTGGTCATACACAACAAACAAGCTGCAATCATTTCATTGGTATCCAATTAGTACAAGTACATCCTGTCATGACTTAGTTGGTGTGAGAAATGCATCGTCTAAGCAGTGAAGCTTACCAACTTTAAGCTTATCAATTGGTCATGTGTGTGCCGAATTTTGCACCCTCTGGACTGGTGTGTTTTTGAATGGTACACAACCCATGCACACAATCGGAAGTAGAAACCGGAGTAGAAAGCAAGAAACATCAGCAAAAGCGATGAAAAACGTGATTGCATTTTCTTAATAAGCGTAGCTATTTACCTTTGATTCCAGTGCTGACTCCCGGGCGAATCCATGATCTGCGCTAAGCTCTGAAATCTGAAATATAAAGCACTTTTTTTCTTCTTTTAACTTCGGTTTTGCGCGGGTGACAAACAGCGATGGCAAATGTCACTTCACGATTTCCAAAAGGCATGGTTCCTGTCATATCTGGTTCAGCAGTCAAGCGTATGTCGTAATCCATTCCGATTACACAGTATCTGTACCTTGTACAAAATTAAGTAGTCTCTCGCCCGTCTCTCACGCAGCCCGCTTCGGCAGCATGCACAAACATCACCGAGTTTTAATCATGGTACAAGACGGGCACAAGACTAATATATTACACTTACAGACCCGGAAGTAAGAAGTTGTTTACAATCAGGAACGAAAACAGCGGCTGACGTCAAATGCTGGACTTTGATTTTTCATGAACCCAAAACGCCGACATATCTATTGTAAAAAGGTACCCTTTTTCCAGAAAACACCAAAATTGAGACCCTTTTCGCGTCCCGCTGGAGGCGTAGCCTATGCTTAAAAGATACCCTTTTACCGCGAAATTTTGGTCGGTGATGACTTCATTGACGGTTCAACTGGCACCCCCGGGGTTCAGGGTACTTTTATTTTGCATACTTTTGCCCTGAAACTTGGGTCAAAGTGTTTATAATTTGTTCTAATGCATTATAAAGTGAAGCCACCCTCTAATTTGCATAATTAATGAGCTAATTTGCATAAATTTTTGCACAAATTATGTTTGTGTTAAAACTTGATTTTTGAAAAAAAGTAAGATTTACGGTAGGCCCCTATAATTTATTAATTAATGTGTGTATGTGACATTGAGACTGAAGATACCGGTACCCAAATGTAATGAATAAAAGCACATAGCATAATAAATATAATGAAACCTTGAAAATAATGAATAATGAAATAGTTGCCTCATGAGCTGAAAAAAATGGGACAATAAACTCAGCATTGAATTTCAAGGGCCTAAATACTTGTATTACATGTTAATACCAGAAAAACAGCAGCTTTTATTTTTCTGTGACCTACAGTATATATGTTTTGTTTGTTTTAGAATGGATACAAAATTTTCCACAAAATAAATTTTTTTCCTACCTATGTACCGGTACCATACCTAAGTTGTTGTTTTTTCAGTATTGCACGAAACAAGACATTATTTTTGTTAGGCCATAATAGCCTTGAGTCTAAATACTTGTAAAATAAATTTAACACTAAGGGTGGTGCAATAATTATGTGTACCCCGGGTGGTGAATTCTCAAAATGGTTTGCCAAAATTGCTTGCCCCCCTTTGGCCGTGCCAAAAATATTTGCCCCCCCTTTCGACGTGCCAAAAACCTTTGCCCCCCTTTTGACGTGCCAAAACATCTTTGCCCCCCTTACACATGCAAGATTTTGGGAACCCGAATTTAAAACCTTAAATTGTCTTATCATATAATGCGAGAGCAGAGAGCAGGAAATTTTGCATATTTTTTTTTTGTTGCTAAAGTTTTCCTACGTTTTTTTAGGGCGTAATATAAAATGGTACCCAAAATATCTGTGCCAAAAATTGCTTGCCCCCTTCGACCTGCCAAAAATCGCTTGACCCCCCTTTTGACTTGCCAAAAATGCTTGCCCCCCCTTTTGGCCTGCCAAAAATCTTGCCCCCCTATAATTCACCACCCGGGGTACACATAATTATTGCACCACCCCTAAACAAAATGCACTATATTTCAGGTTGGAAGAGAACATGGGTGACGAATGGACTGCGATTGCCAAGGTGTATGATCCATTGAAAGCAGGTAAAATTCAAATATGACATCTAAAAATCCTGTATTGTGTTTTGGTTTACTTGCTTGGTATCTGACGGGGCTACTCACATATAAGTTACATGTATTTGTTCTAATGGGTCACTTTTTTGCAAGAAAAATCGTAAACATGAGTCCCGATTTGAGAAAAATTGGTCAAAAACTGTGAAATCGGCCGATTTTAGGTTAAAAAATCAAACATGGGTCACAATTTGAGAAAAAAATCCCGAAATATGGGTCGGATTTGATAAAAAAATTTAGGTAAAAAATCCTAAATATGGTAAGGGTTTGGAGTTCAGCGGCACACCCCTGCCAAAATGTAATAATGTACCGTACCCGGTACGTGTACATGTATGTGGGGGTGTATGTGTACGTGTATACATGTATTTTGTGTGCATCTTTTCAATTCCTGAATCTTTTCTAATTGAATTATAGTATACCCAATATCCCAATTCATTTCCACACAAATTATTGTGTTTCTATCAATCTATTGCCAACTAATTTCAGGTAGCATCGATGGCACAGATGACAGGCCACATGATAGAGGTGTCCAGAGAGCAATGCTGGTGAGTTGGGTAGAACTAAAACAATTTAATCTTAACTAATTATCATGCACATATTTTTAGGGGACTTGGGGGGTGCGAGCCCCCCCCCCACCCCCGAGTAAAAGCTAGGGGCAGAAAAAAAGAAGGTGGCGGAAGAAGAAGGCTGCAAGAAGAATTATTTAAGAAAAAGGGCGGGGCAGAAGGGATGGCAAGAAGAATTATTAATGAAAAAAGGGCGGAAAAATATGGAAATGGTTTCAAAATTCTTGAGTGCCATCGTGGCTGGAAGAAAATTGGGTCAGTCTTTTTTGGGGCTGTTACTGAAAGTTGGAATACGTTGGCAAAGTTATGTAATAGTCAGATTAATTACCATAGCAATAGGTGAACACAATTTTTGAATATACAGCGCTGCACTGGTACTTTCACGCGGTACTTCTGCATTGACCCATATCATGCTAATCACTCGCACCTGTAAAGTTAAGTATCTTTGAAAAGACCGGTATTGTAATCAATCTATGATTGTAGACATACACAGGTGATGAGTGCAATATGTCTGTAGCATAGCCCGATATATTCAAAATTGTTTTCACCTATCGCTATGGTACATGTAGTTAATCGGATTTATTAGGTCACTTTGACAGTGTATTCAAACTTAGATGACACCTCTTGTCACTTTCAAAGACTGATTTGATAGATGAGATAGTGCCCTGTTCACTTTACAAGCGTATTGGTAATAATGTATCACCTCCATCGCGATCTCCTGCCCCCTCTTTCTGATCCATGGTGCCTCACGTATCCATCTTCAATAATTGTAGTTCATGTACATTTAGTATGTTTTTTCTAGGACTGAACTGAACAACCAACTGTTCTTAAAAGAACATTGCTTTCTTTTTTCGAAATGCTGGCAATTTTTTAAAGTTTAAAATGTCAAAAAAGGGTTGAGAGAAACCGTGTATGTGACATGATCTGGTTCATGGAGGCCAAAGGAGACATTTCGAAAAATTGAGTTACTAACTTACTATAATTATTACAAATCGGAGACCTATAGCATACGGTACTTGGTTCTAAAGTTGTGAAGGTTTGTGATGTCTAATTTCTTATGTATTTTATTGCTTGTTTACTCCATATTTTTGCCTTAATCTCAATTTTAAATTTGCAGCCTTTGGCCTCCATGGACCAGATCGTGTCACACATAACACCTTGATGGACTTACATTAAGCACATGTACTTTACTCTATTATAATTATATGACATTGAAATATAGTTCAAAATTTCAAGATATTTTTTATATGTTCCAGCTATGGTGACACCTTGTGCTGTCATGCTGGACCGGGCGCTGGACAAATACCATTCACTATCAGAGGAGGTTTGTGTGTGTACAATCATGCAAGGCAGCAAATAAACATGCATGCATACAGCCTTAATTTGCTCTGAATTGAACAGGGCACCTATCTCATCAAATCATTCTTTGAAAGTGACAGAGGTGTCATCTAAGTTTGAATACGCTGTCAAAGTGTCATCTATTAAAAGTTGGAATAGGTAATAGCATGTATTACTTTCAACTTAACAAGTTTGAGAAAGCTGACTGGTGATCATATGTTTAATGTATGGTGTTTTACAGGCCAAATACAAGCCAAGAAAAGCTCAACTGGACGGTGATCCTGACTGTACATTGTTTGTAAGCCGTCTCAATCCTGACACTGATGAAAGATCACTCTTAAAGGTAACTTATATTTAGGCCAAGTAAAAAAAACATGTATATCGCCAAGAAATCTGAAAACCCAATAACTTGGTCATATGGATATTAACCCTATAACCCTGACCCTAAATCTAAACTTCACCTTAGCCTAAGCCCGAATCCTAACCGAAACCCTAACTCTAATCCCTACACTTGCCCTAACTTTATTCCTAGCCTAACCCTAATATAAAATGCCATAAACCCTAACTTTAACCCTTTTCGGACTAATGACCCTTTGGACGTATAGGTTGTTTCTGTTTGTAGCACCCACAGAATTAGAGAAAGAGAAATCAGAACTTAATCGTCATCTCTGTACATGGCGGTACAAGCCCGGGGTTTAGGGAGTCCCGGTTCTCCTTCTTTAATTCTGTGGTAGCACCAGATAACTAAAAACTGATGACGGTTTCATGTTTCTTTTTTACTTCCAGGCATTTCAGAAGTATGGAGACATTGTAACAGTAACAGTGGTGAGAGACATTGTGACTGGCTTCTCAAAGTGCTACGGGTTTGTTGAGTTTAAGAAGGAGAAATCTGCCATTCGGGCTCGGCAAGATGCACACGAAGACGTCGTTGATGAGAGAGTCTTATTCGTAGATTGGGAGTTCTCAAGATCATTACCGGGATGGGTGCCGAGAAGACTAGGTTGGTTTTATGTCATGTGTATCTTTGTATTTGTACTCTTCTACCAGGTTGTTATCATCATTTGAGTTACCCCTGTGCACTTCTGTGATAATGCAATAGAACAAATAAACCTGAAATAAATTTTGGTTCTGACTGAAATTCCTGATTATGACAGAGCCAGAGGAATCCTCAGAGTTGAACTCAGTACCTGGTTGGATCAAGCAGTTGCCTGCCTCTTAGCTCTAAATTGAAATGATCAGATGACAAACTGGTAGACACTTTACTCAAGTTTATTATTGTGAGAATGTGTTTTTTGAAAAGTTGATTATCAATGATCTTGGAGAATATTTAGTGGAATCCTGTAATTTTCAAACACCAGTCCATTATTCACTTGGATGAAATAAATAAATAAATAATAAATGTAGACATTTATATAGCGCTTTATGCCGTAAACAGCCTCTAAGCACTTTACATTTATTCCGCCGTCATTAGAATATGTCGGAACCACGTTTGCAGCCTACAAGTGGCGCAGGGTCCATCAGTATAACGACTGTGACTACCCCTAACAGCTTCCCATTGCACCTGGGTGGGGTGAGGCAAGCGAGGCAAAGCGCCTTGCCCAAGGGCGCAACATGGTGGTGGGACGGGGAATCGAACCCACGCATGTCGAGCAAACTCTCAGATTATGAGTCCAAGGCCGTAACGACTGAGCCACCGTGCCCTCGTAATGACTGAGCCACAATGTTATCTAGTATTTACTAAGAATAATAGTTTGGGAAAATCTGAAATTTGGAGTTCATTTTTGTGATCGAAGATAAAAATGTGTTCATATTCCAAGATACTGCTTTTTAGGGGTGTACCCATAAACTAAACAATGAAACCAAAACTCAACCGCCGGTTCCGTGCAATTTATATTGTTCTAAAGAATGGGAACCGGCGGTCAAACTATGGTCAAGTTTTGATTTCATCCCCAAAGAGATTTTTATGCCTTTTAGGGATGACCCATAAACTAAGCGATGGAATCAAAACTGGACTGACGGTTGACCGCCGGTACCGTCTTGTTTCTAATGTTCTAAACAATGGAAACTGGACAGAACCTCTGGTCGAGTTTTGATTTCATCCCTAAAGAGATAGACTAACCACAAACAGCCAAAGTCCCAGCAACACCCAATTATGAGGGCCGATCGTCACACACACATACCGCATATTTTTATGGTCTTTCACGTATACGTAAAGGCTGGCACACAATGCTAGCATGATTGTTAGATACACACAATCGACCTTCATGAATATTCAACAATTCACAGCATACAAATTAAAGCATGGGGACTTTGACTGTTTGTGATTCGTAAATGTACCTTAGCTGTATTGCGACAAACTAGCTAGTCAGATGGGTAATTTTACAGTGTTTACCATTTCAGTTTTGCAGGTGTATATCCACTAATTAATGTGTTTTAATTGTTTTGCTTCATTAGGAGGTGGCTTTGGTGGCCAGAAGGAATCCGGTCAGCTTCGTTTTGGTGGACGCGATCGGCCATTCAAGAAACCTATCAACCTCCATCATAAAGGCTCCTATCAACCTAGGGATGTACGTGGTTACGCCGATAACGAGGACAGACACAGACATAGAGACAGATATGACGAGGGAAGAAGAGACAAAGACAGATACCAAAGTAGGGACAGAGACAAGGATAGAGAGAGAGACTCTAGAGACAAAGAGAGAGAAAGAGACACTTACAGGGACAGAGATAGAGACAGGGATAAGGACAGAGAAAGAGACACTTACAGGGACAGAGATAGAGACAGGGATAAGGACAGAGATAGAGACAGGGATAAGGACAGAGACAGATATCGAGATCGAGACAGAGTAAAGGAATGGATTAAGAATGAGAAAGATGAAGACAGAGAAAAGGACGAAAGAAGAAAAGACAGAGGTGGACGCTATTGATGCTTTATTTTAGCAATTGAAAAATTTGGCTTCCTCCTACCTTGGGTTATTACTGTGAACATGTGGGAAACCATGTAGATTTTGGATAAACATGCCTGGGTGTGCAATATTATTATGACACGATCTGGTCCATGGGGGCCAAAGGCGGCAAATTTGAAACTGAGATAAAAGTAAAAATATGGAGTAAAAAAACAATGAAATACATAAGAAAATAGACATCAAAAAACTTCATAACTTTAGAACCAAATATGCTAGACCTTTGGTGTTTTCAGTAAATGATAGCCTATTGTATGTATAATGTAATAATTACAGTAACTCAATTGTCAAAAATGCCTCCTTTGGCCCCCATGGACCAGATCGTGTCACATATGTTCACCATTATTATATGTTCACCATATGAACATGCACTTCCAAGTGACCTTTTAAAAATGTTGCATGTGGAGTTTCTAGAATAATACAAGTAGTTACTAACCATCGTTTTATCTTTTCAGTTTCTGTTTCCGTAACCGTATCCGTTTTTGTAAGTCATTGTTATTCTGAAGTGGTAGTCTCCCAGGTGTGACCAATCTTTTATTCTAGCCTTTTGTTAGTTACTGAAAATTTGAAGCTCGTGAATTTCAGTTTTCGTTTTGGTAAGTTATATTGATTTTTTACATAAAACCTTGAGATGTGCGGTTGGGTGCTAATCTAGACAAAAGAAGAGTCTAAATTTTACGGTCCTAAATTCATGCGGTAAATTGTATGCGGCTTCAATTGACTTGTGTTTGGTATATATGCACTTACGCCTAGCGTAAGTGGCTCGTAAAAATTGTCTTGCATTGAAATATATACTAACCATGTTGCCAAGTTATAAGCAAAAGTCTTTCTTATTGGCGATGAAACAGCGTCTGAAATAGTCAAATATCTCCCAATGAGGGCGTACAAGTGGTGATTTGGTAATCATGTTTTATATTGAAATGCAATACAAAAGAATTGCATTGGAGCAAAGATAATGTATTCTATTCATTCGTACCAATGGCAAGCTAATCTGATAATTGGTTGGGCCTATATGCATGACTCGGGTTTATTTTAAATGTTTATTTTTGCAGAGCTTATTTTTAGTCATGGATCATACTGATAAATTTCGCAAGGGGGGGGGGAGGGAGGGGGAGATACTTGAGACTGAACAAGTGAGAGTGGGAGGGTGAGGAAGAAAGAGAGGAAAGGGAGAGACGGAAAGCCTAGAAAGAGAAAGCTCGAGAGGAGAGAGGGACCGGGAGGGAGTGGGGAGCCTGATCATGGGGGGGGCAGGAGGAAGCAAAATAGGGAGATAGATATTGATACGAGGGAAGTGCGACACTGTGGCCTTGCACAAGTGCAATGGGGGTAGCGACAGGCTCATAAACGGACCTTTTGTGATTGAAGGGCTTATTTTCAACGTTTTTACAGAAAAAAAGTGCACATTATCATTCAGATTGGCATGCATTTTGTTAAATTAATATAGATCAATTTAGCAATGCAAAGACGAGAGGGCGCTAGACCATTAAAAACATCGGTCTTGTCTCTCCCGCTTTTATTGACATAGGCATCTGACTCATCTGCTTCTATTGAAAATAAGCTGATTGGTACTTGAAAGTTAACAATGAAGTCAGATTACAGTAAACTTACTGAATCACTTCCGTTTTCGTATCTGAACAACAGACTTACCGAAAATGAAAAGATAAAAAGACCCTAAGTTCTACAGAGATGCCAGTGACTTGCCAAAATATTCTGGAAATAATATGGACAATTGCAAGCCATAGGGAGCCGGGGTCCCTTTTAGATATTTAAATATTTTAAATATTTTTGGTGACCCCCCCCCCCCCATTTGTTTAAAAATCAACCAGAAATAATTGTAGCACTTGGCTCCCGGGACTTGGCTCTTGGTCCAGGGAATTTATACAAAATTTGGGAAACCTAATAAATTGGGAAAGTGGCATTTCTGGTTCTACATAGTCTGCAAACTAAGAGCAGCAAAGTCTGTGCTTTTAAAAGAAATCAAGGGTATAATGCATTATCCTGTACACAAAAATAAGGCGTCTGAGGCTGTAAAAACTTAACTTATTTGAGGCCACACGTTTTGAACTCGCCACCCAAAAAGGGTGGTGGTGTTACGTATTTTCAAATTGTGATCTGTTCAATTCATCATACCTCGGCTAAACAAAAAGATTATGTCATGGTTTTGGTCTCATTTAAAAGCTAAATAATACCACTAAATAACCTGTAAATATGAACAATATAGCTTCTCAACTAACGGAAGCTGTGGTCGATTGAATTGCGAGCAGTCAGGGTGGTGGAGGAGGGGGAAGCGGAGGAGGGGGAAGCGGTACACACAAACTCTATGGGAACGCGACGTTTCACGTGTGTAACTTGAATAAATTCACTGCTACAAGGGCTATAAACTTGGTTTTGGTCTTAATTTACAGATAAACAATTCTGCTAATTGTTTTTAATCATTTTAAACTCTTACTGTTTGATTTAGTCTATAAAATTCAAACTTTTACGTACAAAACCACCCGTTTTCATATCAAACACTGTAGTAAGTAATGCGGATGTCTTCAAAATCTAAAAGTTGCTGTAAAATTTTTATTACTTATCCTATCATAGTCAAAGTATACATTTTCTGATAGGAAATTTGATGAGGAATCTAAATATGGACTTACTTTTCCTGTATGGGTTAGGGGTAAAATGGTTCAGTTCAAAATATGATGAATTGTAAAAAATTCTAACATACTTTGGGACACCCTGTATTCGAGATTACCAAACAGCTGTGATTTTTTATCTTCCAAAGTCTGTAGGCTCCCCTATCTTCTAACTAAATAGATGTTATTTACTTTCAGTTTATTACTGCAAGTTAGTAATAAGCAATGCATTAAGTAACCCCTTTTTGTATCAGGAATTTTTTTATTCCACCCTGTATAACTTCAAGGTCACCCTGTATAATGAGTTGAAATATGTATTGTTACATTCCTTATGCCTTCAGCTTTCCAAAAATGTATACTTTTGCTAGTTTAGGGTTGTTAATTGTGGAGATATTCTAATGTGAAACTCGATTGGTGTACAAATTCATATATTTGCGATGTAACACTACGGGTGGCGAGTTCAAAACACATGGCCTTGAACTTAAATGTGTTTACTGCCAAGGACAATTTTTTGGATGTGAAAGATAATGCCATGCAGACCCCAGAAGTTTCTAGAGTCTGTGATAATGCTACACCTTTTATTTCTATTCTATTACCATGTTTACCCAAATATTATTGTTTACTTAAAGGTGGAGCGAGTACGCGTAGTCAAAGCATACAGCGAGTATTACTGAATATTGTAGGCGTAATCAAGCGTAATGATTTGTGTAGAATGTGTTTCGGTGCTTATCATGCTTTGCTGTAGGCTCTTGTGTGAGGAGAACATGTGTTCTTTGCCCTGGCCACTTTATTGTAAGTTAAGGTCTTTCATGTGACGCGTTTCAACAAATCAGTGCGCAATTTTGAGTAATGGGTGGTGGAGGTAATAGAATAAGACAATAAATTTTGAGATCTATCCTTACAAAATAATTATGTGAAAGCTTTTTTTTAACAAGGAATATAGTTGTCTCTATCATTGTTCATTTTGACTGCTCAGTGCCAGAAGTGGGTAAGTGCAATAGCTGCCATGTGCAGATGAATCATGAGTAAAATATAATGTGTGCAAATTGCCAAATGTTCACAGGGCAGCTAATGCACTTACCCACTTCTGGCACAGCGGAGTCAAATTTACTTCTTTGAAAAGAGCAGTGTACACTTTTTTTCTTAAAAAACTCCCCCCCCTCCCAACATCAAATGGCGCACCCTAAGATGACTGGGAGCTACGTCGAAGCTGTAACTCTCCCCTTGGTAATGGGGAGTAATTACTTTTTGGTATGGGTTTATAAAAAAACACAGTACTTGGATTAACAGGATGCAGAAATGCGAATAACCATGGAATCGCCCACATACTAACACCTGACACCCAGTCTATATTCCAGAAAAATACAGCACTAATTTTTTTTTTTTTTTAGAAAAATGTCCCATTTTGCCAAATGAAACAGCTAAATCCTAATCCTTGATTTAGTTCTATTGGCAATGAAAGTTAAATTTTTGGAAATGAACAACCAAAAAACATGCGATTTTTGTATGCTGTGACAATCAAGGCGAAATACTTGTACAAAGACCAATTTCAAGTTTCACATAATTTTTGGAAACATATTTTCTAATCTTTTTCATGACCATTTTTCAAAAAAAATTGGAGCCAACTCTAAGCCTAAGTTTGAATCTTAAGACTTGTGCCAAGTCTTAGAATTTTGGAACTACAATGTACAATATTGTTAGAAAACATGCAAAATTACATGTTTGGGGGATATTTTCCTTCAAATTGCAAAAATATTAAAATGTCTTTAAAATCCCAGTTAGTACTTTTAATCCCAGTTAGTACTTTTTAACAAAAGCTAGGTTTCATTTGACCACAAGGGATATTGATTTAATCCAAAAATTAGTTTTCTGGAATAGGTGGTAACAAATGAAATAGGCTATTCCACTTGAAGTCCACACTACTCCTGTGGAAGATTTGGGAAATATCTTCCACAGGGGGAGTATGTTTTTCAAATGTAATTGGTTAGGGTTAAACATTTTGAAACCCATACTCCCCTGTATTATAGCTTTTATACCTAGATGTCTTCCACAACTGGAGAAGTATGCAAGTTCCCCCCTGAATACTTTTTAAAATAAATCGAAAAATATTTGAAGAAATGCAAATGTGTAAAATGGTATGGGTAGCCTTATTTGTTTTACACATAATGGTCCAAATTATAGCTTCACACGTCATTGCGTTTGGTCACAATGGTTCCTTATGTAAACAAAAGACACCGTTTTTAACAGTGTTAAAAAGTTGCATCTGAGTCCATAGGAGTCAACTCTCAAACAATACAGTAGGCCAGGAATATTCATGTGTTTGTTAAAAAAACTTAATATTTGTTTTTCTTCTTTTTTCAAAAGCAAAGCAGGTTCTCTTTAATGATAAATGGCTGAGTTGGGCGGGATTTGTACTGCTGTGAGAATAAACCATACATCGCCAGTAGTTCATTTTAAAAGTAATTTTAAAAATGCCACGTTTGCCCGATTTCCTTCACGGTCGACCAATAGGTTTGCAGGATGGAAATGTACCAGTGAAAGAAATTGCTCGTCGTATGGGAGTTGCACCCAATGCGATTGAGAACAAAATTTCAGGTTACAGAAGAAGGGAAAAATCTCGTGGACGTGTCACGTCTGTTCGTCAGGACATGTCAATAGAGAATTTGGCTGAAACCAGCAAATCGCCTGTCCCTGCCCAACACCACTAAGATTTCTGGTACAGAGGATCAGCATAGAAGTATTTTGAATATGTGTGAGTTTGGTTATGGTGGCTTATTTCCCACATGGTAAAATTTAGGTTGGTATTAAGGACAATGTTGTGTGTATTTCAATGGGAAGTTGGCATAACTCAGAAACAACAAGGAGACGAGTCCTACCGTTTGAAATGTGTTCATTTGGCCCATAGGGGTAAGTGATTTTAAACAAAATCTGAGAGGGTGACCAGCCAACCTTTTCTGAAAATTGGTTGAGTTGATATGGAATGACTATTCTAATTAAAACTCATACTCCCTCTCTGGAAGACTTGGCTAAATCTTCCACAGGAGGTAGTGTGGATTTTAAATGGTTTTGGCCCAATGTGTGTGCCTTTATGGGGGGGTACATTTGTAATTACCTGCAAACAAGGATACACACATCACAAGCGAGACACGCCTCCAACCGTAGGCGTCCTCGGTTGCATGGATATAACCAGGGTATCGTAAATAACGATAATAAGGAAGTTGTCTGGTGGGGTAGGTCCAAGGTGTGTCGATTGAAATCAGGTGTGTGTCTTCTCGGTTAGATCATATGCAGAATGAGGTTCTCGTTTGCAGGTATTTACAAACAGGTGTGTGTAGCTACGGTGTGTGTAGCTACATTGTGGGAGTAGCCTACAGATACGTACAAAGCCACATTGTGGGCATAAATTGACCTTATGGGCGTACCCCACAGAGGCACCTCCTGCAAATGGCGTTTTAACACCCATAGGGTTTACAATTGCCCCTACAATTTCGTTTCATACCAGTGTTTACACCAAAAAATGCCACTTTGTACGTATTTGCATTTTGCACATACACCCATAATACCCCCCTCCCCCATACAGCTCGTTGGGTTGGGTGGGGTGCATTTGTAAATACCTCCAAACGAGAACCTACATATGGATTATACACACATCACAAACGAGGACACACCTCCAACCCTGGAAATGTCTGCTGAATATAACCAGAACATCGCAAATAATATAAAAATGCATTTAAAACGGGTCCAGTCCACATTATTATAGGGGTATAGGACGGGCCACAGTTGGATAGTAAGTGGTCTGGTGTGTTTCTGAGGTCCACGGTGTGTCAATTAAGAACAGGTGTCCAAGTCCTCAGTTAGATAGTATTAAATCATATGCAGAATGAGGTCCTCATTTAGAGGTATTTACAAGTAGGGGTGTGTGTGTGTGTGTTTAAACGCATAGGAACAAACCAATAACTAACACAGAACAAATCACTTGAAGTCTTACACGGCTACATTTTATTGACAGAAACTGAGAGGCAATTTCAAAAGTTCAGTTCAAAGCGTTTGTTTACACGTAAGTCATCTTGTGAACTTAAAACTTCTGGAACTGCTTCTTCTCGGATCCTGGGGCCTTGGTAACTTTGAGGACATTGAATTTCACTGTCTTGCTGAGTGGTCGGCACCCTCCTACAGTCACAATATCGCCTAGTTGCACATCCCTGTGAAATAGGAGAAAAGACAAAGGAGAAAGGGTTTAGATTAGTGAGAAATATACTACTTTAAAATAATATTATTATCACATCACTAGCTTTCTTATTCAACTATAACAATTTGCCAATATGGGTAAATGCCAACTGACGAATTGTTTGGTTACCAAAATTAATTGACCAAACTTGCTAGTTATACATAATAGTATACCACCCATATTAAATGACAGCAGATCATTGATAACATACGACTACATCTGAGCTTGAACATTGCCTACAAAGATCTAAAACTGTGTTCTTTTAATATCAAAGACTGTATCAGTTAAGCCAAATAAGGCATTGGTCATCAAAGATAATTCAGAAGACCATCGTGAGATACCATCATTTACAGTCCAGTGTTTGATTGAATATTCGCCAGCAAAGTATTATGTGTAATCCGATTATCACTATGACAACTGGATCACGCTTTTGAGTTCTGCACCACAATCGAAATGATCGCAACACAAAGTCTATAGCATGAACTACTAATTCCAAAAGGTGCGTGATCCAGTTACTTGGGAGTTATGTAATCACTTCGCTGGCGAATTAACGACTTAATTAATTAACAAACAGTAAGACCCGCTCAATTTATTTGAAACCTGCATCAACTTGATCAAAACAAATTATTTACCTGAAACACGGAGACAGATGAACGGACATGTTCTTGTGTCTCTTCTCAAATCTATTGTACTTCTTGATGTAATGGAGGTAGTCTCTCCTGATGACGATGGTCCTCTGCATCTTCATTCTTGTGACGATGCCGGTCAGGATTCGACCACGGATGTGTACATTGCCGGTGAACGGGCACTTCTTGTCAATGTAGTTGCCATCTTTGGCCTGGAGGAAAACAAACAAATGTTATAGTTGAGTTACTAAATATTACTACTACTACACTCTACGGATTTCATCCTAGTTATAGCGGGTATTTAATCTTTTAGAGTCAGCATCGCTGTGTCTCCAATGAGCAGCAGAAATTGACAAAAATAAATTCACTTGTAACAGAGCTGGGGGGGGGGGGGAGGTTACAGACACATACGGGTTACCGGAAAGTGCGGAAACCAGAATTTTATTAACACTTACCTCTCTGGGTGTCTTGAATCCCAATCCTACATTCCTGACCAAGCGCTGTGCCTTTTTTCCAGAAGCAAGAAGTCGCTTCTTGTTCTGGAAGATTGTTGGCTGTTTCTGGTAGGCTTTCTCGTTCTGTCAAAATGCACACAAAATAAACGAACATTAATTCAATACATTCGATTTGGCTCTTTTTAAACCAGTTGATAGATTTTATGTCGTAGTGTGACTGATTAGATAATAACATGCAAATGAAAACCTGTAGAGCAGAGTATGATGGACCAAATCTGAGCATGTACCTTGGGTAAATGTACAACTGAGTTCTTTATCAAAGACTGTATCAGTTTATTAAGCCAATTAAGGCATTGGTCATCAAAGATAATTCAGAAGACCATCGTGAGATACCATCACTTACAGTCAAGTGTTTGAATATTAACAAATAGGCATGGCCTATAGACTTACACAAAATATCTGAAAGATGTCCTATATCTCACTAAAAAGCCCATGTGAGCCTAAGTAGCCCAGGAATTAACATCTTTGTAAAAAATGGCCCCTGAAAAAACACAACTTTAAAAGGCTGAACACAACACAAATGTCCAAATTTTGTACCATAAGTTCATTAGGCCAAGTAACAAAAATAACATGTATATCGTCCCCGCCCTCACCGATTTTTGGAGATTTTCAAATATTTTTGTTATTTTTCCTATTTGCTCCACTTTGCAATTGCAATTTTACACAGAAATGAATGGTAAAAAAATAACACAATAACAAATAATAAGGACCTCCCTCACCGATTTTTGAAAAAGTCCGGACGATATACATGTTATTTTTTTTACTTGGCCTTACTGTACTTTAGATCCACCCCCAATTTTCTTTAAACTTGAATATGGTTCAAATTTTTATGTTTTCTGCCATATTGAAGGTTTTTGAACACAGTCACACTCGAACATGTGTAAATTGACCATTCAAAGTCTTGATGGAGCATGAACGTTTGATCCAGTGGCTACACTGCATCCATCAAGGTCATGCGTCATGAATTGGGGTATCGGAAAAGGTGGAGGTGTTACTTTTATTTTTCGGGACATTTCACCCCAGATCTCAAGAATGAGGAGGGATACTTAAAGTAACTAGACTCAGTTTTGGTCTAATTTTGCTGCTAATTTATGTACCGGTACATGTATATATGCAAAGTCAGGGGTGGAGGTGCCTTTTAATAGGTGCCTATGGTTGAGGCATGTGTTAGAAATATTGATTTTTATTGCCTCCCGAATTTAATTTTACTGCAAATAATCATAGGCCGGGATCATAGGATCATATTGAAGAATGAAGATGTAAATTGGCTGTTATTGTGAAAATTGTATTAGCAGAGCATGGACCAAATTAGAGCGTCCACCTTGGGGTTTATCCTTAGTGTAAGAGAGCACGAAATACTAATAGGATTAGAGTTAGGGTTAAGATTTAAATAGGGTATATAAAGGGTTAGGGTAGGATTCAGGGGTAGCGCTAAGTTGCTTTTTGGGGTCCCGGACTCACCAAAATAGAGTTGGGACCCCCTGTTTTTAAATTTTCTGCAAGTTCAGGGGTCCCTGCAGACCCCCAGTTTTTCAATTTAGGGCTATTGCAGACATACTATTTATACTGCATTTGTGCAATTTGGGACTCGCCAAACTCTACTCCGGACCCCCTACTTTTAAATTTTCTGCAAGTTCGGGGGTCCCTGCGGACACTAGAGTTTTTGGTTCTAGCGCTACCCCTGGTAGGATTAGAGTTGGGATGTTTGGTGTTCTCTTACACGAAGGATACACAGCACCTTGGGTAAATGTACAATAGAGTTCTTCATCAAAGACTGTATCAGTGAAGCCAAATAAGGCATTGGTCATCAAAAGATAATTCAGAAGACCATCGTGAGATACCATCATTTACAGTCTTGTTTGAATATAATAACGATCCCTTAGACAACAAAAAAACAACAACCTTGTTTTTACGTGTCGGACAGGCTTACTTGGATAGGTTGGTCATGAAACTCTATTTACTATCTTAATATACATTTTTGAACCATGCGTTTTACTTTTTGCTATATATATGCACTGAACTGTTTATTTTAAAAATATCACATTGTTCTTACATCAACATCCATTTTTAATCATTAACTTCAAGCATTTTAAGTATGGTACCGGTAGTCTTTTCCAGCACATTCTTACAGTTTAATCATGTGGGGTGATTTTTGGCAGGTCGAAAGTAGTACGAGGAACCCATACCGTACTTAGCTCTGCTAGTACGGTATGGGAGGATCTGTATGCAGAAAGCGAGTGCAACGTAATTTCAATTAGAGCAATTAATAAACAGTACAAGGCTCCAGAAGCTTAAATATCTGCATGTTTGTCATAATATTAATTACACGGGTTGTTGTACTTCTTACCTAAACGTGCATGGCTGAAATTGTAATTAATACTCCATTATGAATCCAGAAAAAAATAAGTTTCCAGAGCACACAATTTCAATGAAACTTCAACTTTTAATGCCGTAAATATGAAATATCACATGATCAGCTGTCACGCGTGGTACATGTCAGCGCTTACGTCATTGGCTCTGTGGCAAAGCGATGGCGTCACTTTGTTTATAGGCTGTTTTGTGACTTTGATTTTAGTCCCGTAAGCTTGCACGCATCGAATTTTTTAGATGCGTTTTCATCTTTTTTGGTGATTGTACATACAATGCAGCATATGGTTCTTTTCATAAGGAACGCAGGATTAGTTTGATGAACAATTTAGAGTGAGTATATGTGCATTTTACTGACAATCGACGCACTAAAACTGAGATGCCTCTTCTGTGCAAACTTAAAATAGGGCAGCATCAATAACGAAAATGTCATACCGATAAATGACACGTCTGTTTTGCCCGGTTTTTTTAAGTTTGCCTTGCGAACTAAGGTCGAAAGAGGTGGGGTGGGGTGGGGTAACGATTGTTCTTACATCAACATCCATTTTTAATCATCAACTTCAAGCATTTTAAGTAGTCTTTTCCAGTACATTCTTACAGTTTAATCATGTGGGGTGATTTTTGGCAGGTCGAAAGAGGTGGGGTGGGGTGGGGTAACGATTGTTGGCACAGATGTTTTCAGCACTCTTGCACTGTTTCTATATACCCGTGTAAGAAAACGTTCAAAAATAGGTTTTCAATTCCTCAAAATTTTGCACGTGTTCAAACTTCTTGGGGGAAGATTTTTGGCAGGGGGGGTAAAGGTTTTTTGGAACATTCATTAGGTATGCCAGGTGAATTCAAATTTGCCAACAAACTGCATCATTTTATATATCAAATTAAAGCCCTTGAGTAAAGAAAGCCAACACTGAAAACCTTTTTGTCATAGCACTTTCCGTAGCAAAGTTACATCTTGTCAAAGATTGACTTTCATCAAAAAGATTCTGCTAGCAAAATTCCCCAACAGCATTACGGGGGTGTTTCTAGATCTTAGTCTCATGACGATAGCACCTTTTTTAATGGAACTGCTATCAAAATCTCTCTGAAATTCCATGTGCGAGTCTCTAATCACCAAAAAAAATCATATAATTTGGGTCAAGTGAAGTATAGACAACATATTTATGAAGGTTTCCTTCTTAAAAAGCTTCTTTTTAATTTCAATGTAAATTTGAATTGCCGGTTTAGGCCATTTTGACTGACTAACAAATGTGTTAACTTAGTGCCGTACTATTACGCTATGTTTTGTATTGGCGAGGATGACGATATTTACATCCTGAACTTGCAAACGGCCACAATGTGTTTTACTTGATATTTTTCACCCCTAAATAATCTGGTATAATTCCCTGCAATACCCTATATGTGACGAGAACTTACTTATCTCTCGAGCGCAATACTTCAAGCTTCTGGATGGGCACTGAAATGTGCACAAAAATCAATTTCTTGCGCTCTCACCTTGAAATTTCTTGCTCATCGCGAATCTTGTTTGCATGGACAACGGAAATAAATATGGCCGACCCGTATTTAGCATTAGTCTTCAACTGCTACATACGGTCATAATGAGAAATGGCCTTTTCGTTCCACTATGTTTACTAGCTTCAAAATCATGGCGGAAGACTTAGGCTAAAACTAAATTTATACTACATCGCTGAGCGATAGCGATTTTTTTTTGGCCAATGAGGTAGACCACTTTTTGTTACATTGGAAAAAGCGCGTATCTCATTGGTCAAGTACTGATCGGCGATAGGAGTATAAATTCAGCTTAGCCGCGCATGCTCATATGCCAGTTTAAAAGTAAATACTCGAGCATGCGACGAGAGAAACTGCGCTGAAAATGTAACTACAAATTGTTTTTTAAAGGAATCATATGCGTCGATTGTACACCCAAACCTCGTATTATATACAAGCAACAATTTGGAGTGGTTCATATAAATGCAGGTGAGACAAGTTCAACAAAAAGTGACATAAATACGGTGAAATACCACCATGGACTTTAGCATTGTAACCACTTCAGTCGCTATACAGATGTTGTATTGCGACTGATTATTCGGTCTAGTGTTAACTGAGGTTTCCCTGTGATACCTACAATGTCAATGGGGGAGCAAAGCTCAAGCAAGTTCAGGCCAAGCAAATATTTTTTGGCACAGCCGGGGGAAAGCTGCGAAAGCAATATTTGGCAGACCATTTTGAGAATTAACAACACTGGGGTACACATAAATATTTGACAGCCTTACGGAGTAACTGAGGCTACAGCAACTGAGCTATGACTGTGTCAGTCATGTGAGTACATGCAATGCATGTTACATGTGTGCAGAATTCTGCTCGCGAATGGACACGATACAATCGATTTTGAAACTGAAAATTCTCATCGTATCTATCACAATTGACTTTTTCAAATCATGAATTCGGTAAACGGATGTTAACATTTCACCTATTTGATACAATATTGGTTAAATTACGAAAGGAAGTGGTGATAAATGAACTTTAAACACCGGCCACATTTCACACGCACCTGATCTGCCATTTTGACCAAGGAAAAGGACGATGTTCAATTATAGAAACACTACTTCCCTATTTAGAAAACATATGTCTTAAAACTGCTTAAAAATCATAATTAACATTTTATTTGTGTCAGATACATAATACTTATTTTCAAAAGTATATTTTTGAGGCATAGAATAATTAAATGTTCTGTAGTATATGAAATAATTTTAAAGAAAATCTTTTTAGCAATTAAACAGTCAATAAATTTCGCTGGCTTTTCAAAAGTGCATCCAATAGCGTAACAAAGAAATTGCACGGAATCGTGCACATGGTGCGATTAATTTGCATGTTGCCCAATCGGGCAACCAATCACTGGGACCGAAAGTTTAATATCTTTTGGGAGAGATGACCCAGACCCGGGGGTGGAAAGCCCGGGGGTCACTCCCATTGTGGCCTGTACACCATCCGCGATAATAAAAACGCGTAAAAAGGGTACCGTAAAATGGGGTAACTTCGGTCAGCGGGGTAACTTTGGTCGGTCAAATATATTTTTTTAAATAGTCATATTTTCGTAGGCCTACAGCAATATTGTTTTTAGTCATATTTGGTGTCAATTTGTTAAGAAATATGTTTGGAAGAAATAATAGTCGCTCATGTCCAATTTCCTTGAAATTTACGAAAAAAGCGGGGTTTTTGACCAAAAATGAGCATTTTTTTACATTAAGTTTTTCAGAAAAAATAAATAGGCCTATCGATATTTGTGAGCAAGGATATGTGCTTGATTAATTTTGCAAGGGGTCAAATGTCACAAAAAACAACAACTTGCCCATATACAGCGAAGATCATTTTTTTAAAAATGTTTCCTTCATGGAATGCAATACTGTGACCAAAGTTGCCCCAAAGGCGGGGTAACTTTGGTCAGGCTATTTTTAACCCCTAGGGCACCTTTACAAAATTATTAAAAAATCTTTTTCAACTTCAAGGTGTAGAAGGGAACCCTAATGTCACAAAAAAGAGTTAATTAGAAATATAATTGGTTTTGTTTGGAAGCAGTGTTTTAAAAACTCTGTGCCCCGAAAGTTACCCCATTTTACGGTAGTTTTTCGTGGGTAGGGGCCTAGGCACGATACGATTTAGGGTGTCAAAAACATGAAAAACTTGGAAAAAAGGGTAGCAAAATTGCAATTGCTAATACACCCCCCTTTGAATTTATGTTTGTTTCTGACGAAATTTACCTAAAAACCCGCATTTTTTGCGTGCTTTTTGCGGGGCTTTTTGCGCATTTATTCCACATTTGCACCATATTTCACCAGTTTAGCTTCACTTAGGGATATCATGTCGCCAAAATGTTTCGTGCGCTAAAAGCCCCCAATCGATCTGAAATTTTAAAAAATCCCATAGGAAAATTGCCGAAAAACGGTTTTGCCCCCAATCAGACCCGGTGCCCCCCCCCACGTGATGACCCACGCTACACCACTGGGTCCGCCGATATGCAGGGCCCGTCACATTTTGTCACCAACAGTACCGGTCTTAACGGTCTTAAAGGAGTGTTTCGTGATCCTAGCATCCTCTTTTTATGACATAATCATGCATAACTCACAAACGCAAAATCGGAATCAACTGAAATTTTGGGAATAAGCTTTTTTCGTGGATATCTACTGAAAAATGTCATAAAAAGAGGATGCTAAGATCACGAAATACTCCTTTAAGTCAGTCACCAAAGCCGGGGTATTAAGACGGATTCAAAACTTTTCAAAACTGTCTATTTTGTACTGTAAAATTGGGTAAAAAGCTATTTTTGATTATTGTTAAAGATGTGAAATCTTGGGCCCTCCCATACAAAATCACCCCATTTTTGACATTGCCAAAACCGAATGACCCCCTTTTTTCTAAAAGGCTATACACTGATAGATCCCTAGTTTCGTACGCTGGTGGGCACAGGTACGTCACTTTCATGTGCAGGTAGGGGCCTGCCCCGGGACCGACAAGAAGTGGACCCGAACTTCTCTTATTTGAAGGCCTAAATGACCCCTTTAGGGGCTGTGCAACTGATGAGCCCTGGGGTAAAATTGGGGGGGGGGGGCAATAGTCACGTAATGACCATCCATAGGCCTATTATAGGCCTACCATCATTGAGAATCAACAATTAAAACAAAGAAGAAAAAAAGGAATACAAGGGATAGCAACTTTTTTTTTCTCTCACTGAGCACATACTTCGGTGCCAGTGCTTTTATTTTGTTTTGTTTTTATAAACAAAAGAACAATTAAGAAGAATCACAAAAAATCATTAAAAATCACAAAGAATTACATACGCAGCATTAATAACAAAGTGTTACTACATTTTAAACTTAAACAAAATACAAGAGTATACTCAAAGAATCATGTTATCTGAAAACCAGTCTTTAAAAATCAAATAAGATACAGTACATGAGGGATATACATGTAGTTCCATTTTTTTAAACAAAATTTTAAAATTGTTCAAATTCTATCCGCACCTTATATCGTTGGCCTATGGATTCTCTCTTTCTCTTTCTTTCCCCTTTTTTTCCATCTCTCACTCCTCTGCGCTAGGGGGGCCAAATGGGGCGGGGCCCACTGAGCATTGCCAGGGGGGGCAATTTCCCCCCTGCGCAGCTACGCCACTGCGCTGGTGGGCACAGCCTACGTCACTTTCATCGAGTGCCCCCCGGGGGTACTATACACGTCGGCTGAACCACTGACTGACTAGTAGGCCTAAGCACATTTTATGACCGTGATCATGATAGAGGTTAGACTGTCCCACAGTCTCGGTTCTGTCCGGCCTGGATAATGGAACGATAGGCCTACATAATAACATAATAGCCTATCAAAATATGCCATAGTCCTTCACCCCCCCCATTCTTAATTCCCAGCGCCCAAAACCAATTCCTCTTTCTACACAAATTGATGCCACTACAGTGACTACACTAATCACACCGCCTATATTGAACGCTAAATTTCAGTGACCGCTCCCCACCCGTGTATTGGGTTGATTTTTAATGCTATGTAATCTACATTACCAGTCGTTCTCCATGGACCCGAGGGAGGGTCTAGATAGAGGTAGGCTAGACTAGATCTGAATTTTGATAATTTTTACGATAGCATCATGCAGTTATTGTTAACTACATGTATGCACACAACACAGGGGCACTCACAATAGGCAATTGAACCCTACTGGTAGCGCTGTATCGTAGCTATTGTGGATGAACTAGTTAGTATAATATATAAAAAAGTATAAAAGCTATGATTTTAGTACTTTCTCTCTGTTTCAATTACTTATTCTTTTCCAAATATCTGAATCTTCAACCCGGTACAAGCTTTAATAACGGGGAACATACATTTTATTAAAAAGAAATCCTATCATCTATCCAAACTCGCCGTGTTATTCCAATGCACATTTTACTTCACCGGGCAGCCATTTTTTGATCGTATTGTAACGAGGTGGCTATTTATCTTTTATTAATCTGTGTCTTTACCTATCTGGGAGTGAGAGGAGCTAGAATAGGCCCTCTATTGATGCAATTCAGCAAGGATAATCAGAGGTCGGGAGGAGTGGTTTATTATTATATCATTGACCCCGATTGGTCACGGTCAAGGTCACATGTAACTTCTGACCAATCAGGGCCCGTCCAAAAAAAAACTGGACGTAACTGGACGCAAGCTGGACGCATTTGGACACTCGTCCTGAAGACTTGATCGAGACCAGTTGTGTTTCTCACTTTCGGACTTTTTGGTGTTTATAAAAAGTACAGGTCTGATTTTCAGGGATTAGTAAATAATTGCAGGTATGTGATCAATTCGGGTGGCCGAATGGGTCGGCCCAAAAGACCCGACGGGAGGGAGGGTGATTTCTTTTTACTATTTTACTAATTTCGTTGCTGAATTGCATTGGGAGTGCGCACGAGAACAGACTGCTAGCACCAGGCAGATGGGGAAAGGTGGAGTCGGGAACATGTCTACATCCAAAATTACATCTCTAATTTAGGCCTTGTTAAAACTGTTTAGTGATACTTTTCTTAGGATTCTTTTATTAAAAACCTTTGGGCGTTTATCGCACGGAAATGCTAGTCGGCATAGAAGTGACACTATAGCGCTACTTGGAAAAGGTTTTGGGCTGAATACGCTACATGGCGTGAGGTCCTTCAAATTCTCAAGCTGAGTAGACATGTCAACCCACGCACCTTCCCTCTATATTGTCAGTTGTCGCTCCCCATGAGTATTAACATTGTTTTTATATACATGATAGGAATTTCCTTAGTCCTGAACCTCAGTAATTAAGGTGTTATTAAAGACAAGGCGAAGACTATGTAAGCTTAAGCTAGCCTAGGTAATGCTAGGCTATAGAAGCATGATTGCTGAGATGGTCCCTAAAAGTCTGTAGGTGTACAACACAGTACACGCTACCTAATTGTGTGTTTGGACATTTGTGCATAGACGGTTACAGTCTATGATCTGTTACTTTCAAGTCCCTTGATTTTATTAATGTCTGGTTTTTGGCGTTGGCCGAGGCATAAAAAGCCTATTGAATTTTCTGGATGCCCTTTAATATGTGTACAGCTTCGTCTGGTCTTTGTAACTAATTTCAGATGATCTTCAAATAGTGATAGGAAATATCAAAGTGGTTCCATAACTAGAGAACCTTGTCAAATTACATGTATATTCTCTGGTAGTAAATTGTATGCTGAAATTGAGAAAAGAACCTCCTCATACTCATGGTAAATGTAAAGACACAAAATCATGTCTCTCTTGTCATATTTCTTTATTAATAAACACCACTTTTCTTACAATCAAACAGAAAGCTTAACATTACATTCAATAAGATAAAAATCATAAGCTAGTGTTAAGTAAGGAAATTTCTTGGATTACAGGCCTATTGGTATTAGTTATTCATGCTCGGTGGATCACGACTACATTATAAATAATGAGCATGTTAATTTCTATTCATTTTTGCTGTCCAAATAATTGCTCGTACACGTAATGTCAGTAGTAGAGATTTCTCATCCATTTCTTTGATATTAAGGTGATACTTCAAACTTGGTATCTGGTCATTTAGGCTTCCCCTCGTGTCGTTTTGTATCTTTCAGTGACCCCAGCCCTTCGCTCCGTCACAATGGCGTAGTCCGGGCAGGATCTGTTTTCTTTTCTGTAGGAAAACTGACCTCATAAACTTTGTAATTTTAAATCTTAGTAGCTTAGGGCATGGAGAGAGCTTTAGAACTCAACGACCGAGGGCAGCGACTGTTCAATTTGGAAAAGTGGGTCCGAAATATGGCTTTAAGAGTTTGGTCTAATAATAATAATGCTCGACCAAAGTGCATGAAGTTTAGAAAGTGTCATTTGAAAAAGAAAAAAAAAAAAAAAGGTCAGGTGTTTTGACAAATTCAAAATATTAGCATCCTGCTGTGGAGCCAGCTAAAAAAAAAAGTTTTGGTCCAAGCAAATGGACAATGGACAATCAAGAATTTTGGTTGGTTTTAAAATTTGGTGTGAAACTTAAAAGTAAAATGAAATTTGAGCATTAAATAAAATTTATAAATTTGAGTACCCCTGGTTCAAATGAAAATGACTAAACGCATGTGGTGAGAGTTATAGCAAAGTTGTGCTATATGAGGAAGTTGAATTGGAAGATCCGGAAAAATAGGATCCTCAGACTAGCATGTGGTGGGTGTCGTACAGTCAGCTAGTGGGCGTAAGGGCACCGGTTCGCACATTCCTTACCGGTATGGGGAATGTTCTCGAAGTCTGGTAATAATGGACAGTGGGATTATTACTGGAAGCGACGGATCCGTGGATAAATTTACTTGTGATAGTATTACTGAACAAATTGTGTAATAACGCGTGTTACATAATACAACGCAAAGAGCATTAGTCATTTGGGGCAAAGAAAGACATTTGTTGATGTTCGTTAATTCTATTTCTTAGTACGGTACTATAGGGATAAAGTGGATTGGATACAGAGATGCCTAAATGCATTCAAAATGGAAGCAATCTGTAATGCTAGGTCTACCATGAAACTCTCCTTATAGTATCAGAATGGAACGTTGAGGATAGATATATTGGACCCACTTCACAAGTCTATTGCTTGTAAATCGTTATGTGTTGTGTTGGGGACTATTTTTCAAAAGGGATCGATAAATTCTAATTCCAAATCAAGAGGCTAAATTGGTAGCAAATGGGTTAATTACCCGGTAATTTTAAAACATGTGTTCAGTGTTTTCGAGGTTCCGAAATATTAAGTCATTAGGACCAGGGCCAAAATTTTGCATATTTTAAAACAGTATAGGATATTCCGGTGTGAACTAACACTGGGTTGCAATATTAAGGTATCATCTTAGGGCCGGACAAGCGTGAAAAGGAGGAGGAAGTAGGGCTACATGAGGTTATGCACAAAACAACAGGACCAAAATAATGCACCTACACAGTGTATTTGAAAAGCAAGCAAAACAAGCTTTGTGTGGGTAATAGTGCATGGTACTACATGTTGTACAAACCTACTACTAGATCATAAGGCATGTGCCTGAAACTCCAGACTTTCTACATGTAGGATGGCCCGAACGATGTGCTGTATAAATTCAGATTAGCCCCAGTGCAAAAGTTTTAGTAATCAATTTAGTAAAACATGGACCAGTGATGACATAGTTGGTAAATTAAGTGAACTGGATGCACAAATGGACTTTTACTGGGCGAGTAAAATACTGCATACATGTAGAAATAATCGGTGAGATATGCACATGAATAATATAGAGCTATCTAGTAAAAATAAGAATTGGAATTGAATTTGGAGGATTTTGATATTGTTGAAGTATTCGCGCAACATGTGTCTGTGTCTGGTGCAACCTGGCTGGCTACAGGTGCACATTAATTTTGTCCCACACTCGTAACCGGCAATGGAGTGTATTGGGATGGTCCGGTATAAACAGTGGGGTGTTATACCGGATGGAAAAAGCCCGGGAATGAGGGATCCCTGGTCTGTTTTGTCTGGAACCCAATGGTACTTCCCAAGAAATTGCGTAATGTCATGAGTTACAGAATTCCATGCTGCAAAATCTTCTAGGGTAGGAAGTTGACTTTTGCACATGCTCAGGAACGCTATTGGGGTGGGTTACTAGTGGGAGATACATGTACATGTACTGCAGTGGAGGAAAAATGAAAAGGTCATTTTAAAATAATGCAGTGTTTAGCCTGCCGATTATCTGTCTCCCAATGGTGCTCAGAAATGAAATGCTGCACAGATATGGTCCCACTACCTGTATCTGACCGTGGCTGATAGAGCCTGTGTTACACCCTTGTATGTGGTGTGGTGGACAGTGTTTCATATGTTTGTGTCTGAGAGCGTGTTTCAAAGAGCGCTCTAGGTATTGTGTTGGTGAATACTTCTTAATTTTAATGAGATAAAATCTATTCCAATCCCAAATCAGGAGATCGGTACAATTTTGCTAGGGCTCTGATAAAACTGTGCTACTCACCGATTTGTAAGCTTAACAATAGAGTGGTATTTGATGGTCCAGTGCAGTAGAAGGCAACAAAGTGGAAATTGTTCACTTTTGTTTTTAGGAATATTATTGTAATTTAGATGGGGAAGAAATAATTTCAAAATTCAAAGTCTTAACACAGACTATAATACATGTGGGCTACTTGGCCTACAACTTACATGTACAGTTCATTACAAAATAGGAGTCTACTTGGCACTCAAATAGAGTGCTACTTTTAACTTCTGGTCGGTACCAAAATTACGCTCTGGATACAGATAAATTCATACAGTGACACTGGAAATCGCAAAGAACCTTCTCGTGGTGAATTTTAAGTCGACTACTGATCAACAACCAGAACTTTCCCAATTTTTTCGGGCAGAGTCAAGATGCTGTAAACAGTGAAGATAACTTTTAGCAGTTAACAACTGCTCGGCTACATTGTGTGACATTAAATCTCGCATATCTAAATTGTTCCAGATTTATCTTTGGAAATTTTAGACGGATAGTCACATGAACAGTAATTCCACAATTCCGTATCAGACAAGGCGACTAGATAAGTCAGTCTTTCAAGTCTGATCAAAATTATGAGCGTTGGTTATTGGTGAACATCTTGATGGAGTTGAAGCAGAAATTGCAGTGTACAACCTGAAGACTGAAAAATCGCGAGACTTCAGAGCAACGACCAACGAGGTATATCAAAACATCATTGGTCGGCCGCTGGACGTCATTTTCTGGAAGACAGAAAAGGAAGAAAACCATTTTAAAATAGGAGCTAGTTGGCTTCTTGTAAATTTTACTATAGGAGCTAGTTGGCTTCTTCTTGTACAATGTAAATTTCACTGTGAAACTCATTTCTAAATGGTACTGGTAAAAATTAATCGAGTGATAATTTACAAACCTTAATTACCAAAAATCATGTTTCAAACCATTTAATTGAATAAATTTTACACTCTCACTGAGTGATGGCATGCTCAAAATCAAATTAATTATTTCAATTTTGCGAAAATTTGACATGTTTGCAAATTCAAGTTCATGATGTCAACTTACCAGTGTTTACATTTGTCGAGGCGATCCCTGCGATGTTCATGTTCTGTACAAATGATTGACAGTTAAAGTTTTAGCAGCGTTGATGTACATGTGCACGTGTACACAGTACATGAGTGCAGAGAGGAAAGTTATCTGCACCGTTTTTGACGAGTAAAAATGTCAGTTTTACTGACAGAATCAAATTTTCTGGAATCCTTTACAGGTCATTCAGTGTCTGAAGTTTACACACATGCCAGTTTCGATTCATTTTAATCAATCTTTCCAGCTAAATTAGAGGTTTATTAGAAGAAGGCTTTTCCCTTTCTCCACACACCTTTCGAAAGTTTACATTTTATAGAATTTTATCAATTTTGTTCAGGAGTGTTTCTAGGTTGTATTTTGGCTCGTTAGATTTACTGAAAGTTTTAAAGTTTACATTTTTTTCCAATTAATAGATGATTGTTTTTATTAATTCAAACAGGTTCATCTTTGCTATGTGTTTATGATGGCTAGGAAAGGTCGTCTGTTTGCCATAGATGCAGTTTGGTAAATGTTTTATGGAAATTTTGCGTAAAACAAAATTTTGGGGATTCCCCGGTGACCTTCGAACTTTTCGGATGTAAACAAAAAAGTTTTCGACATGTCAAAACAACAAAACATGTTCGTGGAAATTTTCCAATTTTGGACTAATCAAATTTAAGGTAAAATGTGTTGAAATATAATTTTATGTGGAGTTAAGATGAATAGGTAGCATGTATTGTTCTGGAGGGAAGTCTGAGGCAATGTGCCAGTGGTTAAATTTGGTGGTTAAAGCAAGGTATGTGAGCTGACCAAATTGGGTTTGTTTAGTAAGCTTAAAATTGGAGCATACGTGTTTATGGTATGGGTATGGCAATGCCAGGTTTCCTTTAGTGAAAATACATGCTATCATTCAATTTATGTACAGAGTGTCCGCATAAAAAGGGATTTTTCTTTTATAGATCCTATGTGTGGAGAATGTGTTGGAAGTAGTTTATAGTGTTTTACAGTCCCAGTTTACAGTACCCCTAGTTCCCATTTCGGGGACGAAATGTTTTTGTTCGTTGGGGGTAGTGTAACGAGGTGGCTATTTATCTTTTATTAATCTGTGTCTTTACCTATCTGGGAGTGAGAGGAGCTAGAATAGGCCCTCTATTGATGCAATTCAGCAAGGATAATCAGAGGTCGGGAGGAGTGGTTTATTATTATATCATTGACCCCGATTGGTCACGGTCAAGGTCACATGTAACTTCTGACCAATCAGGGCCCGTCCAAAAAAAAAACTGGGCGTAACTGGACGCTTAAGCTGGGCGCATTTGGACACTCGTCCTGAAGACTTGATCGAGACCAGTTGTGTTTCTCACTTTCGGACTTTTGGTGTTTATAAAAAGTACAGGTCTGATTTTCAGGGATTAGTAAATAATTGCAGGTATGTGATCAATTGGTGGTGGCGAATGGGTCGGCCCAAAAGACCGGACGGGAGGGAGGGTGATTTCTTTTACTATTTTACTAATTTCGTTGCTGAATTGCATTGGGAGTGCGCGAGAACAGACTGCTAGCACCAGGCAGATGGGGAAAGGTGGAGTCGGGAACATGTCTACATCCAAAATTACATCTCTAATTTAGGCCTTGTTAAAACTGTTTAGTGATACTTTTCTTAGGATTCTTTTATTAAAAACCTTTGGGCGTTTATCGCACGGAAATGCTAGTCGGCATAGAAGTGACACTATAGCGCTACTTGGAAAAGGTTTTGGGCTGAATACGCTACATGGCGTGAGGTCCTTCAAATTCTCAAGCTGAGTAGACATGTCAACCCACGCACCTTCCCTCTATATTGTCAGTTGTCGCTCCCCCATGAGTATTAACATTGTTTTTATATACATGATAGGAATTTCCCTTAGTCCTGAACCTCAGTAATTAAGGTGTTATTAAAGACAAGACGAAGACTATGTAAGCTTAAGCTAGCCTAGGTAATGCTAGGCTATAGAAGCATGATTGCTGAGATGGTCCCTAAAAGTCTGTAGGTGTACAACACAGTACACGCTACCTAATTGTGTGTTTGGACATTTGTGCATAGACGGTTACAGTCTATGATCTGTCACTTTCAAGTCCCTTGATTTTATTAATGTCTGGTTTTTGGCGTTGGCCGAGGCATAAAAAGCCTATTGAATTTTCTGGATGCCCTTTAATATGTGTACAGCTTCGTCTGGTCTTTGTAACTAATTTCAGATGATCTTCAAATAGTGATAGGAAATATCAAAGTGGTTCCATAACTAGAGAACCTTGTCAAATTACATGTATATTCTCTGGTAGTAAATTGTATGCTGAAATTGAGAAAAGAACCTCCTCATACTCATGGTAAATGTAAAGACACAAAAATCATGTCTCTCTTGTCATATTTCTTTATTAATAAACACCACTTTTCTTACAATCAAACAGAAAGCTTAACATTACATTCAATAAGATAAAAATCATAAGCTAGTGTTAAGTAAGGAAATTTCTTGGATTACAGGCCTATTGGTATTAGTTATTCATGCTCGGTGGATCGACTACATTATAAATAATGAGCATGTTAATTTCTATTCATTTTTGCTGTCCAAATAATTGCTCGTGCACGTAATGTCAGTAGTAGAGATTTCTCATCCATTTCTTTGATATTAAGGTGATACTTCAAACTTGGTATCTGGTCATTTAGGCTTCCCCTCGTGTCGTTTTGTATCTTTCAGTGACCCCAGCCCTTCGCTCCGTCACAGTATTTTGAAGATTGGCGTCATAAAACCGTCATAGGTACAAATTTAGTACTTTCTGTCAATCAATTATGGCTTATTCTCTACCAGAGGATGATTTAAGGAAGCCCCATCATGCACCGTAAAAGTGTTATCACTAGAGATTCAACTGCCACTTTACTTTTCAAATCCCATTGAATTCTGTGCAAAAGATGTTGTTTTAGAATTGTGTGTGTGTTATTATTACCTGGTCGATTTCAGATCTAAAGTGATGTATGCATGAAGGATAATTCACACCTTCAGTAGATAACATAAAATGTGAAATCGACCAACTTTTTGAAGGTGTTTTTATTGTAAATATATCTGTCCAAATTCAAATTTAACCATGCACGTGTGTATGCAGTGGGCGGACAGTGGTGTCATGTTCACTCACACAGCTATGCTAACCGCAAGACTTTCTGGGTAGTGCTTAAATCATCCTCTGATTCTCTGTCAATCTTTAAATAATTGGCATAGTCCTTATAATAACGGTACTCCGCCTTGATGAGTAAATGACAGCAAACAGCTGCAAACCAGTGAAAATATCCCAAAACTCGGTCAGTGGGGCTGCGTTCGTACATGTCAATAGAGTCATTATCGATTGGATTACCGTCGTCCGTAGCGGACAATTCGGTATCTCATTGGATCAATATTATCAGGTGGTAATAAATTTGCATTGGACAATAGATTACTATATAATGGTTTAGTACTGCATATATCGGTTTAATCTTCAATAAGCGGGTTTATGGCTGGAAAGGTCACGGTGAATTCGCCGTGGACGTAAGTGCACTATGAGTCCGGATGAGCAAATGACTGAGTGGGCTTTTAAAAGACTGAGGGGCTGTACATTGTACAATAATTATGAGCCCCGGGGGGGTAAAATTTCCGAATGGCACACCAAAAATCGCTTGCACCCCCCTAGCCTCTCGGTCCGCCAAAAATCGCTTGCCCCCCCTCTCGGCCCGCCTAAAATTCTTTGCCCCCCCCTTGTGCATGCCAAATTTTGGGGATCCCAATTTTCAAACCCTAAATGGTCTAGATACGGTACCTGTTGCGAACGCAGTGTGCATAGGCCTATTTAAAGCGTTTCCGTACTGTTTTCCTAAGCCTTTTTAGAGCATTTTATTTAAAAGGCGCCGCATGAATGTGTGCCAAAAATTGCTTCCCCCCTCTCGGCTTGCCAAAAATTGCTTGCCCCCCCCTTTCGGCTCGCCAAAAATTTCTTCCCCCCCCCCCCTCAAATTTTACCCTCCCCCAGGGCCCCTGACGGATTTAGTCTTGGCCCATTGGAGTCTTGGTGCGCATGCGAGATAGAGAAAGAGTACACACAATAATTATTGCAAAGTTTTATGCAAGTTTTCACCATAAAACAATCATTTTTGGAGACCAAAAATCCGCATCAAAAGTTCATTTTAGGCCTAAAAGACTAATTTGGCCTCCCTTTAACCTTTAGCTACGGTACCTTTATGCCATAAAACCTTTGCCTCCCGGCATCTGTGCCAAAAAAACTTTGCTTTGTAAACTCAATTTTCCAAGGAAAATTTGTAGTCATCTTTTCAGCCCCCCCTCCCCTCTAACAAAGTGTTCAATTTACGGTCCCTTTATTGCACAACCTTTGAGCATTTTGGCCTCGCTGGCTTGCTATAATACTTCCGACGTCAGCCTTTCCAACATATCAAAGGAATGTCAGCCCTCAACAATTTATTTGTGTTTTTGTTTTATTCATCATTTTATCTTAATGCATACATTAATTTATCAATTTAGAGGATTACATCCTAACTAATCATTAAAATATTATACATAGGGTAAATTAAATCAATACTTAAACTTAACTAAAGGATACAAATTCAATTCGAATAATATGATACTACTTGAAGAAATCAAACCCTTCACACTTTAAAATAGAAACAGGCTTGTCCTGAAAATTGGAGCCAAAGGTCAGGTCACAAAAACAGATATCAGCAGAATGGCGTCGCAACCAGCTTCCAGAAGAGCGCAGGTAAAGCTAAATTATCCAATAATTTACGTATTTTAGGATGTGATATGTGTCACCTAATTGTAAACTAGTTCTAAGGCCACTTGTTGGATTAGGTTAGGTTTTCCACATGGTTGAATTTTCAAGTTTTAGTCGGGTGATTTGGATCCGGAAGTGAACAATTTCACTAGAATCTAGAATCCTAGATCTCCATACAAAAAACACTACCACTGCACTGCTATAGAAAAAATATTAAATTCGTGTACATCGTGGAACATTCAACTACGCTTGTTACTCTGTGACTAATCATGCTAACTACACGCGCGTACAGTTCTTCTTCTTCCTTCTTCCTTATATCGTGCATACCTCAAATTGAGTATTGTCATACGGGCTTAGCGTGCATAGTTTTTTACCTATGCACGATCCTGGAACCTAGGATTGATTGCAGATATCAGAACCGGGATGGTCCCCTTCTCTTTTCGAATAGCTCTGACACTTAACGTGCACAGGGTTTGACTCTTCCTGTACACGGGACCAAGCGGCTTTACGTGACTTCGAATCACGGACGAAGCACATACACTACCTATATCTGCACGTGATAAGCAGTGTATGGGGCGAGAAGAAATTCTTCAATTAAATTCTGAAATTAATAACTGAACTGAATTGAAGGATTTCTGACCATATAGAACTTTTGGGAGGGAAGAGAATTTTCACCTAAGGCAAGCCCAAGGCTCGAACCCTCGTCGATCGTATCTCCCGGCCGGCAGCGCAACGCCTTAACCACTCGGCCATCTCGCCCTCTACAACGCTACTCTACGCGTCCATATTAGCGAGGCTATCTGCGTACAACTGCAACTGCTTACTACATTGTACTACTACGCACAGCCACGCAAAGAGTATCATCAGTTTCAGTTTGTTCCACGATGTACACAAATTTGATAATTTTTCTATACATACAGTTATTCTCAAGTACTACCATAATTATGATATATTGTAGGTATGTGAGCATTCCTTACCTGAGCATGCGCAATATTCAGCCTCTCTCAGCATAGCCTAGGGAAATCGCGCACCCGCCGCCATTTTGAAAATTCATTACCGGTAGTAAATTTTACGGTGATGTTTTTGAAAAAAAATTTGGGGGCAGGGGTTGGATTTCGGCGGGAGTCCGAGAGTCGAGTCGCCAAAGATGCAATGACATTATGGAAGTGAGAGTATGATGACACATATATTAAAAACTTAACTTTGTTAGTTTATTTGTTAGTTTGTTTGTTTGAATGCATTTTACGTAGGCCTACATAATTATAATACCTTTTGGACTCCCGCAAGATTGTACAACGAGAATCCATTTACGGGAATCCATGGACTCTCGCAAAACTCTCTTGCGAGAATCCACTTGGACTCCTGTGGCACTTTACGAAATTCCACCCCTGCGGGGGAATTAGATCGAGTTAAAAGCCGTTCCAAAGCTTACAAGGTCAAGTCAAAAGGTTGAACTTGATCAGAACCGGAAGAGGTCAGATGATTACATGCGTGGTCGCGGCAAATTTTGGCGACTTTCTAGTGGGTTTGAAAGTGACGATTTCGATCTAATTTTTTCGGAAATTACTCTCCAAATATCTAAATAACGGAGTTGAGCGGTAAGTTAAATTGAGCACGCGGTGAATAAAGGTAGTTTTTTGTACATAAAAATGTTTGGTTTGATGAGATTGGATGGATGCCTTGCGCAAAAAGTGAGTGAACTGGGGACTTTGTGTAGTACGAATTCCCGGCATGGTTTGCGTATACTAATTGAATGGGCTCATGCTGTGGATGCTGGGATAGCTTCTCATTCTGTGCCGACTTTGAGTCGGGGGAAGAAGCAAATTTGGACCTTTCCTATTCCTATCCCATCATGCATAGCGCTTGCAGATTTTTGCTATTATAGATGCATGAATGACTGTGGGCACATCGGGTATGATGGCGGGGGGGACGGACACATGCCGTTTTGGCCATTTTCCTATTTGATTTTCTAAATGTTCAAATTGATGGGGGCGTACTCCTATGGCGCTTCGTCATGGGGGGGGTAACTTGGGGGAAAGGCGGGGTTCATACTTGAGCAGGAGTGACCCCATTCTGATGATCAAGTGAACTGGCCCTCGAGTTTCCATAATGATCTTGGAATAGGAGCATCGCCAGCCAGTGCTCCAAAGGGTGCCTGTTCAAAGACAAAACTTAAGCTGGGGAAGGCGGTGGGGGTTCATACTTGAGCAGGAGTGACCCCATTCTGATGATCAAGTGAACTGGCCCTCGAGTTTCCACAATGATCTTCGGAATAGGGAGCATCGCCAGCCAGTGCTCCAAAGGGTGCCTGCTCAAAGACAAAACTTAAGGTGGGAGAAGGGGTGGGGTTCATACTTCAGCAGGAGTGACCCCATTCTGATGATCAAGTGAACTGGCCCTCGAGTTTCCGCAATGATCTTCGGAATAGGGAGCTTGCGCCAGCCAGTGCGCCAAAGGGTGCCTGCTCAAAAACATTTTCCTGGGGAGGGGGTGAATGCATCAGCTACTGCTTATAATAATTAAACATTTTAAAGGGTGCCCTCTCAAACAAATTACCCCCCCCCCCCTTGTATCAGTGAAAAGGTGTACTCGGGTGGGTAGTATCAAAACCGTGAGTTTTTCAATGAAAAAAAAATAAAAAATAAGACACTTCAACACAAATTTCATCTTTTTGAATAAGTTTTTCTTTATTTTTGCATTTGGTGTTGGCCCTCACTGTGGTTTCCCAGGGACTGCCTTTTGAGGAGAGCAAGAGCAATCGCTCTCTAGGGCCTAATTGCTCTCCTTAAATCGGATATAGGAGAGTGATTTTTAGATTTCCTTAGTTGACCATTCTCTCATTACATTTTATTGTAAATGTTCTAAACAGCTCTTGAAGGCTCTAGAAGAGCTATTTAATGCTCTCCTGCAAATTCCAAAAGACAGTCCCTGGTTTCCATCCTCTGTCAAACCTGGAATCTGCATCAGAAAACAGAAATAAAACAAAATGTTACTCATACATGTTCATTTGTATATTAGGGGGCTATCATTTTCTGCGGGGCTCCCAAATTTACAAAAAGTCGGCATCAATAAAATTGCGACCCCCTATTTCGGCACCACCCACTGATACACCTTACACGTACTCCTGAAGAGGCTAAAATTGTATTCAGTTTTTGCTGAACCATGAAATGGTATCAGCCTATAACTGTGTATGTTACTAGGTTACTAAGTTACTAGGTCCCTAACTAACCATTTGGTCTGAAATGGACATATCTCTAAATGCCATGAAGGTATGACCCCATGAGTGGTGTCATATGAAAGAGAAAAACATAAAGAATATAATAAATATAGTTCCAAGCGTCAGAGGTCATCCAGGGGTCGTCACAGGGGTCAAAAAGGTCATTTTAACAAAAAATGCTCCGATTGAGCTTAAATTTAAATGCAATGATCCTTATGACATTCTAAACATGTTTAAAACATTTTAAAATTCATTTAAGGTCATTAAGGGGTCCTAAAGGGTCAAAGGTCAAGTTGTTCAAAATGCTCCAATTGAGCTGAAATTTAAGCATAATGATCCTTATGACATTCTAAACATGTTGCAAATATTGAAACGGAGAGCCAAAATGCGATTTCAGATTTTTGGCCTGTTTTTAAGCTTACCTCCCAGCTCCTCCCGTGTGTTGTCAATGGCCGAATTTAGCTCTTGTCAAATTCATATTTAGAGAAAAGTCACGATGCTCACGTGTTCGTGGTAGTTTTTGATAGTTATTATACATTTAAAAATGATTGCATGGCTCTGCACAAGGTATATTTTTGTAAATATTTGAATTTGTTTACCTGCCGATCGTCAGTTTTTGCCGTGGGTTGAAAATACGGCAGAGAAAATTTGTCACGACGTGCGTGCGAAATTGGCCTCAACTTTCACTATTTCCGCTATTATTAGCTTATATTGTACAGAGATCTTATAATATTGTGTAAATAATTTTGTCAGGAACAAAATAAGGTATTACATACCGTCTATGAGTAAATATGCAGGGCAAAATTCAGGCTTTTCTTGTGTTGTTTACCCGGTTGTTTACAGAATTTTAGATTTTCCATTTTGAAACTTCCGGCCATCAATCGTCTGCACGTAAACAAGTTTTTCCTAAAAATTGTAAATTTTCTTAAAAGCGACTTTTGTTGATCAAACTTTGGATTATTTAAGATGTAATTGTTTAAGGATGTAGAATTTTAAGATATTTTTGAGTATTTTTATGTTTTACATGGTCAAAAAGGGGGTCATCAGTTTGATTCCTGATTTAAAAACACTAGCAGTTCTAGTTATTAAATTTCGTCATGTTCAAAATCTGTTCGAAATTGAGCGCCTGGCGGAGTGACTAGATATCCATAGTGTAGACTTACGCTTTGAACGCAGCCGCCAAAAGGTTCCATGAGCGCGTTCAGGAGAGTATATAAAGGCCGTGCTGCAGCACGCAAATTAATCAGATTGCTTGGTGGACAATAGTCCACCCAAACCTTCACTCAGTTTGAAGGTAAGCACCGCCAACCAAAGCAAAAACGCCCTACTCTGGAGCTCAGATTGAGCTAGGGGCAGCTTAGCTACCACAATAGTGGCAACACCCAGGTGGTTATGCACTCCGGTGTTTTGGCCTAGCGCCTATGCCTATTGTGCAAGTGACTTGCCGCACACATGCACAAGTCCAATGGAAAGTTATGCACTGTATTTTGTGTGCATTCATTGTTGCATGGCAAGTTCGTATAGGTGTACAAACATGGATAGGCCTACTATACTCCGTAGTCGGCCTACTAGGCCTTGGCCTAGCCTATGACTATGTCATGTGATGGGAGATTCTGTTGATTAAATTGTATTTTTATGCTTCTTGATTATTCAAGCAGATAGTATATACTTTTCGGCAGCATTTATTGGTAATTTATTTGGATTTAAAAGAGATAAATAAGGAAATATCGTCATGATCAACAACAGAGATTGTGTATTCATGGTATTTACCAGTGTTTACTTGTATTTATGAATTGTGATGTGATAAGACAAATATGAAAGCAAAATAACAATACAAGATATAACAAAAGAAGCAAATATAAAACAGAATTGTCAAGTCTCATTTTTACCTGTTACTTCTCCTTTCATGCATCACTGATTCCACATATCTTGGGGAGAATTCTAGTCTTTGATACTACGCTACCACTTGTATGTTTATAAGGCTAGTCTTCTCCACCAGTCGTTTACAAAAGTATTAGGGGCAAGTTCGGTCCCGTTACAACTGGTGGCAGCGGTGGGATAAATCAAAATTTTAACAAATTTTGGCTCACGATTTATTATGGCAGCGACTGAAGATAGTGTTGATACTTCTCCAACCGATACCAGCTCAGAAATATTAGCTGGTGATGAATTTAATGTTCATGAAAGTGATGAGTCAGTGAGAAGTAGGCCTAAACTTTCTAGCAATGACACTCAGCCTGGAGTAAAAATAAAGCCTCAAACTTACGATGGGACCACTTCCTGGTCAGACTATTTGATACAATTCGAACTTGTTGCTGAATGGAATAAATGGAATGATTATACCAAAGCCATTTGTTTAGCAACTAGTCTAAGAGGTGTTGCTCAGAGTGTACTGGGATATTTGGATCCGACTGAACGGCATGATTACCACTCACTTGTGGCCTGTTTGAACCTGAGGTTTGGAACCGAAAATCAGGAAGAGCTATTCTGGGTGAAACTCAATAACAGAGTAAGGCACCCAAAAGAGTCATTGCCTGACCTAGCTCATAACATCCGAAGGCTAGTCAAGCTAGCTTTGCCAGCGATACCGAGTCCTTTCTCACAGGAGATAGCAAAGAAATACTTCATAAGTGCTATCAGAGAAAGCGAGTTACGGTTAAACATCCTGCGTGCAAAACCTGTTACTTTTGATGATGCAATTAAGTTTGCAGTGGAAACTGAAGCTTTTACAAAGCTGAAAAGTACAGGAAGCATCAAAATGATGCTAATGCAGATGGAATTGCTAAAGGGCAATTTGAAGATGAGAAGGATGATGAACTTACGAGAGTCGATTCACAGAAGACTGGGAGATCATCGAGAAAGAACCGGAAGTCTCCCTCATCACAAATGCGAGCCAGGAGAAGGTTAGCTTTCTTAAAGATCCAGAAAAAGTTAGCCAGGCCGCATGCTCCCTTAATTGGGAAAGACTGTGATGATCTACCCTGCCAGATGGCATGCTCAAGCAGTTTCAGAAGAAGCGGGAGAAAGACACGAAAGTCTCCATCATCTAGAAGCGAGCCAGGAGGCGATTAGCTGTAAGGAGACAGTTAACTGGTGGTCAGGACACTCCCTTGATAAATGGGGAAGACTGCCAACTAGCAGGTATCCCGAGTGATCAGACGGTGTTAGTTGACCGTATAGGCGTATAGGTGAATGGAATTCATCTGGCCAATACGCCGACACTCTGAGAAAGTTGTCATCTCAGATGAGTCTTTGGAAGAGGTCAGCTATGCTACTTGATGACAGTCATGATGGTATAGGCACACGATCAGGCCTATGCATCAACTCATTGGCACCAGGAGACTTGCCATCATCAGAATGAGTCTGGAAGAGTGACCAGTTATCATGCACACAGGCAGTGATAATGTCTGATTGTATATAATTTGTAAATAGCTTTACGAGGAAGATTCAAGGAGACGAAAGCTATCGTGTTTATGGGATAATGATATGCGGAAAAGCCCTCGCCGTATAGTCACTAATCCTTGTGGTGTATGACGTCCGGAAAAGGTCACACCGACGTCTTGCACTGCCTGCTCACAGCTCCTTGCCGCTAAAATATGAAATTACTGTTTTATGAAGTTGAAGTCAGGGATAGGCCTTGCCGACATCATCATCATATAGACGTGTTTCATAGCGGATTGTCTACTCTACATGTAGACCCTGTATATAAAAATTGTTTTCATTATTGTTATTATGTAATTATAATAACTCAACTTTGGGAGGAACAGCCTCCATTAAAAAGAACTTCATGAATGAAATTTTATTTCAGCCAAAAGCGTGATTAGAAGTTTGATATGACTTTACTGACTGCAGCGGTATTGACATGACAATCTTTTGATCAAGTTTTGTCTCTGGGAAATTCTTGTTCTTTAAAAGAGCAATTCTGGATTTCTTAATTTAGATAAAGTGAAAGACACATCACTTTATTTCGACACAACTATTCTTACAATCATTTGGAATGATATATGGATGCATGGAGATATACCGTGAAAAATATGGAAAGTGTTGACTATCGGGCACTCATGTTGTTTTACATGAGAATTCATGCCTTAATTCTGAATTGAATGTCAGATTTTGAAGATTACGAAGACAGATGAAGAAAAACAAAATGAAGATGAAGATGGCTACAGTAAATAAATAGCATACATCGACTTCAAGCCTACAAAATAATGGTTGCTTAATTGAATAGCCATTAGATCTGTACGTGCTATCTACTGATGATAGCAAGAAGTTTTGCCGTACGGCATGTGCTCTTAAGAAGATTAACAAATGAAAATCAACTAGATCTCATCATCTGTTTTCTTACTGATACTGTTGAGGCATCATCACGGGCCGGTTATGCAGATCTTATGATTTTGGAACTCTGGTTGGTGCGACGGTGACTCACTGATTGCAGTCATGATGTTTTCAGAGCAATGTCAGGCTATGTAGGCGCATTGGTAACAGAAAATCAAGTTTCGCTCTTGGGTGGATTGCCAACTGAGAAAGTCTACATGGACTTAATAGAACTCAGATGCAAGAATGAATGGCAAAAGTGATATTTGACCAGCCAATGGTTATTCTTTACCAGGTCAAATGTTTTATTGGATGATGTATGGTTTCTTTACACCTTGCATAATTGATGTAAAGGCGGCATGAGTCAACATTTCCTCTCATGATCGACGGTGAACCAATCTGGCAGTTCTCATGAGAGTTGCGAAAGAGGTATGATAATGTAGATTCTCAGATGTTGAAGATATCGAACTGAAGACAAGGTCCATCAGAAGAAAGGACGCTGAGGAATATAGAACTTTTATAAATCTGAACTCATATTGATCATTAATTGATGGCAAAAATTTAAAATTAATGTCGAACTGATGATTGTTTTATGTAACTTGATGCAGAGACAGACTTCTGTCATTTCAGCTCGAAATTTAAAGTCAAAGTTAAACTGGTATTGTTCATTTGAAAATGAAATTGATGGAAATGTGCACCAAGGTGAATAAATGGTTCTTGTAAATTAATATTTTATCGGTGAAAAAGAGTATGCATAAAAACCAGATATTTGAATGATTAAAATGCTAGAGATACTGTGAAAGATTTGTGTAAAACTTGTAAACATAATAATATAATTTGCATGTGAAATAGAGTTGCTTTTATAATGTATAGTTGTAAATCTGCCGAATAGCCAATCAAATTTTGGAAAACTTTTTGAGGTCACGAGGTCACGACAATGTTATTGTCAGCCTGTTAAAGTTTTGTCAATGAAATGCTCTGATTTTTGATTGTAATTAAGTTAAATAATTATACATGTTACATTTCGGATGACGAAATAGTCTCGAAGAGGGGTAGTGAAGCGGAGAGCCAAAATCGATTTCAGATTTTTGGCCTGTTTTAAGCTTACCTCCCAGCTCCTCCGTGTGTTGTCAATGGCGAATTTAGCTCTTGTCAAATTCATATTTAGAGAAAAATCACGATGCTCACGTGTTCGTGGTAGTTTTGATAGTTATTATACATTTAAAAATGATTGCATGGCTCTGCACAAGGTATATTTTTGTAAATATTTGAATTTGTTTACCTGCCGATCGTCAGTTTTTGCCGTGGGTTGAAAATCGCAGAGAAAATTTATCACGACGTGCGTGCGAAATTGGCCTCAACTTTCACTATTTCCGCTATTATTAGCTTATATTGTACAGAGATCTTATAATATTGTGTAAATAATTTTGTCAGGAACAAAATAAGGTATTACATACCGTCTATGAGTAAATATGCAGGGCAAAATTCAGGCTTTTCTTGTGTTGTTTACCCGGTTGTTTACAGAATTTTAGATTTTCCATTTTGAAACTTCCCGGCCATCAATCGTCTGGCACGTAAACAAGTTTTTCCTAAAAATTGTAAATTTCCTTAAAAACGACTTTTGTTGATCAAACTTTGGATTATTTAAGATGTAATTGTTTAAGGATGTAGAATTTTAAGATATTTTTGAGTATTTTTATGTTTTACATGGTCAAAAGGGGTCATCAGTTTGATTCCTGATTTAAAAACACTAGCAGTTCTAGTTATTAAATTTCGTCATGTTCAAAATCTGTTCGAAATTGAGCGCCTGACGCGGAGTGACTGCGAGATATCCATAATGTAGACTTACGCTTTGAGCGCAGCCGCTAAAAGGTTCCATGAGCAGCGTTCAGGAGAGTATATAAAGGCGTACGTGCAGCGCAAATTAATCAGATTGCTTGGTGGACAATAGTCCACCCAAACCTTCACTCAGTTTGAAGGTAAGCACCGCCAACCAAAGCAAAAACGCCCTACTCTGGAGCTCAGATTGAGCTAGGGGCAGCTTGGCTACCACAATAGTGGCAACACCCAGGTGGTTATGCACTCCGGTGTTTTGGCCTAGCGCCTATGCCTATTGTGCAAGTGACTTGCCGCACACATGCACAAGTCCAATGGAAAGTTATGCACTGTATTTTGTGTGCATTCATTGTTGCATGGCAAGTTCGTATAGGTGTACAAACATGGATAGGCCTACTATACTCCGTAGTCGGCCTACTAGGCCTTGGCCTAGCCTATGACTATGTCATGTGATGGGAGATTCTGTTGATTAAATTGTATTTTTATGCTTCTTGATTATTCAAGCAGATAGTATATACTTTTCGGCAGCATTTATTGGTAATTTATTTGGATTTAAAAGAGATAAATAAGGAAATATCGTCATGATCAACAACAGAGATTGTGTATTCATGGTATTTACCAGTGTTTACTTGTATTTATGAATTGTGATGTGATAAGACAAATATGAAAGCAAAATAACAATACAAGATATAACAAAAGAAGCAAATATAAAACAGAATTGTCAAGTCTCATTTTTACCTGTTACTTCTCCTTTCATGCATCACTGATTCCACATATCTTGGGGAGAATTCTAGTCTTTGATACTACGCTACCACTTGTATGTTTATAAGGCTAGTCTTCTCCACCAGTCGTTACAAAAGTATTAGGGGCAAGTTCGGTCCCGTTACAATATTTTAAAATTCGTTCAAGGTCATTAAGGGGTCATAAAGGGGATAAAGGTCAAGTTTTTCAAAATGCTCCAATTGAGCTGAAATTTATATGCAATGATCCTTATGACATGCTAAACATTGCAAATATTTTAAAATTCATTTAAGGTCATTAAGGGGCAATAAAGGGATCAAAGGTCAAGTTTTCAAAATGCTTCAATTGTAGGTATAGGCCTACCACAATATACTGCCGAAGCCACATGGTTCAGCTATGGTGCGGTTATCGCTCTAGTTTTGAATAAGATAAACACACTATCTGTGGTCATCTTGCGACTCCCTGCATTTTGGTCATCAAAAATTTTATGACCCCCCTATTTTTCTTTCCAAAACATTATGACCCCCCCTGTATATTTGGGAACCCCCCTTCCAAAGAAAATGATAGGCCCTTATGTTCACATCAATACAAATTCAATCAATCTAGGATTACATTTACAGTTCAGTACCAGTAAATAGCAAGACAGCGCTTGTTTCTTAAAATTGTGTACTCACAATGCACAGTATAGGCTAGTATAAGCATTTTAATATGTGCATGCACAAAAAGTTTGTACAGGAAATTGGCTGAAAAATTGAGCCATTCAAATTAGCATATCTCCGCAACCACATATCGTATGACATTCATTTATGCCTCATCAGTTTTCTTTCATTTAGCTCTTTAATATGAGATTACTTTGATGAGAATCAAAAAAAGTTCAATTTTTTTTGTATTATACCTATATATATTGAAAATGTCGAATGTGCATCCGTATTACTGCATATAATTTCCACCCCATGTCCTCTTCACTATCGCTAACCTGTGATATGTTTTTATAATTTAAAAGGCCAGACTCAGTGCTTGTATGTTTAAACCTTACAAAAGCTGCAGCATGAAAGCAAAAACATTAAACATGAATTAGGAATTTTGAAGGGCACCCATTTCAAGGCCATCAACAAATCCTTTGCAAAGGCACCAAGGCCATTTAGTATGCCTGGTCGAGCACCCTCACAGACCCGAATGTAGTTACAGGGGCGTCTATTCTTCCGTTAATCGCCCCCAAAGCCTTCTTCCGTTAATCGCCCCCAAAGCCTGCAAAGGGGAGGGAATAATTTTACCTCTTTGGGGAAGAATTTTTGCATTTGAAAAAAGAAATAGAGGGAAAAACAGAAGAAAGTCAACAGGATTCAAGGAAGATTAAAAATAAAATTGAACTAATTTGGGGGAAAATGTATAACTGGAACATGTATTATATGTTTGTGGCTATTTTCGGAATGAAATTGATGGTCACTGGCTGGCAGTGACTGCTCTACAGGGTAGGTGAATTCATCAAGTGTCATTTAGGGAAGAATTATAATGGGTACATAGCATTAGCATGTACATGAAATGGTCCCTTGGCTTTTACCCATTCCCATCCCAAAAGCAATTATTTTGAGGGAAACCATGCACTTTAGCATAAAACAGGGAACAGTTGGGTCAGTAATTCTTCCCTGCCTGGGCAATTGACTCGTGGTCATACTATTGGTAATAATACACACAAAGAATAAGGGAGTTCTGCTTTGCATATTTCATACAAAATCCATTTTCTTTTTAGTTTGGACATCTGCCTATCTAAGGGGAAGCATTTGGGATTCTAAGGAAAGACAGAACCATCAATTAGTTAACAGCTCTATTGTCCAAGTTTATCTTCCCTTTTAAACCGGGCTTTTAAACCTCAGCTTCAGATCAAAATCCTTGATTATCCTTCCCTAGGCCTAGATGCAATAGTTCAGTGGCAATCTCCGAACTGTGCTATGTGAGAATATTAATTCTAAGGCTTTATAAATCAGGGGCATGTGAGTCACCACATATGAGCTGAAAGCGCTGAAAACAGTTAGCAAAAAGCTAAAAACACAACCCTGTAAATAATAAATCACAGCTCTGAAAATAATAAAGAGCCTAAAGGTGTTTGCCAGCCTGTCTTCCCTTTGAACCATTAGTCCTTAGATCATTTTAGATGCATCATGCAATGATTCAGTGTCCCGACTGTACCATCTAGGAAAGAATTTGATGTTTTTAGGGAAGACAGAATAGAACAACTCACAACTTAGCCTAACAGTTGTATAAAGAAGTTTGGTCTGTCTGACAACACACATGTCTATATTCAGGCAGGGAAGGGAGGGAACAAGAAAATAAGGAAAATACATGTAGATAGCAACTAGCCTAAAATTGTCCCTTTTGGATCCATTTTTTAGGATCTCAGTTAGGGAAGAATCTGGGGATGGATGTGACACAGCACGGTAGGGTGAGGGAATAATTTTAATTTCCTGGAAGAATAGACACCCCTGCGGCGGTAGCAGAAATTTCTACCATTCACATTATAAAGATGATAATGATACAAGTACAAGCAGTTTAGTACAATTTTATTTTAATTTTTTTTAAATTTTTATATCATTATTACTATTTTCAGGTGATGGTAGGGAGTTACCTACAGATTTCTTATCAGTAGATGGTGGTCAGCATAATAATCAGCAACAGCAACAGATCCATGCTGATGAAGAGGCAGCTAGAGCATTGCAATTTGGACAAGGATATGCACAACAGCAGGGACAGGGAGTACCAGGGCAGTTGCCACCATGCATCGGGAGACTAAGCATTACTGTAGCACAGGTAAATGGTTTGGCCAGCAAGGATTCTGGGGCTGGGCTGGGGAGGGGGTAATAATGAGTAAGGGGTGGTGCAATAATAATTTTTTTTTGTCATGCCAAAAATGGGGGGGGAAGCATTTTGGCAGGTTGAAAAGTGTGTGTGGGGGGGGTGTCAAGCAATTATTTTTGGCAGGTCAAAGGGGGGCATGTAATTTCTGGCAGACCAATTTGAGAATTCACCACCCCAGGGGTACACATAATTATTGCAGCACCCCTAAGTATTACTGGTAAATGACATGTGGTTTGCCCAGGAGGTGATTCCGGGGTGGTGGAGGGGGTATTCTGGGGGCAGGGGGTTATTACTATATTAGGAAATGTGGTAGGAAAAGTTAAGATTCATAATGGCCTTTAACATTATGATTAATAATGAAAATTGTGAGCAGGACTGGGATAACTTTATGTGATTATAGATATACAGTGGCAACTCGTTAACACGAACCCTCTTAACATGAAGTTCCTGATAACAAGAAGTATGTTTTACATTCCCAAGCATACATTTCACATGTTATTAGAACTGGATAACACAAAACTCCTGATAACAAGAAGCAAAATTTGAATTCCGCACAACTTCGTGTTAATGAGTTTCCACTGTAATACTTACTGGAGACAGCCAGGCAAGCCAATCTGCAAAACATATAACATAGGATCTTTTCATGTGATCATGAAAGTATAGAAATAAACATTTTGCAATATTTGGATGTGCTCTGTTCATTGAGGTATTTTTTGATCGACCCATGTTTCACTTGATGATAGCAAATCAGATTAGAGAATTGAAATGGAAGAAATACATTGTAGCCTACATGTAGGAGTGTAATATGTCTTCCCTTGAGTGGTTTGGTTGTACTTATTATTTCCCCATTGTGTAGGCCAAACTAGCCAAGAATTACGGGATGACCCGAATGGATCCATACTGCCGCATTCGAGTAGGTCATGCCGTGTTTGAAACACCAACAGATGTGAACGGCTCCAAGAACCCAAGGTGGAACAAGACCATACAGTGCAACGTTCCTCCTGGCGTAGACTCCATCTACTTAGAAATCTTTGATGAGGTAAGATGTATATTATACTAAATAGAAAAATTATTTAATTTGTGTACATCGTGGAACATTCAACTACGCTTGTTAGTCCGCGACTAATCATGCTAATACATGAGCATACAACGCTACTCTACGCGTCCATTAGCGAAGTTATCTGCGTACAACAGCTTACTACGCACAGCCACGCAAAGAGTATGTTCCACGATGTACATGAATCAAATAATTTCCCTGCAAGGAGCTTCCCGAATTCCATATTTTCCAGGCCTAATTCTTGCAAAGGAATTTTTCAGGAATCTTGCTAATTATTTATTGCTTACATCTTTTACAAGAATCTTTATGATTTGCAGATTCCTACCAAATTTTAGCCCTGAGCTGGAGAAATTCAGGTGCAAAAGCACCAGAACTTTGGTATCAGATCTCCAAAGGGCATCTTGAGTTACAAATTCTGAGTTATTTAAGTTCAAGTATGATAACCTCTCATCTGTTGGCATTTTCAGAAAGCATTCACTACCGACAACAGGATAGCCTGGACGCAAGTGATGGTTACCCAGGCGGTGTTTGATGGTGAGGTCATGGATGATTGGCATCCATTGACCGGCAAGCAAGGTGAAGACAAAGAAGGAATGATCAACTTAATTCTATCATATCAGGTATGTGGTCTGATTACTCTATCTCAGATTTGAAATGCAACAACAAGGGTCTAAATCTATGATTGCTTTTATCTGTTAAGCTATTTGGGTTTGCAACTTTGCATCAGTCAGATTAAGACCCACTATTTTGCTCCTGGACCATGCAACTTTGCATCTGTCAGATATGACCTACCATCGTGCTCCTGGACCATGCAACTTTGCATGTGTCAGATATGACCAACCATCGTGCTCCCAGACCATGCGACTTTGCATCTGTCAGATATGACCAACCATCGTGCTCCCAGACCATGCAACTTTGCATCTGTCAGATATGACCTACCATCGTGCTCCCAGACCATGCAACTTTGCATCTGTCAGATATGACCTACCATCGTGCTCCCAGACCATGCAACTTTGCATCTGTCAGATCATGACCTTTCATATGGTAAGAGTATGATTGCACTAGGTCAAATTCTAACGGAGTCGTTTGGGTTTGACATAGGATGAATTTGGCAACTGTGATTCATAGCATATCCTCTCCAAATTAAGAATTGCAGTAAGAATTTCAGTTGAATGGACACAACAGTACTTCAAAAGATAAAATGTGGATGGGGCAAAAAATAATCATCAAACCAATCAAAAGACATGATTGGAAATGCAACCAATCAAGAGTGAGTTGGATCCATTTCCGCATCACCCAGTGAATGCAAGTTTATCATGCTGTGTTCATTTGATTGAAATTCTTTCTGCAGTTCCAAGTTTTACATGGCAGGTTACTTTACAGTAACATGTGAAAGCTTATTCTTGAAATGTGTGTATTACAGTTCAGCTCTTCCTCAATGTACTTGTAATAACACTGCTGGTGATGTGTGCAATGACAGTTTAGGTAGAATTTGGCCCATTGCGTGACTGTTCTGACATTTTAACCATATGCTAGACATGGTTCATTATTCACAATGTTAACTGATTTAAAGACATTGATTGACCTATCTTGTTCTGTGGATTCCAGTAAATTACTTCATTGTCTTTTTTCATTTCCACACACAGCAAGTTCCAGCTGTACCAATGATGTATGCTCCACAGATGTACGGAGGCGTTCAAACATTTATGATGCCAGGGTATCAATATCCTCCCGTGGTAGCACCTATGGGGGCACCAGTCGGTGGTGAGTATAATAGTTTAAGATTTACCGATAATCACATCCTAAGTTAGGCATCTCATGTGGAGAGGATAGGGTGGATCTAAACATTAAAACGAACATCAAAATACTCGTTGAGAATACTATTGGTAAATTTTGTTTTACAAGTCCAATCATTTACTCACGTTTTAGATGTTTTATCTTCCAATCGGAAGACTTCATCAGTGATGCGCCGATCTAGCAACACTCCACTCTCATCTCCAGAGTGTTCAGTTCTTTGTAGTAGCTGATCATATACATGATTACGGTCATGCATACATATGTGTAGTGATGTGATTTGGTGGAGGGATGGCAATGGGCAGTCTTCAAATTCCAGGAGGTTTTTGTCGCAAAATATGTTAATTTGGTAGCTCATTTACTTAAATTTACATAAATTTCATTCTGTTTAATTTCTTGGAACCGGGAAGGCTTATAGTGATGTGACTTTTGGAGGGTGGCAATTGGCGGTCTTCAAATTCCACTAGGTTTTAGTCGCAAAATATGCTAATTTGGTTGCTCATTTGCTTAAATTTGCACCTTTTTTATTTTTCACTCAATATTTCTGCCTTACAGCTTACATGAGGCATCCTCAGCAACAGCAACATCCGCAGCAGCATCCACAGCAACAGCCGCAACAGCAGCAGCAGCAGCAGCAGCAGCAGCAACAGCAACCAGCAACAATCACCCAAGAAGACCTGAAAGCCATCCAAGAAATGTTCCCCAATATGGACTCGGAAGTCATCCGCTCTGTGTTAGAAGCCAACAGAGGCAACAAAGATGCTACCGTTAACAGCTTACTGTCTATGAATACATAGAAATTGTTATTGTGTGTAGTTTAAGGAGGAAGCCCCGCCAGAGCAGTTCTTCTGGAGTGATCCAAACCTGCCTGATTATCAAATTAATCAGCGACAAGGTTATCTCTGAATTCAATAGGTGCTAATTGATGCAATAACATTCAAACATCAATTAGCACCTGTCAAATTCAGAGATAACATCGTCACTGATTAATTTGATAACCAGGCAGGTTTGGTTCACCCCAGAAGAACTGCTCTTGCAGGGCTACCTGTTTAAGGAATTTTATAGAGAGGAGGAGTACTTTACAAAGCCTTTATGTACAATGCTTTGTTTTGCATGGGCAATACCTCAAACAGTTCTTAGTTACTAAAATTCGACACTCTGCAATTTTGCACTCATTAAAGGTTTTGGTAGCAACTACTGTAGAATGTGACATCTGTATGGGACATTAATGATTATAAGTAGGAAGCTGTCACAGCACCGCTATATATGCTGAAGATGACAGTTAATCTAGTGAAAAATATTCTTGTTGAGTGCAAAAGTGTGTAGTTTTGGAGTTCCAAATTCTTTAAGCTGTTCTATTACCAACTTGTACAGTTGTTAGTGATTTGAGATGGAATTGTAATGTGTGGTACACAGTTTCAAATACGGGTTCATTAGCATAAAAGTGCACTTAGCAGAAGTGTCAAAAAACATGAGCAGTTGTAACACAAAATTAAGACGAAGTGTTAAAAAAAATATGAACAGAGTTGTATCACAAAACTTAAGAAGTGTTAAAAAACATGAACAGTTGTAACACAAAATTAAGAAAAAGGGTTAAGAAACATGAACAGTTGTATCACAAAATGCAAGAATTGCATTTCAACAAGTACACTCGGAAATGTAATTGTGCTGTAATAATATGCAGGCCTGCCAACTGTCCCTCATTCCAAAGTGAAAAAGAAGGACAGTTCGTCGTCCGTATTCCATAGTGGCGTATAGTGGGGCGCCGCGAATAAACAACTTTTCGACAAAATCGGGTTTGAAGAAATGCCAATTTAAAATCGAGTTGTGTAAATCACACATTCATTATATTTTGTAAATGATGTGAAATTTCTGTAGTAAACTAAATAGATTTTATTGTTATATATTTTTCAAAAGAAATAAATACATACTATTGCTGGCAAACTGACAATAAAACTATACGTCACTATGGAAAAGCGAACAAAACGCAATACCCTAACCTTCCGTTAACGACGCCACCTCGGTCGCCGTGTAATCCCTATGGCGTTACTTTTCGTCGTCGTTCAGTATTCCATAGTGGCGTATAGGTCCGACACGCTGTCACGCCACTATGACATACGATGTTTTTCATTTTTGCCGATATTTCATAATTATAAAATGTGTATAAAAAGTGGCGTATGGTCGATACGCCACTATGGAATACAAAAAATGTCACTTTGTAACTATACGCCACATTTAATTAATTAATTACTAATAAATTAGCTAATTATGACTGATGAGACTTAGAAAAAATGAAAGAGAACATCATTAAAAACATATGTGCCAATTTTCAAAAAATGACCAAAAATCACTATACGCCACTATGGAATACAGCCGACGAGTTCTGCTTTCTGAAAATTTCAGTGATGGCAAATTCAAATGTAAGAACAGCAGAAAATGATGCAAATTTCACTTAAAAATTTTGCTATAGCATTCTCTTTAGTCTATTGTGATAAATTTAGACCAGCAAAACCTTCCCTGAATTACAAAAGTATTGCACACCTCAAGTCTTTGACTTTGTCAGTACCTGGTTTGGGCCTCAATGTGCCTCTTTCTGACTTTGGTAGGTTGGCAGGTCTGAATATGGTGTATTTTGAGGCCAGTGCAATGTCCACGGTACCCAGTGTGTCGTGCTAGCCTTGGTGCATGTGGCTCATATTGTATCATGCTTGTACGTTGCATTTTCATATCTAGTGCATCTTTTCCGAGTTCTCCTTCTCTGTGTAAAATTCTGTAGTGTAGTCAGAATATATAATATAATTGAAAAGTGTATATCGGGCTATTCCAGTTGAAATCCACATTCCCCTGTGGAAGATTTTGGAAATATCTTCCACAGGGGGAGTATGTTTTTTAAATTTAACTGGTCAAGGTTAATCATTTTGAAACCCATACTCCCCCTGTAATTATGGCTTTACCTATATCTTCCACGACTGGAGTGAGTATTTTAAATAGAAGTTACCCAACTGTCGATTCTATTCAAAACTCATACTCCCTTTGTGGAAGACTTTTAGCTAAATCTTCCACAGGGGTAGTGTGGATTTTAACTGGAACAGCCCATTGTATAAATTACCATGAAATTTGAAAAGCGTTTGTAATTGTTCTTTTTTGTACATTGATCATCGTGATTGGCATTAAGGGGGTACTACACCCCTGTGGTAAATTTGTGACTATTTTTGCATTTTTCTCAAAAAGTAATAACACACTGGTAAAAAAAAAAAGATTTTTATGTAAATATGATAGGAAATGAGGTACATCCTAGCGGTACCTCATTTTCTATCATAAGTATCGAACCGCTTCTCTTGGGTCACTGAAATTTCAGTGTAGTAATTGGATTCCTTGCCCCTATAATATACATAACTTTTGTTACCAGCGTGTTATTAGTTTTTGAGAAAAATGCAAAAATAGTCACAAATTTATTGAGGGGTGTAGTACCCCCTTAATTGTTGTAATTGTGCAGTAATTGTGAGGCATTAGTGCTGTGATATATGGTCTGAAATACGGTATATGGATGAGGTGACCCCAGTGTTTATCAACAAAGGCAAGGGACTGGTATATCGATATGCTTGAGTGAACCCCATGCCACCACTACACTGTTCAATAGCCTTACTGTGATGTGGCGGGAGTTTTAAAAACACGAGCTCTGAACAAAATATTTTGCGCACGCATACTGACAGGCAAAAAACAATGGAAATTGTGATGATGCGTGCGCATACTGCCAGACGTTGACGTCAGAAGTCAACTCATCTATACAGCCACTAAGACCCCTTTGTATGAAGGGCTCTTTGTGGGCCATATCCTCTGAAAAACCCATGGTAAACCTCCGTTTTACTCATGACGTACCTCTGAATTGGTGGATTTTATCAACACAGGCAATGTCAACATTGATCTCTTTGAGGGCACAAGCTTAAGGGGGTACTACACCCATGGCCAATTTTGTGCCTATTTTTGTATTTTTCCCAAAAATTATAGCGCATTGGTGGTAAGTAAGATATGTATATTATAGGGGCAAGGACTACAACTACTGCACTGAAAATTCAGCAACTCAAGGCAAGTAGTTATTGAGTTATTGATCAAATATTGGTTTCCCCTCATTTTTGACTGTAACTCCACAACTGTTGTCTGTGCTGAAATAAAATTTCCAGTGCAGTAGTTGTAGTCCTTGCCCCTATAATATACATATCTTACTTGTCACCAATGCGCTATAATTTTTGAGAAAAAGGCAAAAATAAGCACAAAATTGGGCAGGGGTGTAGTACCCCCATAAGAGGAAGGCAAATGAAATTATTATATTATATATCATGGATATCAAAATTATCTGAGAAATGGATAATAAGTGGTTTAGCGATCGATAACTCGTTTTTGAGATAGAAGTGTTAAAGGAAGGTGACCTGATGAATTTGGAATAATTGAATTCTTTAAAACTTACTTAGAACATAAAATGTCGCCCCTTCAAGCATTCATGCAAAAAGAACAAATAAATGTTTCTTGTAAATGTGACTAATTCCTTATGGAATTACTGACATTTATAAACCATGATACTGATAGTCTACAGTGTTTTCATTAATGATAATCATCTTGATCATGTAATATATTGATATCAAATGAAAGACCCTATTTTTCTCATATTGAAATTGGGAGATCCAAATCGGTATATTTCTGAAGATATCATCAAAAAACTGTTGGATTAGTCTCAAACGTAGTATGCCACACTCAAGACTAATTCCATGATTTCTTCAGAAATAGACCGATTTGGAACTCGTAATTTCAACATGTTAATGAGAGATTATGAGCTTTTCACCTGATACCATCTGCATTTTAATGGAGTAAAGGGAGGGGGGAGTAAGGCTGTCAATTGGGTCACCCACCTTTAATGAAGCTTTTCTATATATGTGTGCAACATGTAGCAGGTTTCAATGAATTAGGCTATCCCAGTTGAAACCATACACCCCCTATGAAAGACATGACCTTAATTGCCCACATAGGGAGTATTAATTTCAAATGGAGCTACCTGAATGGGTGACTCCATTTGAAATCTACACTCACTGGAACATTAAGGTTATGTCTTCCGTAGGGGGTGTGCATTTTAGTTGGAATAACCCATTATGTGTGTAAAGGGACAGCCATAGGAGCAGGACGATTAAGTTGTAGATCATTTTGCTGTAATGTGTAATGCAATGAAATCAAATTGCTAGAGATACGTCTTTTAATAATTGTTACATATAATAATAATACTATTGCTATATTGTATTTTCTTCCTGGCGTTAAAAGCGTTTGTTGTACAAACTTTCGATGTACGTGCACATATGTGACCTGTTACCACGAAATGAGCATAAAGTTGTGAGTTGGTAGTTTTGAATCATCCTGGCTGCTGAGTTGATGTTCTTTGTTATATCGATCATAACAAATATAATGAACCAATAACCAATTAAATCACTTGCCATGTGAAATAGAACAAATCATTATATGTATCTATTAAATCTGCTGAGAAGTATGTACTAATCAAATTATTCAGTAAGGGATGAAATCAAAACTCAACCGGCGGTTGACTGCCGGTTCTGTCCAGTTCCATCCGGTTGTTATTGTTCTAAACAATGGGAACCGGCGGTCAAGTTTTGATATCATCCCTAATCATTCTTAAAGGAGTATCTCGTGATCCTGGCAACCTCTTTTTATGACATTATTCATTAGATATCCATGAAAAAAGCTTATTTCCAAATTTCCCAAGTTGACTCTGATTTTGCATTTGCAAGTTCTGCATGATTATGTGTACTAACACTGCTCCATATACCACTTTAATTTCATAATAGACAATATTTTTGGTAAACAAATTGATAATCATATATGCATTATATCGTAACCCTCATAACCAAAGTGCCTAAGTCATTATTACATGTTTCTCATTTGCAATTTTGATTTTCTGAGTAATAAACACATAATTAATCAAATTTCCAGCCGCATCCTTCATTAACTTGTGGAATTCATCTCTGTTGATGTATTCCACAAGTTAATGAAGAATGCAGCTGGAAATTTTATTAATTATATAATTAATAAAATTTCCAGCTGCATTCTTAATTATGGGAGTATTACTCAGAAAATCAAAATTGCAAATGAGAAACATGTAAAAATTACTTAGGCAATTAGCGTAGCAGGCTGACGATATGCATTAGGCCTATATATTACAACACTCTAGGTGATAGCTGTAGATCTATACGCTGTTATAACTTGAGATTTTCAGCTTCATTCTTTGGTCCTCTGTTTTGAAATTTATAGAACTGTGATGTGTATTGTAGATTTGATTTTAAGCAGGAATTGACACAAGCAAAGTCTCTCCTATCCAGCATTATTTGGTTTGCAAACTTGTTTGTCATATAGCGGGTATGTTTTGTAAAGTTTGAATGGCTATTCTTACATTTGATATGAACATAAATTACTCATTTTGGAGATAACATTGTGTTGATAAGTATGAGCTATTATGATCAAATCGACACATTTATCATTTGATAGGAGCAGATAAGGCAAAAAAAAAGATAGTTTGCTTGTCCTCCTACTTTTTCAGAATTGGGTCGGTCGGTCAGAATTTTTTTTAAAATATTTTTTTAAAGGTCATAGCCAAAACATGACTGTATGCCATTAATTAGCTTAATAAATAGCCCAAATAGTTGTGAATTAGCATATTTCTCATGTTTTTAAAACAGTTTAGAAGTGTGTAGAAACTGTAAAAAAAAACTTTTTAGGATGTCAAAACTTTTGAAAGGGAAAAAAAAACTTTTTCTGGAATTTCCAAAATTAGGGTCGGTATTCATTTGTACAGTAAAACAAAACAAATTTTTTTTGGCTTAAGCAGGCTACAGGTTGATAGTCAGAAGGGGCATTAGTCCAAAAACCCAGTAACTTAGTTATAATCACTAACCCTTACCCTAAACCTATCCTTAAACTTCACCCTAATCCTAACCTAAGCTCTTATCCTAACCCAAAACCTGGATTAGAACTGTAGTTCTAATCCTAACACTGACCCTAACTCTAATCCTAACCCTATCCCTAACGCTAACCCTAATGCCTACTGTAACCTCATCCTGAACCCTAATCCAAACCTAAAATGCCCTAAACCCTAACGTTAACCCATTTTGGACTAACCCTCTTGGGTGTCTACTGTCTTGTCTACTGCCTGTCTGTATAAATTTCAGAATTGTACATTTTTATGACTATATTTAAAATCGGTATGAAAAGTGCATTAAAATGAGTACAAACAAGCCTAGTATAATTGCTTCTGGTTCTTGAGATCTTGATATTTTGAGAAAATATAGATAGTCTACAAACTTGGCTTAAATGTGGAAGCCTATGGCTAGCACACAGAGCAATAACTCTTGAATGGGCTGTTCCTGATACAGTGTTGCCAGTCTTCAGGAAATTTCCTGATTTCAGGAAATTTTACTTGGATGATCCTGTACAAATGTATCTAGGCAAAGAACATTTTTCAGGAAATTGTTTGCCATTTCAGGATTTTTTGAGAACACTGACTGGCATCTCTGCTGATAGGCAACAACAATAACAAAAACAAAAATTAATAAAGCGCCAATATACAAAAAGTAAATTGTTCAAAGGCGCTGAAAGGCAGACACAAGAATTCAAATCTGATAGGCTTGTTGGAACAGATGGCATTTTAGGCAGATTATTTTGTACAAAAAAGTGAGTTTGTCCCTTCAATCATAATTACTGCCAGCTGTTTGGGATTTTAAAAATGGATTCAGATGCTGAATTGGGCTATTCCATTTAAAATCCACACTGCCCCTGGAGAAGATTTTGGAAATATCTTCCACAGGGGGAGGGTTAATTTCAAATGGAATTAACAAATTATCAGCTCCATTTGAAACTCGCTCTCGACATTCAAATGGAGCTGCCTAATGTGCTCATTCCATTTGTAATTCATACTCCCCCTGTGGAAGATACTTCTTACAGGGAGAGTGTGGATTTTAAATGGAATAGCCTATTGGTAAACTTAACCTGCTTGTAAATTGCCTCGTAAACATAAACATCTAAATCTGTTATTATTATTATGTTAAGCTGTATTCCGATTGTAAGTAAAATTATCATATATTGTATAGATATGAAAAATCTTTGTATAATTTCCAAAATTGTTATTCCTGATGAATATTTTATCAATAAGACCTATACTCTGTGTTTATTCAATTGTTACAAATGGTGGGCATAGTTTCTGGTGTGGACAGTTTAGTACAGCTGCTAAGTTGAAGCATTGGGCACTTTTTAGGAGAAGCATGAGAATTTCTACACATGAAGTACAAGGTCCCAATGTTGATTTTAAGACGTGGATCCATTTTGGATTTGACCCCTAGAGACCACTAGAGGTCACAAAAGGTCATACAAGGGTTAAAAATTAAAAATGCTACGATCTTGTTGACAGATATACCAAATTACTCGTCTGATCACAAGGATTAAAAAATGTATAGTTTGTGCTATCTACGACCTATGGTTACATAGTTATCCTATAAAAACCTCATTTGTAGGTAAAATGCCACATTTTTGGTTGTACACATAGGTAAAAATGTCAACTTTCTCTGATTTTAGCATAAATAGTGTCAAATTGCTCATCTTGACATAAGAATCAAGAAATGGTATAGAACTTGCCTTCTAAACTGTTTACTTTACTTGTTGTTAATGTTATGTGCAATAGAAGTCAAAATTCAGCAGTGGCCTATGGACACCCAATGGCCTTTGACTTTGTTTGCCCTCTATCTCAGTAGGTGAATACTCTTCCAACCCCCCCCCCTCAAAAAAAAAAGAAGAAAGAATAATGGCCATGCATCTTTATAGAAATATGACCCATGAAATTAATGAAATCCACTTCCATTATCAGACCTGCCAACAGTCCCTCATTTGGGGGGGCCCAAAGTGAAAAAAGGGACAGTACTGCTTTCAGAAAATTTCAGTGGTGGCAAATTTAAATGTAAGAACAGCAGAAAATGATGCAAATTTCACTATTTTTTCAGAATTTTGCTATAGCATTCTCTTTAGTCTATTGTGATAAATTTAGACCTGCAAAACCTTCCCTGAATTTTGAAAGTATTGCACACCTCAAGTCTTTGAATTTGTTGGTCTTTATTTGTGTATATGTACAAGGTTTTGGTCTCAATATCCCTCTTTCTGACTTCGGTAGGTTGGCAGGTCTGCATTATTTTTATTATATACTTTATGAATCATGGATTTAAATATTTTTGGGTTGTACCAACGAAAGCAGGTGTATATACTAACGCATCCTTTAGTATAGCTAGTTAATGTACTTAATTTTGCATTCATATAACTTGTAAATAGCAGTTGTGTAAAAATATTGTAATTTTATTTGCTTGCAAAAATTATTTTAATTTATTTTCGCCAAAGATTGTAGTGATCCGCTATATGCATATTTTTTTGGACCTCATGTAGAGAAGCTTGTCAGTAAGATTTGTTATGTTTTTTGATGATTTGCAATTGAATATTTTATTGCCTAATTTTATTGGCAATTTATTCTAATGAACTATTACATCTCCAAAATATAAGTGAAAATAAACATGGAAGATATACTATAATTATAGTGATATGCATATTTTGTGTGTACATGTGTTATTTAATATTGTCGCTGGGCAGGAAAAACCTATGTGCTTTTGGCCCCTGAGCATGTTTAAAACAAAACTGCCCACAGATTACATAGGAGGTTTTGCTTTAAACATGGTCAGGGGCCAGTGACACATAGGAGGTTGTGACAAAAGTATGGTATAGCGGGATATGTTAGCAGTATTAGTTTTTCGCGAATAAACTATTCTCAGCAGTTTCACATTTTTTGTACACTGTTAAACATTTTAATGTTTGAAAAGGGGTTGTTGTATTGAGGATTTCTATGTGAGAGGAGTAGCATCGTAGGGGCATCGGGGAATGTGGCCCCCCCAATCGTTATGAAATTTAAGAAAATCACATAGGAAAATTGCCGAAAAATGGCTTGTGCCCTCCAACCAGGCCCACTGCCCCCAAAAATGGCCGGTGCCCCCCCCCCCCCTATGACTGCGAGTGATACTATAGTAGGTCACCGGTAGCCAAACTGTGGGTTGGGCTTCTTCCAAAAGGTGTTGCGGGACTTGTCAAAAAAAATCATATCAGGGCATTGAAGTGCAAGTACCATTGTATTGGTCATGATTGTAACCCCAGTTTGACCCATTTTGGCATTAAAATTGCAAATTTCGTGTGCATTTGTCCCTGTAAAGTAATCTGGGAGCTTGGAAATTATGCCCACTTTTGAAATTTTGTCCATTACGCCACTATGTCAGTTGGTAAGTAACAGCATTTCTATTATGCTGTGGGTTGCGCCATATTTTTTTATGTAATTTCGGTCATGGGGGGAAAAAAGTTTTGGAAGCACTGCTATTGGGGAATATGTCACACATAAATTTTTCAATGGGGGAATGCATCCCCCAGTAAAATCCTATAGGCCTACAAATCAATAAACTAAAGGCCCATTCAGTGATTTGCTCATCCGGACGATAATAAAAATCATCAAAACTCGGATTTTGGTAGCTTTGTCATTGTCATAAATATGTAAACATAGCCTGCTAGTGGTTCAGCCGAAAGCCGTGTATTTAAGACAAAATAAAGAATTTACATGAATCTGTAATTTAGATACTGACAGTATCTAAATTAGCTTCATGTATTCGAATGGGGCTTCAACTTCGTTAACACTGCTGTTTTCTTTGTTTTTTGCCAAATTTTTCATTTCCAAAATACCAAATGACAATTTGAATGACTTATCCTTCACTTTTAAGCAATTTAAAAACAATTTTAATTTTTTTACACTTTTGCTGGGATCACTGAATGGGTCTTTAACCTAAGCATCTTCCTTTTTAACCCGAAAAACTCTGTTTAGAGTGAAGAGAAGGTAAAAATGTAAATTAATTTTGTGTGTGTGTACTAGTCCATCAAATAGCAAAATCCACTTTCAATTGATTTAAATTGAAAATTCACCTCTTTTGAGCACTGAATCCCAGTAGGCCTAAACCAGACCAACTTTAGCCTAGGCCTACGGTATGCTTCTCCCCTACATTTTTTAAAATGTATTAAAATACATTAAAATGCTTCCGCCTCCACTGTATGGTGTGGTTGCTTTTTGATTTATTGAAAATGTAAATATATGCCCTGTTCAGAACTTTCTTGATATCTATCTATATGACAACTTTTGATCCATACGGCAAGCCATACATTATTCGCTGCCTAGTGAAGGATGTCAGCCTTGAGTAAAATAGCCCACATGTGTCAACAACAGCCGACGTTTTGCCACGAAGTCGAATTGAATGAGCACTTTTATCGGTCTTTATCAAAACAAAAACTCTGCACTGTGACTGTGAGTGAGCATTGATAATAATACAGGTAACTGTTAGCATCTTCTGTCTTTATTCATTTTATTATACGTGTATGCAGCATGCATGGGTAAAATTTTTTTCTGTTAAAATTTATAATTTTTTTATCATGTTTATGATATAATGATTTTAATTTAAAATAAAAAAATATAACTAAAAATAAGCTTACTATTTAAAAAAAACTACTCAGCCTACTGGCAGCTATAATATTTTGCAGATTTCCTTTTTGAGCATACTGCTAACCGTCCAGCGTGTATTATTTTCCACAAGGTCCTAATTATAGATGCACACGTGTGACGTCGCACGCGACACTTATGATACGCAGTGGTTAACCGTAACAGGGCGCATTTGTGGGCCAGCATTTTCTTCGGAAGTGGGGCACATTGGTATCGTTTGGTATCGTTTTTCGGTCGGACAGCGGTGCAATTTTTTGAACCGGAGGTTATTTATTCTGTTAATTTTGAGAATAGGATGAAAGTTATTTCGATGAGTCAATTGTATCTTTTGAGCAAGATTTGCCTATTTTGGACAGTCTAAAATTTTGATGCAATCGCCTGTCGTGATCGGCTGTGTTTACTTCTGAACTTCCATTGCTTTACACGGTGTCATGCTTCAGCGAATCCGACTAGATTTTGAATGCAATGGTCTCTTGCCTAGAATGTGAAGTTATCGGTGAGCAAATTCTTGGCTAGACTTCTCAAGCAAAATGTATGTGCTATGCACAATTTGATATTCAGACGATAAATCTTTGGATGCCAGGGTAGAAAATGATGAATATCTCCGGTAATTTTTGCTTTCTAAAGAAGCCGATTTTAAGGCTTGCACTTGAATATATGTGTTGAAAGAAGTGAAGAAGATGATAGTCATTAGCGAGCTTATTGACAAACAACAACCATGTGTTTTGAAATCAAATACTGACAATAATGCAGATTTTATATGTGCAAAACATAAAAAAATGACAGCTGCACTCATTCAGCAACAATCGGGGTTACAAGCGCAATGTGGACCACTGTTGGAAGCAGGCTAATGCAGATGACGTACCAGGCTCACCGAGATCTACAGAGGTCAGTCACCGGGATATTGCCTTAGCCGGATGTCCCTCGGCCCATTATGCATCTCAAAACTATTAAGCAGGTCAGAACAAAATGTGGCTATTGAAGAACAAGTGGATTCGATCTATCATGGCGATTTCTGCCAAGAAGATATTGGGGCGATGACATGGTGTGGTGGTCCCAAATATACTGGGGGGTCATAGAATTTTTAGACCAAAAGTAGAGGGCTTATATTTTTTAACAACCAAAATAGGGAGGGATGGATGCAATGAATTAGCAAGTTCAGGTCCACACAAATTAAGGGTGTGATTTTCGGGTAATTTTGTGCCCCGGTACCCGGCGCATTTTTCGGGCGGGTTTTTTTTTTTTTTTTATTTTTTTTTTTTTTTTTTTTTTTTTTTTTTTTTCTTTTTTTCGTTGTAGTATCCCTGGACCTAGACCTAAATGCTAGGATCATTCATGGTTGACCTAAAATTTTTTAAAAAAATTGCATGATGTTTTGTGTTTAATATGAAAATTTATCATTTGTATGAATGTCATACCGGTACTATATTAATGATATCAAAATGCATTGAATTTGAATGCATTTTGATATCATTAATAGAGCATCCAGTGTTCGATTTATCTGGATTAGCATAGCAAAATGCTACTCACAATTTTGGAATTGCTACTCAAATCTGAAAGTGAGTAGCACTTAGCAGTTTTGCTACACAAAAAAATATACAAAAATCGATCTCTGGCCACTGCATTTGTCTACAAACTTGCAAGAAGGGAGAAAAAAGATGATAGATACAGTTATGGCAGGAATTCCCCTGAAAGTAGGAATGTTTTGGCGATGGTAAAAGGTATACAAAAAAATCCACAAAATATGGTGAAAATAATTGCTACTCACAATTTTGGAATTGCTACTCAAATCTGAAAGTGAGTAGCAGTTTTTGCTACACAAAAAAATAGATGAAAATCGAACACTGAGCATGACATGAATACAAATTATCAATTTTCATATTAGAAACACAAACAATCATGCATTTTTTTTAGGTCAACCATGAATGATCCTAGCATTTTGGTCTAGGCCCTGAGATACTACAAACCAAAAAAAAATAAAAATCTTTTTTTTTTTTGTGATTTTTTTAAATTGTGGGTACCCGGTTTCTCTCTCTCTCTTTAGGTGCCATATCCTAAGACGTTGGCGATCATGTCATGCCACAATTCTCTGTTATAAGCCATCTCCAGTAGCTCTGTCGCTTTATGTTCAGCTCCCCTTTCTTTTAGCCAGTCTTTCAGATTTGACAACCACATCACTCTCTTCCTGCCTCTGCTCCTTGTTCCTTCTATTCTTCCTGTCAATACTAGGTTCTCGAAACCATCCTTTCTGAGGATATGACCAAGGAATTTGAGCTGCTTAACTCTGATTTCACATAACAGTTTCCTGTTCACATTTGCTCTACTTAGGACATCGTCATTAGACACTTTATCAGTCCACGGGATCTTCATCATTCTTCTAAGGAACCACATCTCGCAGCTCTCCAATCTTCTTTTAATGTCTGTTGTTATTGACCATGCTTCACTTCCCTACATTAATACAGGGATGACATAGCAGTTGAGTACCCGAATTCTGGTCTCTATACTGAGGGCACTGTTTTTTAGGATCTTGTCTAATTTTGAGAACGCAGACTTAGCCAGTGCAATCCTTCTCTTAAGGGGGTACTACACCCCTGCCCAATTTTGTGCTTATTTTTGCATTTTTCTCAAAAATTATAGCGCATTGGGGACAAGTAAGATATGTATATTATAGGGGCAAGGACTACAACTACTGCACTGGAAATTTTATTTCATCACAGACAACAGTTGTGGCGTTACAGTAAAAAATGAGGGAAAACCAATATTTGATCAATAAATCAATAACTACTTGCTTTGAGTTGCTGAATTTTCAGTACAGTAGTTGTAGTCCTTGCCCTATAATATACATATCTTACCTGTCACCAATGTGCTATAATTTTTGAGAAAATGCAAATATAGGCACAAAATTGGCCGGGGGTGTAGTACCCCCTTAACCTCCTTAATACATCTGGCATCTTCTGTGATTAGACTGCCAAGGTAGTTGAAGGAGGAAACTTGCTTAATTCTTTGATCTTTCACCTTCAATATGCATGTTGGGCATTCAGTCTTTGATACCACCATACATTCTGTCTTCTTGCAATTTAACGATAAACCTTTCCTCTCACTTTCCTGAACCACCACATCAAGAAGCCTTTGCAGATCCTCCTCAGACTCAGCTAATAGGACAGTGTCATCTGCATATCTTATGTTCGTGATGTTATGTCCACCTATACCGAGACCATTTTCCTTTTCTAGCTCCCTTAGGATCAGCTCACTGTAATAATTAAAGAGATCTGGTGACATCACACATCCCTGTCTGACTCCTCTCTTAATGCTTGTATATTCACTAGAATCTCCATCCACCCTTATGCACGCTGTTTGGTTCCAATAAAGGTTCTGCAACAGTCGTAGATCCTTTCCATGCAGGTCTAGCTTACCAAGATCTTCAAAAAGCTGATCATGTCTCACCTTGTCAAAGGCTTTTGAGTAGTCAATGAAACACATGAAAACATCCTTCTGCATCTCTACCGCTCTCTCTGTTATCATTCTCAAGACATAAATTGCATTCCTGGTACCAGCATCTTCTACAAAGCTGAACTGCTCTTTACCAATCTCAGGTTTTATTCTACTTCTTGCACGCAGTAACAGGATTCTTAGAATTATCTTTGTAACATGGCTCATAAGGCTAATTGTACGGTGTTGTTCACAATCCACAGCGCCAGGTTTCTTGGGAAGAGCAATAAAGATTGATTTGCTCAGGTCTCCCGGAAATATCCCATCATCATACATTCTGTTGATGACTCCTGCCAGTTTCTCAATTCCATAATCCTCTAATGCTTCAATCATTTCAACAACAATTCCATCTGGCCCAGCAGCCTTATTTCTGCTCATCATTTTTATAGCTGATCGAACCTCTGACTGCAATATCTTTGGACCCTCAATAGAATCTGGAAAGCTTGGCAAACCGTCCCTTACATCGTGAAATAACTCCCCAACATATTCCATCCACCTTTTCATTACATCATCTTTCCCTACCAGCATATTACCATTCTTTGCCTTGATGCACCCAGAGCTTGAACAGCCTGATTTCCTGCCTGAGATCTCATTTATCCTCTGGTACACATTCCGATTCTCTCCAAATTGACTCTCAATTTTGGCACATTCACTATTCAGCCAGGTCTCTTTGGCCTCCTTGCAACGTTTCTTTACCCACCCAAAATTACCCGAAAATCACACCCTTAATTTGTGTGGACCTGAACTTGCTAATTCATTGCATCCATCCGTCCCTATTTTGGTTGTTAAAAATATAACCCCTCTATTTTTGGTCTATTTTTTGGTCAGCAATAAAACTAATGTTTAGCCGGTACCTCCAAAAAATACGGAATTCAACTTGTAAGTGTGTATTCGCACACAAGTCCCAGGCATGACAAATTTACGCTCTCACGCGTATTCGCGCTTGCGTTTGCATATATGCTATGGTACAAGTGTGGATTCATCACAGATTAACAACGGTTGACTCCTGTACAAAGGTACAGGAAGAGTTGTTGAAAAAAATCACTGCAGCTGAGTTGTTGAAAAAAATTCACTGCAGCTAAATTCTGGAATATTTAAAATAGGGTAGGAAAACGGATATAAAACTAAGCCCAATTTATTGGTAATTACAGTACCGCTTCCGCTTTTTTAGAGTGACTGTATGTAAAGTCTTCAAGCTTCCCAAAAAAGGGCTTGAATGGTTCAATGTGCATACATAGCACACACATTTGGTATTGTACGCTATTTTGGCCCATGATCAGGGTTGATTTTGTCGGGAAACCGGCTCTTTCCCCTTTTCTTTTCCTTTACCTCCCAATTATCTCTTCCATATTTTTTTGTCAGAGGGGAACTTTTTTCTTTAATTTTTTGTCAGGTGAAGGGGCACTCTGCCCTCTGCCACTCACTGTGGACCACAATAACCTCATCCCAATGGCATAGTACAATAACTGTAATTAAACAATCACAGTGTAAAATTTGACCTCAACTTGTAGAGTATGAGTTTTTATACCCAAATTTTCAAAGGTCATTCAGTGAATGCACAATATGTATTGGGGTTTAACTGTGGCCTGATAGATGAGATTGTAGTGAATCCTAGTGACTGGCTACACTTCTGATGAGAAGACTCAAAAGATTTAATGTGAACCCCAGTAATCCCCTAGATATTTATATTGAGAGAAGCCAGACAGTGTCAGCAGTATTTATTTAAATGCAATGTTACATGTACTATGCATCAGTAGTTTCTGATGTGTCATGGTCATGGAATGACAAAGCAATAAAAAGAAGTCTAGACCAGAGTTGCTATTTTGCCACCCAATTGGGCAACATTTGGCCCACAACCACAACCCTCTAAGACATTGTTCCTGTAAAAGAGGATATTATTTCTGAAATTATTTGCATATATTTTTATTTATTTTTTCGAAACTCAACACGTGACAGATATTATTTATGTTACGATTTTTTTTCTCTATGTCATGTATTTTGGTGACTGGTTGCTTTTTCATACTGGAGTATTACATTGTATGACTTTTGGCAATACAAGTGTCGGTTGTGTAAAAAACTAAAAAAGTACATTGTATTCAATAAAAAATACACATGATTTTGAAGTGTATGGAACCAAAGTTGAAATAAGCTTATTTTTAATCTTCTCTCGACTGTCTATGGTGTAAGTACTGCCTAGCTATACTAGGAATTTCAATTGAATGAACACAGCTTTCATCAGCTGTATTCAATCTAACCGTGATCATATCTCGGGTATTTCAAACTACAACGCAAATGCATGATCTTGGATACTAACCAATCACAAGTGCATTGGAATGCTTGGATTCACTCCTGCGTCATGCAAGCATAGTCACACAAACTGGCGTACATCACACACACAGTGTAAGCAAAATAATTTTCACGCTATGCCAGGCTGTGTTCATTCAATTAAGATTTCCACTGTAGTAGATATTAGTCAAGGTAGTAAACTTGAATGACTTTCATATCACATTGTCTTTGAATATCAGTCACAGAATTAAGAAGATAAAAATTTCTTTAATTTTCAGGAGGATTCCAGAATAATTAAAAATGGCAGAAAACAATGAGAAGAGATCAAGAGAAGAGAAGGTGATCCTGGTGACTGGTGGGACAGGTCTGGTTGGCAAGGCGATTGAGAAGGTCGTAGGTGATGACCCCCGACCTGATGAAAAATGGGTGTTTATGTCATCAAAAGATGCGGATCTGACGTAAGTATCAAACGAAGAAGGATTTATGGTGTGTGGCATGAAAGCAACCTTTTAGGATTTGCTTAAAAGTTACCTTTTTCAGAGTCTTGGTTTGCAATGACGTAGCTTGTGACACCATCACAGTATCTTCATTCAGCGTTGTGTTTACAAGCCTCCAGTCACATGACCATCCGGTGGGTGTTCAAGTGTCAGGAGATCATCGTAGAAGCCATAGAGCTCAAGATGCAAGTAGGGACGTTGGATACAACCTGCCCGCCATATAGCTACATCATTGCAAACCAAGACTCTGAAGAAGGTAACTTTTTAACCCTGTGAGCACTACCTGCCGATCTAACATTGCCTCTGATTGGTCAATTACATCAAATCTTCACTTTTATCACCAATCAGAATGCAGCTTTGCAAATAATTCACCCCAATTTTTTTCTGTGGTGAAATTATTCTAACAATGTTGCTGATTGGTCCAATTGATAATGAAAACTTCTTTTTGGCCAATCGGCAGGTAGTTCTCATGACAGAGTCCTATATCAGTTCACATGCTGCTCTTTAAGGATTTGCTTGATGCTATTTCTAGTTGACTAAATAAGTATAAAAGCTAGCAAGGTGATTTATACATGTACAGGGCTAGAACCTAGAACTCTGGCCATATAGTAACCATTTTACTTGTACTAGGGGCCAGAGGCACTTAACATACAAAATATCGGAGGAAATGCCTGAATGAACCAATACAGAAGTTGAATGGTACTTCAATGCTTGAATGAATCAATACACTATGTGTCAGATCATCAGAATTTACCCACTTGAGTGAGAACACGCAGTGTCATTAATTTCTAATGATGAATTTATACTCAATTGCTGAACTTTTCAGAAAAGTGAACCAAAATATGTGACCTGTTCTGACAAAACCAAGAACAAGTCACATTTTTGACATTTCATGATTTTAATACAAATTTAAGCACTAGACAATAAGCTTTAAAATGATACCAAATTGTATACATTATTACATAGCTTCAAATACTTTTCAAGATATGGATAATTTTGTAAATGATACCTGGATATTTTTGCCAAATTGCTATTCTGAGTAATGGGCCCAATTAGTTTCCTGCCTTATACAGGATTGAATTGGGATTATCATAGTTCAACTGTTTGTTATTGATTTTAAAAATAAACCTCTTTTTAATAAGTACTTTCAACAATTTAAAAGTCCATTTAGTCCCACAGTCAAATACCATGAAATTAAGAATTACAAAATTTGATTTTTTTTTATGGGAATGTCATCTCTAAAGGCCTATAACTCAAAAACATGGCTGGCTACTTGTTCTGAGTTTATTATTTGACCAGTAATGCCTGTGGGCTTAAAGGGGGTCTCCGGCAATCATAACATTATGCCTTATAATATGTTAGAAAAATAATTACCAAGCACAAATCACATGGTTTTATTTAAAACAAACTCATATAGAAACGAATAAAAACAGTCGGCTCTCAACACGCAATATTCAAAATTTCCGCACCGAAATTGTCTAATTACAATGACGTAATGGTTATTTGTGACCAGTTGTCGTCAGCCTTCATTGTATTACTGGGACGTCATTGCACTGGACAATTTTGGTGCCCGGGAATTTTGAATATCGCTTGTTGAGAGCCAAATGTTTTTATTCGTTTTTATGGTCAATATGAGTTTATTTTAAATAAAACCATCGGATTTGTGCTTGATAATTATTTTTCTAACATATAAGGCATAATGATATGATTGCCGGAGACTTCCTTTAAGTGCAAGTTGTATAATAAAGCCATCATGGCAGATCACAATCTTTGAATAGATTGCAAAATTTAAAAAAAACCCTCTTTAAAAAAATACACTGGTTTGATAAAGTTGCTGGTAATTATATCTTTTTGTGTGCAATTGTGTTCTACTTGCAGGTCAGAGGCAGAAACAGCAGCTCTATTTGAGAAACACCAGCCTACACATGTAATTCATTTAGCTGCCATGGTCGGTGGACTATTCAAAAATCTGGCATATAATTTAGATTTTTGGGTAAGTGATGGAATGAAATTATTAAATTCCTTCCTTTACTTAATTGATCAGAATAATGTATGCATTGCACATCTATTCTTGCAGTACCATGTATGGAAAACAAACATTTTCATTTGCCTATTCTGTGCTACAGACTGTGTACCTCTATTACCCATAGGGAGAGACTACTAGAAATCAACCAGGGGGGGAGGGGGGGGGGGGGGCACTCGAATGAAAGTGACGTACCTGTGCCCACCAGCGTACAAAACTAGGGGTCTATCATGGGGTGATTTTGTATGGGAGCTCCCAAAATTTCACATCATTAATAATCAAAAATAGCTTTTTACCCAATTTAACAGTACACAAAATAGACAAAACTCGTTTACATGTATTTCTTTCAAAATTTTGAGGACTAATTGTTCAAAAAAGGGGGTCATTCAGTGTAGGCTACTGAAAAAAACAGGGTCATTGGGTGTAGGATTTGCCAAAAATAACGGGGTCATTTCATGGGCACATGACGTATGTCAATATATGGGCTTCACACACTCTTGGAACCAAACACGCTTTGCGGCTCGATGCTGCCCCTCAATCGCGCTGCTTCGCTGCTCGATATCACACATTACCAGTCGTCCCTCTCAATCACAGATTCAAACAATATACGAATGCTCATGAATTAGTGTATGAATTAGGCCTAAAAATTGTTTGATTGGCGTTTTCAGACCGACCATAAAAATAGGCCCGACCCTAGACTTTTTTCTTACTTTTTTTTTGCAAAAAAATTAATTAAAAAAAAACACCTAAAATTACAAAAAAGAAAGAAAAAAAGCAATTTACAGCATAAAATGTGTGTAAAAAAAATTAAAAAAAAAAAAAAAATTGCCGACCGACCCTAATTTATGTTACGGCAATCAAATTATTTTTTTTAGGCCTTACATTGTAATGCCACTGGTTGGTGCTCAAGTGTGATCATACTCAAACATTCAATTGTGGCTCTGACTTGTGGGAAAAAATGTTAATGCTTGCTTGGCAAGATCGACACCAGTCACAACCATTCTTTCCCTTCAAGATAGCTAAGACATTACCAGGAATCCCAGGACCTACATACTTCTAGGCAAGTGTTCTAATACCAACTAAGCTTACACCAAGGCTTAGCTTGCACAGAAACTCTGAAAAAACATGTAGCAATGTAAACATCTCAAAAAAAGTAACTAACCCCCCTTAAATAGTGACTATTATTCAAAATCGGGCGATTGTATTACAAATCTGTAAAATGCGTTGGAAGCAGAATTTATTTTTGGACATTTTGACACCTCATTTGTAGCAATTGACTAAATATTGATATCACAGCATAGTCGTACATTTAAATCAATGTAACCCAAGATTTGAAAGTTGCAGTAAATTGTATTGATGTTGTATTCAGTATGGAAGGAAATCTGTGTAATAATATCTGAGTGTTTTTGTATTGTATGTAAGTGCAACTTTCAAATCTGGACCTCACTACATTAAATTGACTGGTGTTTTATTGTTTTCTGGGCTATCATATCAAATGAGGTGTCAAAATGGGCAGAAATAAATTCTGCTTCCAATGCATTGTACAGATTTGTAATACAATAGCCCCTTTTTGAATAATAGCCATTATTTGAGGGGGCTTAGTTACTTTTTTAGAGATGTTTACATGTAGGTTCAATATTCCAATTCTTGTTTGCTCTGCTTCTACGCTATGTTATTTTGTGTTGTAAATGTTTTCCATTTAAAAACAAATGTGACTAATGTAATATCACCAGTCCTACTTGCCATACAGCTTAACCCCCTGAGCACTACCTGCCAATCTAACATTACCTCTGATTGGTCAATTACATGATATCTTCACTTTAATCACCAATTAGAATGGAGCTTTGCAAATAATTCACCCCGATTTTTTTTGTGTGGTGAAATTATTCTAACAATGTTGCTGATTGGTCCAATTGATAATGAAAACTTCTTTTTAGCCAATCGGCAGGTAGTTCTCATGGGGTTAAACTGAATCTGTCTTTGATTTCATTACAGAGAGTCAACATCAAGATCAATGACAATGTTCTAAACACAGCCTTCAAATTCAAGTGTCGTAAGGTGGTATCATGTCTATCAACATGCATCTTCCCAAATAAAACCACTTATCCGATAGATGAGACAATGGTCCATAACGGTCCACCTCATGACTCCAACTTTGGATACTCATACGCAAAGAGGATGATCGACGTACAAAACAAGTAAGGATATGAGTTCTACTGAATGAGACTTCAGTAGAATTTTAGAGCTATAAATTAAAATGACTTGTCAACCGATCAGATATCCGGTAAATATCGGCAGATATCTGATCCGATCTAATATTTAAAAAACCTTTCTATTTCAAGGTTGGAAAGTGGATAAATACTGCTACAAAAAATATTTTTGTCAAAGTTGTAAAACGTACAGCTTGATCAGCTTTAAGAAAACACTTTAAAAATATTTTTTGTAGTAGCAGTATTTCTCCACTTTCTAACCTATGTTCCCCTGAGATTTGAGGTGGTGGGTCTTTGGAAGCTAACGGCGTACCGACAAAATGGGGTCTTTTGGAGCTGCGAACAAAAGGGGACTCTTTTGGAGCTGCAAACAGTCAAAATCAAGAGCCTTTCTTTGCTTCTTGGTTGAAAATAGGCATAAAAAAGCCAGAAATGTAAGGAATGAGCAACTTGTCATTCATTCATTCAATTTATTCACACATGATTTCACATATATATAATAACAATATTTCCAAAATCATATATATATTATGTATTATATACAAAATTTAAGCATCAATAACAAAACAAATTTACCGTAATTAAGTTGGTAACATAATGAAATGTATCTGAAGGATAATACAGAATTAAATGGTTATATTGCAAATCACAATCGCAATTTCCGAAATTATATATTGAAACAAATTTATATTAATTACATACACAGAAAAATTATGATTAAATAGCAATTCAATTAATGCAAATCACAATTTCCAAAAAACACATGTATATATATATATAGTAGAACAAATTTATATAAAATATTTACACAGAAAAATTATGATTAAATAGCAATTCAATTAATGATACAAATTTAATTTGTACAAAAAGTTAATTAGAGTACCAGTAACTCAGTAGATTTTGAAAACGAGAAGAGAATAATATGAAGGGGTCTTTTAGAGCTGAAATTCATCCAAATCAAGAGTCTTTTGGAGCTCTATTTTGGTCTTATTTATGGGGTCTTTCGGAGCTGTGAAATCCAAAAAGGGGGGTCTTTCCTGGGAAAATACCCATAAGTCATTTGTGTTAAGTGCCCCCCCCCATGTTTTTAACTGTGGTTTGACAAATTGTCAGAAAAATCAAGAACTTTGATAACAGGTTGTATCAAAATGATCGATGCCGGTCAGTTTGTTAATTTTGAAGTGAAAAACCAAAAGAAAAATCCTAAAAACCAACTTATTTCATCTTAGCATCATGTTTATTGTAAATCACAGAATTTTGTTACAATGATAACATTTGGTTATAAAGTAAAAATTTTCAGAGTCTTGGTTTCACAGCGACGTAGCTTGTGACACCATCGTGGCATCTTCATTCAGCGTAGTGTTTACAATTCTCAGGTCACATGACCACCCACTACGCTGAATGAAGACGCTGTGATATTGCTGCTAATCCAAGGCTATGAAATATCAAAAATGTCAAATGTCAAAAATGACACGCTGCTAATGGTCTTGTTTTCTTAATTTAGGGCATATCACAAACAACACGGGTGTCAGTTTACTTCCGTCATTCCTACCAATGTCTTCGGACCATGGGACAACTTCAACCTGGAAGATGGTCATGTATTACCAGGACTCATGCACAAGTGTCGTACATCCAAAAGTAAGTGTACTATAATTAATATTAATATTAATAATTAAATGGGGCTACTTAAATGGGTGACTCCATTTGAAACCTACACCCCCTGTGAGAGAGATTAAGGTTGGTCTGAACCCTGGAATTATGGAAACTTTCGGGCCTCATAACTTCTAAATTGTTGGTCTAAAGTATATAAAAGTATACATATTTAGAACTTGATAAGTTCATCTGTGAGGTCAAATTTGGGCCAAAAAGCAAATCCCAAAAATAACGGTTTTTGGCCCACTTCTTTTTTCGTGCATCGTAACAAAAAAAATTCTTGGGCCAAAATTTTTTTTTATTAATTTTTAAAAACTAGATCAAAATATCTAGGACACGTTTTTTTATTTTTTTGAATTTCGACCAACTTTGAGAAATTTGCACCAAAAATGGTGCAAAATGGTGAAAAAAAATATTTTTGGTGAAATTAGATTTTTGGCCAAAATGGCATTTTGGCCCAAATTTGACCTCACAGATGAACTTATCAAGTCTTTGCCATTCTAAATATGTATACTTTTATATACTTTAGACCAACAATTTAGAAGTTATGAGGCCCGAAAGTTTCCATAATTCCAGGGTTCAGACCAACCTTAAGATCATGTCTTCCATAGCCGGTGTATGGATTTCAACTGAACTGGTATAGCCCATTGTGAATTGAGTTTGATAAATTCATAGCCATTGATTTATAGGTTAATAAATGCGTATCCCTTATGCATGCGTACTGAGATTTTGATGCGTCTAATGCACAGCCCCGTAGGGGGGGGGGGAGTGCATTAGACGCATCAACATCTCAGTACAAGTGCATTATTTTGTACAATTTCTCGAGCAACAAGTGATATGCATTTATTAACCTATTTCATACACGACTAAAAAATCCTGTCCACACCGCATCACTCTGAACCGATAAGTTTCCACTGAGCACATTAACCGGTAACACTCTAAACTAAACCGTTCCCCAGTAGAAACATGCAGATTGACTTGAGCCATTGGATAATTTGTATACTAACTTTGATCTCTCTTACACACATTCTCACCATTTATCTTATATTCAATACCAATTCTCAATAAACTCTACAGAACAGGATACACCATTCACAATATGGGGCACAGGGTCTCCGCGTCGTCAGTTCATATACTCCTACGACTTGGCGCGTCTATTCTTATGGACTCTACGAGAGTATGAAGAGATCGATCCCATCATTCTGTCTGTGGGTGAGGAAGATGAAGTATCAATCAAAGAGGCAGCTGAGATGGTTGTCGAGGCATTTGAATTCAAAGGAGAAGTGGTGGTATCCTTTATGATGTGAAAGTTAATAGATTATTGATGAAGAAGCTATGGTTTTCGGCATTGTTTTTCAGTGGTCTTCCAATTTGGCGCTGTTTATAGCGTAAACACGGAAGTGTGGTTCTGATTGGCTAATTGAATCATGTCATCATCACGTCGTCACTTCATTCATTGATCAAGCTGCGTAGCAATGTGCGACCTAGTTCTTTTAATGCAATAAATCAGGAAGAGCAGTCGGACACCGCTGAAGGAATTTGCTGAATACTATAATAACTATAGCCAAAATAACAAATTCTCGATCATGAGAGGATGTACCTTCTGCGTCAGCGTAATTTTCATAGAATAACACGATCGCGCGACCTGCATGACCGAACCTTGACCTTGCCTAGCAACGACCGTGTGATTGGTCAATTCTCATTTGATGAGGTCAGATTGTACTTTAAGCATAGGGTCTATGCTTTGAGCCTGGGTAAGGGTTAGGCCGGCCGTGAAATGTTACTCGCCAGTCGGGATGGTGAATTTAAAACTTTACTCGACCGGCAACAATTTTACTCGCCACTGGGGACCGGACGCGTGTAAATTTCCATGCCTGCTACTACTAGTACTAGGTCTTTTGGTTTTGTTGTTAAGTTTCTTTAGTTCTTCTCTTCTTTTCTCCTGGTTGCCATTTTGACAGATAATCAGGTCAATCTTAGTACTTCCTCTTTGTTTTAGCAATCTTATGTTGGGATTGCCAATAGTTTAACACAGATTCATAAAGTTGAAACATTAAGAGTTCAGTTGATTTAACCTTGACCCAGTGCAACAGTATGACACCAGTAAATCCGATGGACAGTTTAAGAAGACAGCCAGTAATGCAAAGTTAAGAAAGTATCTACCAGACTTCAAGTTTACTCCAATCAAACAAGGTATGTGTAGACCACATCCAAAACGTTTCGATTTGGTAACTGTATATATTGTGAAAGACACTTCAGAACCCGGGGGGTACTCAAGTTTGATTTTGGTAGGGGTGTGCCGCTGAGAATTTGAAAGTGGACCCATACCAAATTTTCAAGAAATTTGGACCCATTGATATACCAAAATTCAAAATTTTCGGTCAAATTTAGCCCACATTGTCTTAGTTTTTACACATTTTCCCAAATTTTTTTGGACAATTTCAAAATTTTGGCTAGATAGAGGCAAAATTGGGTTATTTTTCGAGAAAATTAAAAAAAATTGGAAAAAAGGACCCATTCACATACCAAAATTGGCTTAAAAAAGGGGTCACTGATATACCAAAAGGGCGAAAATGCTACCCATATTTACAGCACGTCCCCGTATGGTCATTTGTACTAAGTACCCCCCTGGGCTTCAGAATAAAGCAAAGAAGGCCACTCCTAACAATCATTAGGTGTGTTTAATAGAATTTGGTATACTTATAATATATTTTATTTGAATTGAAGTGTTTAAGGTCGGATCGTCGGCTATCGTGTCATGCACCGAATCCCCTCAAAATTTCCTTAATTGTGCCCTATCCTGTAATAAATATCTTCCCAAAATTACAGATCGGGGCATCATTTAAATCGTTCAGAATCCGCAAAAAACGAAATGTCAATTTTCACTAACTTAGCCGTCTCGTTGATATTGCACAAATCACAATAGTATCGTGCATGTATGAATAAAATAATAACATTGCGTAGCATTGTTTCATTGAACATTTTTGTCTGATTTTTCTGGGAAATTTTTTGAATGCTATGAGTTGTACAGTAAGAATATATGAAATTCTCAGTGCTTTATAACATTTAGCGAGCGACAAAATTCAACACACTCGTGCACAGCGGCTCCGGGCTCCGGGCTCTTGAAATTGTCACCGGGAATTCAGCTGTGAGCATTCGCTACACTATACACACACGTACACCGCTTATACGGAGCTATTTTGGCTCCCAGGTTTTCACTAGTTTTCGTGCACAATTAACTTACCAGTCAATTTGGTAAATATCCAATACCTCAAAGTCATAAATAAAGTGTAGATATGCATGTTTCTAAAACTGAACCATTATTATTGGGTTTTACGTGTCGGGTAAATTTCATGATTTCGCCATGGACCTGTTCCATTAAACACTGTACAAACTACAACCAAAGGAGCCCATGCAGCGCCGGGCATCGCCTAAATTTTTTTTTCCAATTGCGATAACACTGTTAACACACCACGCGAGCAATCAAAACAGAACACGGCAGCCAGCAAAATTACGACAATATTAATAAGACTCCTGTTTAGTGGAAAAAGTTTTGTTTACCTTTTGAAGGATTTATCTGAATAGTGTTTTCCCACCCAGTGAAAGTATTAGTGTTTGGTCAGAGACTTCTGAAGTAGCAAAGATTGATTGTTGTAAATAGATCTTTCTTTATGAATGAAATTTGCCATCTGCTACGTAATATTTGGACACTTACACACTCAAAAGTGTTTTCTGTAAAAATGCCTAAAATAGGGATTTTCAGAATTATTGTCACAAAAATTGACTTAATGTAGACATTTTTTTAAATTGAAAGTTAAACACAACAAGATTACCTAAATTCTCTCGCCAGCTTTTGTTACTTTTCAGCTTCTTTAAGCAGAAATAAATTTTTTACGATATCAATATTTTCACAGACTAGAAACACATGCTATTTCGTAATTAATGGACTTAGGCGAAAAGCTGGCGAGAGATTTTAGATAATATTTATTTACAATTTTCCGATAGTAAAAGTTGGAATCAGAGTTCAAGTTTTTGCTAGCAATAATTATTAGTCGTAAAATTAAGGTTGAACTAATTAATTGATATTCATTAATTAATGCAAATTAGCAACTCAAATATTTTGTGGTTTCAAGCATTGGGGTGTGTAGTTTACTCATAAAAATCAAGAGGTGTACACAAGGAGGCGGAATATTTTTTATAATTTTTTCCTTGCCGATGTGTGGGAACCGAGTTTCCTACCTTAAGAATGAGGTATTGTTTTTAGCCACTGTCGTGCATCTATCGTCTCATATAACATGCGACATCATTATTTTTTTCGTAAAACAACTCGGCTTTGCCTTGTTTTACTAAAATAATGATGTTGTCCGTGTTATATGAGACGATAGATGCACTCCAGTTGCTAAAAACAATACCTTTATTCTCGGTTATCTTTTTCAGCAATCAAGGAGACTGTTGACTGGTTTGAAGCCAACTATGAAATAGCACGCAAGTAACTCCAGGATGTCAGCCTGATGTGACTCAATGTGACATGAAATAGCAAGCAAGTAGCTCCAGGATGTCAGCCTGATGTGGCGCAAGTTGACAATATTATACCCTTACATAGGTACATGTAGATACAAGGTACTGGACTAGACTATATGCTCAACATTTGATGATGAATGGGACAGGTTTATAGCATGTGTGAAAAGTAATATAGAGCCGTAATATATACAACTCATTAGGATTGAGTTCTTTTACAGTACAGGTGGTATGGGGTTTTACCAGAGAATATTTCTGTTGTATAAGGCTTTAGAATTATTGATATCCAAGGATGGTATGTGTGCATGGGGGGGGTAAGCAAGTGAGGTTTGGGTGTACTGCTGAGAATTTGAAAGAGGACCCATCAATATACCAAATTTCCAAGAAATTGGGACCAACCAATATACCAAAAGTCACAATTTGCAGCTAAATTTAATACAAATTGTCTTAGTTTTTACAATTTCAAATATATTTATATTTTTGTGCAGTTTAGGGTTATGGATTTTTTTTCTTCAGTTGCTTGAAGGGAAAGGTGCTGCCATTGGCTGAATGTAAACCATTCAAATTATTGAATCTAGAAAATATTCTGTGTGACAGTGTGCTGGCTTTCTGCTAATATTATGTTGACGTTTCTTTTTAGACAGACAAAATGTTATAGCCTCATTTGTCATAGTTCATTTATTACTATTATCGTATCTTCTGTGAATGATATCTGGAGAAAATGGTGTATGAATCACTGCATATTATTGATTACGTATGACGCGGCCGGCCTCCCAACAACCTCTAGTTTTATTCAAAATCCTGTCACAACTACAAAGCCTTGATTTTTGGAAGTATGTTGGTTTACTAAAGTACATTACAATCGTGTAAAAATCAGAATTTTGGAAAAAATTGAGGGCGTCCTCCTCAGCATGTGTTACAATATGGCTTTAACTGGCCATTCTAAGAATCAAGTTAAGGGGGTACTACACCCCTGTGGTAAATGTGTGACTATTTTTGCATTTTTCTCAAAACTAATAACACACTGGTAACAAAGGTTATGTATATTATTGGGGCAAGGAATCCAATAACTACACTGAAATTTTAGTGACTCTAGACAAGCGGTTCAGTATATATGATAGGAAATGAGGTACATCCTAGCGGTACCTTATTTCTTATCATAAATAACAAACCGCGTATCTTGGGTCACTAAAATTCCAGTGTAGCATTTGGATTCCTTGCCCCTATAATATACCCAGTTTTTGTTACCACTGTATTATTAGTTTTTGAGAAAAATGCCAAAATAGACACAAATTTATCGAGGGGTGTAGTACCCCCTGAATGCCTCATGATTGCACATTCATCAGATAATTTACAGATAATTTACAAGAGATGTACTATGTAGTTACACAGCATAGCTGTATGACATCATCATCATTTGGCTGCGGAGCAGGCAATCACAAAATCTTTCCATGTACTACAATTTGAGGCCAAGGAAGTTATGGCATCTGGTTGAAATAAGTTGCCTACATCTCCCAGTTGCCTCTAAGTTTAAGACAGATATGATGTTCTCTGTCTACCTCTGTATGATGTCAACCTGGAGTCCATTTCACAAATTTTTTAACACATAGTAACTCAGGTAACCATTTGTAAAGTTACAAATAGCCAATACTAGATGTAACTGTACGAAGGGTCTCTGTAGTAAATCCCTATTACTTACAATGTAAGTAAGTTTTTATTGAAATGGCCAACTCGTCGTAAGTTACGAATGATGTCAAGACTAACGAAGTTTCGTAAAGTTTAGTGAAATGGACCCCTGGTCTCCTCATTCCATGTAATGGTGTATACAGGGTGTTTATTCTAGAGCTGTATGTACAAATCTATTTTTGTAGACTTATTTATTGTACCCTTTGTTAATGAATTTGAGACTAGCAACTCTATATTCAGCTTTTCCTGTTGAAATCCAAACACTCCCTATGGGAGACATGGCACACAGGGGGTGTAGATTTCAAATGGAGTCATCCATCAGGTAACCTCATTTGAACTACACACTCCATTTGTGGGAGATTACAGATTACGGTCATGTCTTCCATAGGCGGTGTATGGATTTCAACTGGAATAGCTCATTGCTGCCATGTGTTTATTTTATTTTATAAATATTTTATAAATGTGACCCGATCTGGTCCATGGGGGCGAAAGGTGGCAAATTTGAAATTGAGAAAAATTGAGTAAAAACAATAAAATACATTTATAAGAAAATACACATCACAAAGCTTCAGAACTTTAAAACCAAATATGCTAGACCTTTGTTGTTTTCAGTATAGCCTAATGTTTGTATAAGGGGGTGTAATTTTCTTCGAAAGGGGGGTCATGAATATGTTGGTGACTGGAGTCAATTTTTATGACCCCCTATCGTGGGTTTTTTATGACCCCTTCCGCCTAAATAGACTGAAGACAAATTATTCGTTGCTGCAAACATTTTGGGTCACCAGCCCTTAATAATTTTATAACCCCCCTATTTTGGTGTAAACAAATTATAACCCCCCTATTTTTGGTGTAAAAATTCTATGAAGTATATTCATGACCCCCCCCCTTTCTGAAAATGACAGCCCCTAAGGTAATAATAACATAGTAACTCAATTTTCAAAAATGCCATCTTTGGCCCCCATGGAGTAGATCATGTGACTCATGTCACAAATAAAAACCAATGAAACGTTATATTTTTAAACATGGCAGCCATTTCATGTGATTGTGTTTGTTATGGTGACTAATACAGCCTATTCACCAGCAGTCAAAGTTACCGTGCTTTATATGCAGTGAATTCTTGTATATTCATGAGGGCCAATTGTTTGTGGCTAACAATCATGCCAGCGTTATGTGCGCAAAAGAACATACAAATATGCGATATGTGCGTAGCAGTTTCGCCTGTCACAGCTCATTATCGGGTGAAGCTGGAGCTTTGGCTGTTTGTGGTTAGTCTGAATCTCTTAAGTCCATGGTCATGATTATACTAGTATACAAATTTTGACTGCCCAAGAGGTTAACGGTCAAAACCATTGCTCCGTGTGAGCTCAAAACCGTACTATTTTCCCGAAGTGCAGCTGAGTGACTGACAGGGCTCCCTTGCCAGTTTGGCCTTTGGGCCCCTACGTTTGGGCCCCTACACCAACCACAAAATGTGTCAAATACATTAACATTGTTTTACTAAATATTAGCTGCACAAGTATCATCCAGTGATGTCTGTGCAGTTTGACACTTTAAGGCCCCCCCCGGTCCAAAATTAAATTATGTGTCAATCTTGGCCACAGGGGCCCAAATGTAGATAACATTTACAAGCTCCAATAGCTCAAATATTACATTGATAGTGGCCCAAAGGTAAAACATATCTTGGCCTCATATGTAATAAGGGCCCAAATTTCAAAGAAATATTAACAAGGGGAACTAAGGTTATAAATAACAAAGTTGATTATGGGTTGGGGAACCGAGCCTGATTGAGGAGCACTGGCCGTTTTTCGGCAATTTGTCAATGGGTTTTTTAAAACTTTGAGGAGCACTGGCCATTTTTCGGCAATTTGTCAATGGGTTTTTTAAAACTTTGAGGAGCACTGGCATTTTTTCGCAATTTGTCAATGGGTTTTTAAAACTTTGAGGAGCACTGGCCATTTTTCGGCAATTTGTCAATGGGTTTTTTAAAACTTTGAGGAGCACTGGCCATTTTGCGGCAATTTGTCAATGGGTTTTTTAAACTTTCACTTTGATAAGGATCACATGCCCATAAGCTTGATTAATGCGTTTTTACCTTTCGCATTTGGAGCCATGTTTGATGATCAATTTAAATGTATTTTACCCGAAATAAGCTTTTCCTTGGTGACCATGGTGACACTTTGTCATCTTTGTCATCACCTATTTAAACATCTCTCTGCAGCCATGCTCTCTTTACAAGATATGAATGAAGCTGCATATTTGTCTTTTTCCCCTTTTTTTTTTTGAGTTAACGAATATACGCCACACTTCTTTCATCATCATGATCATAACATTTGGTTTAGTCATTTTCCCTGAGATTTGCAGAATAATTATGTCTGCAACACCAGAGGTGTGTATTATATTGCTCGTATGTTTTGTATAATTGCTCACAATTATGTTTTATTATTAGTATCTAAATAACATGAATCCAAATAACTGCATACTTCCCCAAATACAGGGTGTCCCAAAAAAAAGAGGCCCCACATTGCGCCCTCTTTTTCTCCTATTTCTGAAATGTTGATTAAATATATTTTGGTATGTAAAGAAACCTTAAGTTGTTAGCATAAATAAACCAAAACAAATTTATACCAATCGGCTTACAACTTTTGAAGATATACTCTTTTAAAGAAATGTACCCGTTTTTCACTCTGTCCACGGAGAAGGTTTGGCTACTTCAAAGATTGAAAAGGAGTACACATACCATGCATGAATATCAAACATTCCTCAATGATAACTTTATAAAATAACTTTATTTATGGAATGGGCTTTACTGGTGGGTTTATGGGCAATGGATTTTGTTCATAGTGTCATTAATTTGTAGGTAAAATGGATGCCGAGTGGGACTTCTTTTGCTTTACTTGCAATTACTTATTTTTTATGCCTTTTTGTTTTATTATGTTTCTTACTTTGTTGTTTCTTGCTTTCTTTTTTTTATTTACAACATAAGTCATTTCTCTTTTTAGGATAAAAGGTAGCCATAAAAGGCTGTTTGGTTTGTCTTTGGTTCTTTTGAAATGAGTTTACTGTGCTGCTCTGCACTCTACCTGGTTGCCTCCTTGGCGAATACAGGTTTCAGCCCTGGTCCTCATTGCATCAATTGCTATGCATCATACTTGTGCTCCGGATACTTGCGAATGCATTCAGTAATACGTTTGCAAATATCTCGGATTTTGCCACAAAGGAAAAAAATCAAGTGGTGTGAGGTCTGGTGAACGTGCAGGCCACTCCACAGCATGAGCCATCCCAACCACTCTGTTTGATATCCGTGGACAGAGTGAAAACGGGTACTTTTATTCAAAGGGCATATCTTCAAAAGTTGTGAGCCGATTGAAATAATTGTTTTGGTTTATTAAAGCCAACGATTCAAGGTTTCTTTACATACCAAAATATATTTAATCAACATTTCAGAAATGGGAGAAAAAGAGGGCGCAATGTGGGGCCTCTTTTTTTTGGGACACCCTGTATAATGTATAGAAATGTCAATACTTGGCATTCTGGGAACCTTTCAATTTCAAGCGCTATACAAGACGAAAAGCAGTAGAACATTTAGCGGTCAATACCCAGTGGTCAATATAACTATAAAAATGTAAAATGCAAATTTTTTTTAAAATAATTTTCATGGTAATCATGGTAATAATTGCAATTGTTAATTTGTAAGTTCTATCTTCATACAAAATAAAATAATATTTTATGATGTGATAAACGAAACGTTAAAATTTTCTCTATGTTCAACCAATCCATTAAAAGTTTATGACAAAAAAATCAATGAAGTAATTAAAAGTTTAATATCAATAAAGTAATCATAAAAATGTAAAAGCTTAGGAAGTTTTATTTCATTGTAATGCTTGCACCTGCAATCGAAAATTATCATGATGATATTTATGAATTGATAACGAAACATTTAACTTTCTAGTGTAATTGATGATGATCAACCAATGATTCAGTTAAAGTTTTTGAGTGATCGAACAATTCCTGACTGCGAAGTTTCTTTCTGTAAACCCCATTAAAGGCTTAATGTACGATTTCCTTCAAATTTTAAATTTGTCATTATATACTCAAAATGCTGAAATAATACTAGTAATAATGATCGGGAATGGTTTCTGTCCATTTTGAGCTGAAATAACGAGGTAACGTGAAAGAAACACTGCTTGTTATTTTGGCCGTTTAACACGCAGTTTTATGGGCGGATATAAAGTCATAATTTCTTGAATTATGACTTTATGTCAAACTTTGCTCTGTTTACCTACAAACACAACCAATTTGGCTGATTCCATTTAGGTGCAAGTTGTGACATGTGTAAACATTACAAATATGCAAAAAAATCAGGTTTGAAAAAATTAACCAAATTCATATTATAAGATCGTACATTATGACTTTAACTTTGTGTTGCAACATACCAGGGGATGATTGTTACGAAGTTGTGAATGTGTTTTTCAAATGATCGTTTCATATGAAATTGACAATACATTATCATGATTATTATTTTCACTGAAATTTTACTTGCTGACATACTTTCTGTTTATGTAGGAAAAAAGGCTGGAAAAGTAATCAAATACCCGGGCTAATCCCTGAAAATTTTGACCTGTTTTCCAATTTTTCGAGTGGAACTTGAAGCCCTGGATCCGCCTCTCTGCAGGCCCCTGGGCATCTTTGCTGATAGGGCCTGTTCCCTTAAATCTGCCTCTGCTGAGGGCAAATAGTACGGTTTGAGATCACTTGGAGCAATAGTTTTGATTATATACTTCATTAATAAATTCTTGTTCATTGATTGGTTAAAGTGGATCACATGACCAAAAATAGTTCTGCCTTTAGTACTCCCATCCGTAAATAGTATTTTCAATGTCCTGCATGATCCGTAAGTAGTACCTCTAAGCCATAAATAGTACTTTTGACCATGTCTTCCGTGTGTGCGCATCCGATGCGATGAAACAGTTCACACACATGCAACTGCCATGGCGTGATTTCGCTGCTATAATTGGTGGGCCCGATTTTAGCCTGCTCGATTTTTTGAAGGGCAAAATATAGGTTGTGCTCAAATTGGTTGTGCTGTTCACTCAGGGTAGAAGCTGCCGAGTACAAATGTCGAATAATTTTCTTTTAACCAATCAATGAACAAAGAATGACTATTATAAATAAAGATTAATGTCACATACAAGCCACAACTGAGTCGGCGTGAGCGTGTCTATGGTGTGCATCATCTCTGCATCAAGCAGTGTGCACAATGAGATGATTAGGTTGTTATCATGATAGTAGTACTATTTCCCAAGGAATAGTACTACTATTTTCCACTGACACAAGAACAACCTTCCAACTCAAGAATAGTTCAACTATTGACACGGTTTTACAGGCATGAGAATTTTCAGTTTTAAAACTGAATTCAGTTTTTTTTAGTCAAAATTTCTGCAACTAAATTTAATTTTGTGCAGTCTCATGCCTGTTTTAACCAATCAAATCAAACAACAATAATTTATGTACATGTGGTATATAATAGAGACTTAAAGGTGAAGGGTACATGAAATAAAATGCTTCTGTAGATGAAGGTATGAGTGCATGCATGTCTTGATTGTGTCTCGTCTCAAGTTGAACAGCCACTCCAGAGGAAGTATGTAAATTAACTGGCTGTTCCAGTATTACATACTCCCTCTTGGTTGGCTGTTCCAGTTTGAATTACACACCCCTCTGGATTGGCTGTTCCAGTTAAATTACATACCCTTCTGGATTGGCTGTTCCAGTTAAAATACTTGGATGTGATTTTTCATCAGTTGTCACTATCACTGGCTAAGCCTTCTGCCTCTTAGCGCCCTCTGTTGGACTAGTGGACCATATAATATAGAAACTAGTATTTTCATACTAAAGGGTGTGGCCTATAAAGGGTGTGGCCTATAAAGGGTGTGGCCTATAAAGGGTGTGGCCTATAAAGGGTGTGGCCTATAAAGGGTGTGGCCTATAAAGGGTGTGGCCTATAAAGGGTGTGGCCTATAAAGGGTGTGGCCTATAAAGGGTGTGGCCTATAAAGGGTGTGGCCTATAAAGGGTGTGGCCTATAAAGGGTGTGGCCTATAAAGGGTGTGGCCTATAAAGGGTGTGGCCTATAAAGGGTGTGGCCTATAAAGGGTGTGGCCTATAAAGGGTGTGGCCTATAAAGGGTGTGGCCTATAAAGGGTGTGGCCTATAAAGGGTGTGGGGTGTGGCCTATAAAGGGTGTGGCCTGAATAATCTACAATGGCCTAGATTGTCAAAGTTGGCAACCCTGCATGTGGGGAAGATAACGGCCATGTCTTCTGGGGGTGTATGAAGCCATGTTGCAATAACATCATTACACTATACACATTAATAAAAACACCAACACAACACAGTAATTTGGTTTACAGTGAAGCTTTATTGTTTTTGCTTCAGTCACAAAATAAAAGTGCATAATGAATAACAACATACTGTTGAACAGACATCGTGCACATCAGGTACTCTGCCTGCAATATACCCTCAGAATCACAGTGGAAAATGCTTTAAGGAAGTCTGTATAGGTGTCATCTACTGCTTATAACATTATAACAGATGTGTGCAATTGAATACAATACCGTTCATATCAAAGACACTTATCGTACAGGTGTGAGTGAAAAAGTACATGTGAAATTTCAATAGAATTTCGATCCAGGTCTTTATGCCTTCTTTTATAAACAATAGTGTGATGCAGAGTTACAGTGTACATCTAGTGCAGGGCAATACATTCAGAAACTGTTTTTCGCCTATTCCTATGGCAATTAATCCTGTTACATCACTACTTCATACAGCGAATATATCCACTTTAGTGACAGGGCTGTTCAGTATCAAAAACAACCATACACTATCACAGCCATGATCAGAATTGTGCTGGACAATGAAAAGTAAGTTCCTTGTACAGCCAGCTCAATTTTCAGAGCAAACTGACACCAATGCTGAGACTCAAAACTCGCCCACCTCTGTCCAGCACCTCTTGGATGAGTAAACTTGGCAGCTAAACAGTACACACTGATTCCTATTGCGGCCACCTGCACAAGTATATCATTGCTAAGGTACCCGAATGGTACACACAGAGTAGCTGCACAGTACCAATGCTGCTACTGCACAGGACCCACCGGTACTCCCCTGGAATCATGTGCTACACAGTACCAGCCAAGTACCTAAACTATGGTGTACCTTTGCAGGCAGCCTCAATAGGAATCTGGTAGTGACACTTCCTACACACCTGCAGATACTGCAACATACTACAATGGTAGTCCCCTGGAACCAGGTACCAGCCAAGTACTTTTGCTACGGTGTACCTGTTCGGTGGCCTCGATAGGAATCTGGTTGTGTATTATCACCTCCTAAACACCTGCTGATACTGCAACGTCCATCTCACTCTGGTGGAACTAGTGGGCGCAGCAAATGAATAGATAATTGCATTGGAGTGAATAAACTTTTTTCAGGTGTTTGGATATGGTGATGGGAAGGAATACCGGTACTTACTGGTCATTTCTAACAATATCTACAGACTTCCTTAAAGCTTTCTTTTAAAACTCAAACATATATTATTTGATTCTGATATCAGAGTGGCACATGGGTAACTGAAATAGTAGAACAAAATGCTGGCAAAGAATTCATCTAGTCGCAAGGTTTTGAAAGATAATACCACACAATATGTTATTGCTTGGTTGTTTTCAACCACACTTGTAAGGCCTTCAACACAGCTAATATTGAAATATCAAGTATTCTTATTTAAGGTGATGGCCGTCATCAAAAATACATGCAAAAATGCAATGTCCAACAACAGCTAGTAGACTAGGTCCAACATAAATTGACTATTTATCATTTTAATCTGTATATTTAAACCTGCCTTTTCTTTTAAAATACTAATCTACTTTTAATCTGGAGTGATGGTTTTTGTATCTAATCAACAGTGCTGCCGCGAGCCATTACGGGCCTGGGGGTAAAATGATCGCACAGGCCCCCTTTTTTACGGGCCCCCTGAGGAATCTTTTCTTTGCTTTTATGGACCCTTTAAGGTATGCTTTCTTTATTTTTACGGGACCCCGGGGTAACGCACCCCATAACCTCCCTTGTCAGCTGCACTGCTAATCAAAATAGAATTGAAATAGTGCATCAAAAGTTTCACTGCATATTTTACAACGTCATCACCTCATTCACACACACAAGATGAATTCTTTGTCATCACAAAGAAAAAATGAATATCACTATGGCATAAATACATCATAATTATATAAATCACATTATTACAGTATGTTTTCAAGGTGTTATGTGTCTTACATCTTATTATACACAAAAACACTACCGAGTTATACAATACACATCCTCAATACATTAAACAGTAAATTAACCAATCATCTAAATTGTAAAAAAGAACTAAATAAATGTAGGGAATTAGGAATCCATTCTTACAAAACAAGATGTACTGCACACAAAAAGTATCCGAACACTTTAAACAAAAGCAATATCTTAAAGACATTAAACATGATTAACCAAATGAAGTAATCGATAGATTGAGAATTTTGTTCTGCGTATTTTGATACCTCATTCGACATTAACGCAACTTTATTTTCCCCAAGTTCTACCAATTTGAATAAAATGAGAGTATTTCCAAACTGACATAGACTTTTCTCTAGAATTGCTAATTATGAGCACGGCGAGAGACTGTTGATCTATTACACTATTATGAACCCGTTAGAAAAGCCGGTAGGAATCACCCTGAAGGAGGAAATGGCCCAAATTTGTCACTTTCGAAATGCTCTCTTTTTCCATTCAATTTGGTATTAACTTGGGGAAATAAAGCCAAATGAGGTAACAAAATACGCAGAACAAAATTATCCATCTAATGATTACTTAAAATGGTACTTTAGGTTATGTGTCCTCAAGAAATTGGTTTTCTTTTAAGTGTTCCGATACTTTTTGTGCACTGAATTGTTCCTACCTATATTAATAACTATTCACCATAGAAGTGATGATGTAAAAGGATTAACTACAATAGCAATAGATTAATACAATTTTTAAATATATCGCCCTGAACTACAAAGCCACACGGTACCTATGCATTGAACCATAGATGTCAAAGAACAGGGATCACTCACACCTGTAAGATTAGTATCTTTGAAAAGAGCGGTGTTGTATCCAGTCTATGATTGCAGACAGACACAGGTGACGAGTGCAACCTGCTTGTAGTGCAGGGAGATATATTCAAAACTCCGTCATCACTTCCACAACGAACAGTACCCATCACATTGAATACAACACATTTTGGAATGAACACTGCGTGTGTACTGGTAGTTGACTTTTGTTCGTATTTGGCATTATGTAATTCAATTTAATTTATGTTATACTTCATTTTATACTTCCAAGTGAATACACGTCTTGAATTACAGGTTCCATTTTTCATACAGATTAGTTTTTCTAAAGGTGGGACCCTTTTTCTATTTAGAGATAATGAGATTCAAATCATTATAAATTTACTGAAAAATACAAAACTGGTAATTAGATATTTTGTCCAAAGCTGGTATCACGGATCAGCAGTCTTGAACAACAGTTACAATTGATTGAGATACCGTAAAAGTTCGCCTAATGGCGCTATAGGGTCCCCTGACATAACTAGAATTTTAGACACAAACTAAAAGTGCCCTCCCATAAAAATCCCACCAGCAAATAAGGGCACATACCCTTCATTCTTGTTGGGATTTTCAGGAAGGAGCTCTCTATTAGTACATGAAATTTATCCCAAGGCAAAGGAACCCATGCGTGCCATTAGGCGAACGTTTATGGTATTATCACAATGTGTGCACACAGTGAAATCTCAGAAGATATTTTACACTTCCCAGAATCCTTTGCAACATGATACATCACTTCATTTCATCAAATGACACTCCCCTTACTTTGTACCAGTTCCCTTTGCTTTCATGTTGAGAACCGACTGGTTGAACATGGGTCGATAGTCAAGAAATAAATGTATTTTGCAAGATCTGAATGTGCTCTGTCCATTTTGTCACTGTCGACCCATGTTGCACTCAGTACAGGAAAATGAAATGTGAGAAATGCATTATGGGAAGTGTAAGATATCTTCTTTGGTGAAATCTTGTGTGAGTGAGTGCCTGTGTACCCGTTGACCAATGTGTACCTATGTGAAAGAATGTAAACACTAAATTGTACATACTAACACAACAAGTTTAACTGGAATGTTATCAGAATATACGATCCTGCCAGATAATACAAAATCAAATACAATACTCAATTTAACCAGAAAGGTCCTCTTTAATGGACAGCCCCATTACTTAGAGCGTGAAAACTACTGACAGTCACTTTTAGGGCACTCATTAAAACAATGAAAATACACATGGGGAATAAGACCCAGTCCACACTGGTATATTTTTGTCATCGTGTTGTAATTGCCCGATTATGAAACGGTCATTATAAATGAATGATGAGAGCGTTCACACGGTCAGCACCTCATCATCATGTCATGATAATTCTGGTTATACACACGCCATGGCAATTACGAAGTCTGTTGAGTAAACATAAATACAACGACAAAATGTCTACACACAGGTAATTTTCATCATTCACAAATGATGACACGATTGTAGTATGCCGCTGACTTGGACACACGGTACTAATATCATAATACGATTATGACACGATCGTAATCGATGGTTAAAAACACACATCGTGTGGACCAGGTCATAGTCTAGCGTTGACACGACTTATTTCATTTGTTCAAGCCCATCAAAAACGGGGCACTTAGACCTTTGTCACTTGAACAATTTTGTATGGCGCTTATTATAGGGCAATTAATTAGGTTAAATGCAGTACTCTATGATATTACCAGTGAGCATTGGGCTATTCCATTTAAAATTCACACTGACCCTGTGGAAGGTTTTGAAAATATCTTCCACAGGGGGAGTATGAATTTCAAATGGAATGAGCACATTAGGCAGCTCAATCTGAATTCCATACACCCTCTGAGAAAGATTCAACCTGAATCTTCCCCTGAGGGAGAGTAAGTTTCAAATGGAGCTGCTAATGTAATACTCCCCCTGTGGAAGATATTTCCTGGAATTGCCTATTATAATATAATAAATTTATTAAGACTAATTCTCTTATCAGCTCTCAAATTTGAAAATGCCCATTCCGTACATTCCAAATCTTGAAATATGCTATACTCTAATTGGAAAAAATATCTAGTATTTCATTTACAAAATTTACATTCTGTACAGTGTTAGTTTCTAAAATTTGTATGACACTTTTAACTTCTCTAATTTTTAAATATTTTTTTGTTTTTTATCCACAAACGACACTGTTTACCGCAACTTAATATCACATAAGGACATTACATTATATATAGATTTATAATATTTATAAAAAAATGAAAAAAAGTCTCCAGTGAGAGACGTTTCAAAAAAGTTGAGGCACAAGTGACCAAGTTGAATTATTAAAAAACATGTATGTGAAAATGTTAAGTACATATATTTTTGTGACACATATAATTTGGTTTGTAACTTTTTCAAGGTTTAAAGCATTTAAATAATTAAGCTATATGCTATGCAGGTCTGCAATTCCCACATGTACAATATACGAGTTTGATACATTTTAAATATATTAAGTTTCATCTAAAAAGTAATTTTAATTGGAACATCTTCAGCTATCAATGGCGGTTTACCATTATTTTGATGATGCTATTTTGGATTATTCTATACCTATAGGTATGCTATTTGACCTTGTATACCCATTTTTAAAGTAATGGTAAATTCTTGCATGCACCATGCCAAAACCGCTACTTCCCAAGAACCGCAATGCCCCAAGAAAAATGGGTCTACTGACTTTGGAACAGATAGTGAACTATGCACTCTAAATATGACCATGAGAATATCTCATTAATACTGTACATATACGCCTGGCAGCGTCGTAACAGAGTACAGTCAGAGTGGAGTACACATATTGCAGACTGGAGCAAATGTTAGTCACTGCTCCCATTCATATTATCAGTCGCTATTGATATATAATTGGACCTCACACGATCATCCAGTTTTCGGAATGAATATGTGTGTAGGTCACTAGGTCAAATCCAAAGTCAGTAGACCATTTTTCTTGTGGTATAAGTGGTCACACATGAGGGCGGTCACAGGGAATTGACTGAACTTGCCTAGTGATAATAATAAATATCAGAAGTACTGTTTAAACAGAGTATACCAGGTAGACTAGTATTCTATAAGTATTGGGCTATATTCAATTTAAAAATCCACACTACCCCTGTGGAAGATTTTGTAAATATCTTTCACAGAGGGAGCATGAATTTCAAATGGAATGGATACACTAGGCAGCTCCATTTGAATTTCATACACCCTAGTCTGAGAAAGTGTCAACCCGAATCTTCCCCCGAGGGAGTGTGAGATTCAAATGGAGCTGCTAATGAAATTTATACTCCCCCTGTGGAAGATATTTCCAAAATCTTCCACTGGGGTAGTGTGGATTTTAAATGGAATAGCCCTTTATGATGAGAATGATATATGTAGGTTAATAGATGTGTCCCAGTTCCTTCTGTGGTGGCAGAGACATTTATTATGTATTCTATATGTTAATGCTGTATTTTTTAATACAATTATTTATCGATATGTTTGCTCAGCCTGGAAATGCCTGTAATAGAACTTAGTATTTTTTCCTGTAATTATATATCCCTTGAGGAGTTATCTTCTGGGTATGTAGTTATGAAATAGAAATACCACAAAAGTGCTCAATTCGCTAGGAGGCCCAGGTGTGCAAGGCCTACTGTAAATAGTAGGAAACATACTTTTATGTGAAGTACTCAAAATATCCATTAATCAAGCCTAGACTTTTGTTTTCAAGGCATGACCTAGATTAGATCAGAATTGTCTCTCCTTGTAATTTCAATTTGGGAACTCTTTTGTGTTTTTGTTTCCAAATATCTGATTCTTTAAATTATATCATGGCAGCTGTAAATGACTAAACGCCATGCGTAAACAATGTTTCATTTCGTCGGTCGCAACACATAGTGGCGTATAGCCATTTTCCAAATTTTCAGTTTCACATAGTGGCGTATAGGTTTAGAGCTAGCTAATATCCTATAATAGTTATTCCTTGTTAACTATTAAAGATACAGTTTAATAGTTTGAACCTTAAACTTTAATTTGAAAGGGAATCGGGCCACTGAGAGATAACAGTGGAGGAGTATCGACTCCGTTAGTAGTAGCATATCCTTCAAAAACGTTTAGCTCGGAGACGTATTTTGTCCTTCACGTACGCCACTATGTGTTGCGACCGACGATTTGTTATCTTTTACAATAGCATTAAATGCATAGCTTTTCAAAGCTTTTATATGGCAATCATTTTATTGAAATAAAAACTGGTACTGATAGGAAACACATAGTATATATGTGGGTGGGGGTGACCAGGTAAAACCCTACAATCGGGGACTTTCTGGTGATTTTTTAATAATAATAGCCGTATGGGGTCTCTCTATGGCTGAAAAGGCCAAAAATGGCATTATCACAACTGGAGACTTCCTTCAAGTAGGGGTAGGTCCCCGAATGTACACACATCAAAAGCCCCAGATGTGTGGAATTTCGCACAAAAAGTCCCCAGTTGGAATTTTTTTTGAATGTGTGTCCCCAGTTGGTCACTCAAACGGGAGGGGGTGCATGTGTGTGTGTGAGTGTTTGTAAACACTGACAAATGAGGACATACACAAGAATTCTGTATGCACCAACGGATGTGTAAGAACCTGTATAAGTCCATTCATGATTCCTGGACAGTTTTACTGGACCAAAAATAGTATAAAAATGCATTATATTAACAATGACTACAGTTGACAGCTGTAATAGACGAGAATTATTCAGTTTTTGTTACTGCGTGAGATAATAAAGTTCCAACATACACGGTTAAAGCACACTTCGGTCACGCAATACACAGTTCACATAGGTGCTGAGTGTACACCATTCTATATCAATCCACAATGTTATGAGTCCCGCCTATTGCGAGTAGTCATCTGACACTTGGATAGTGAAAACTATACTAGGGTCCAAGGTAAAAGTGTCTCTGCAGTTATGTGGCGTATTGCTGTCCATATTTGTCGGTGAGTATGTTTGTTGTATTTAAAGGTTCACTGAGTGTACATGTGGGGGGTGTGTTATTGTATGTTTGTGCTATGTTTAAAATCAAGGTGAGAAATAACTGCAAGTACATAGATCCACAGCAGCTGAAGGGAGTATCCCATCATGCATCTGCTTGCTCCATAGCAAATACATACAAAACATAAGTAAGAGCGGCTTAGATATTGAGAGCTATGGATAGTTTCACAATACTTTGGAGATCATATTTTTTCAAACAAAAGTCTTAACTCCCCTGATATAAGCGAGTAATTGAAAGTTGAAGTGAGGGATTTTGTGTACACTTTCTATGGCAAGTGCAGTTCTACTGTGGTGCTGCAGAGCATGATGGGATACACCTATCTGCTGCTGTGACATAGATCCTACAAGCACTTGGCATTTTGAGGCAAGTGAAAAAGTAGTCACTAAATCCTAAAACAACATCGATATAAAAAAAAAGTTACAGTGCAAAAAAAAGTAAATTTATACAAGCAAACAACACATTTTGGCATTTGACATCAATATTATCATACACAGTGCTGTTTCAGAATACATATCACATTCACATAAAAGAATTACAAATTTCTCTTTGGACCTTGTGAACCATTTTGCATCAGTAATTTCATGGTTTGTACGTCCACCTTCATATTTCTCTCCGTCCTTCCATTCATCTTATGTACATCCTACTTCTATAAGGCATACTTTTTTATATCATACTTTTTTATATTAATCTTATTCTCAAACAATAACATATGGTTGTATATAAACATACATATGGTTGTATATAAACATGTCATAGTACATGGTTAAATAGGTATTTGGAATCATATTTATCGTGCACATATCGTACAAATTCATTCTCATATAGGTATAACATAAATAAAAGAACAAATTTCTCACACAAATGATCAAGAATGTTTCTATTTTTTGGTTGGCATCTGGAATCCTAATACAAACACATTCAACGGGACCATCTGTACATTGTATTCATTATTCAGACTAATCTGGATTGGAAAGATCTAGATTAAGCACTAATCTGGATTGCAAGATCTGGATTAAGCACAAGTTCATCTCCGCCTTGCCAGTTTTAATTCAGTTTGTTGAAAGAAGATGTTAAGTGACAATGAAGTAATATATCTATCAATAAAATGAATCCATATCAATCTGAATTAAAATGCTCTGTATAGATACCCCTAACAATACAAACCCTGTCAAAATCCACACTTACCCCTGTGGAAGATTTTGGAAATACCTGCCACAGGGGGAATATGAATATTAAATGGAATGAGCGCATTTGAGTTTCATACACCCTCTGAGAAAGATTCAACCTGAATCTTCCACAGAGGGAGAGTGAGTTTCTAATGTGTTAATTCCATTTGAAATTCATACTCCCCCCTGTGGAAGATATTTCCAAAATCTTCCACAGGGGTAGTGTGGATTTTAAATGGAATAGCCCAATGAATCCATATCAATCTGAATTAAAATGCTCTGTATAGATACCCCTAACAATACAAACCCTGTCAAAGCTCTCCTGAGCATAAGTACATCACAGACTAAAGAGAAACAAACCGTTCACCAATAGGCAAAGTCCCGGTGCTGAGAATTCTTGCATATTCATGAGGGCCGATTGTGTGTGTGTGTTTAACAAATTACACCAGCATTGTGTGCCTTCGTATTAAGCCATATAGCATTATGTGTCTGCGTGTTAACACAAATGACCGTCAAAATATGCGGTATGTGCGTAGCAGCTTTGTAAGTCACACTCCTTGGAACGACTGGCCTTCATTAACCCCATGAGCACTACCTGCGGATCTAACATTCTCTCTGATTGGTCAATTACATGATATCTTCACTTTAATCACCAATCAGAATGGAGCTTTGCAAATAATTCACCCCAATTTTTTTGTGTGGTGAAATTATTCTAACAATGTTTTGATTGGTCCAATTGATAATGAAAACTTCTTTTTAGCCAATAGGCAGGTAGTTCTCATGGGGTTAACAAACGATGCTGGGACTTTGCCAGTTGGTGAATGGCCTGTATATTATAAGTAAATGAAGCACAGGATCTGTACATTTATATTAAAACAAATACAGTATTTTTTACTTAAAATGGCAGGTGATTTTCAATCAGTCTGCTCTTAATGTAAAATGGGCTATTCCATTTAAAATCCACACTACCCCTGTGGAAGATTTTGGAAATACCTACCACAGGGGGAGTATGAATATTAAATGGAATGAGCGCATTAGGTAGCTCTATTTGAGTTTCATACACCCTCTGAGAAAGATTCAACCTGAATCTTCCACAGAGGGAGAATGAGTTTCGAATGAAGCTGCTAATGTGTTAATTCCATTTGAAATTCATACTCCTCCTGTGGAAGATATTTCCAAAATCTTCCACAGGGGTAATGTGGATTTTTATGGAATAGCCCAATGCTGCATCAACTTGTAATCAATATATTGGATACTGCCTTTCCCTTGGGAGGGCTAACTTGGTTTACCAAATCTGATTAATACCAAGGAAAATCATTAATCAGAAACTTGATGCATGAAGGAGCTTGACAGAGCCAGCCATAGGCTTAAACATAAAATGTCCCAAGTTTTGAGATATATTCCCCAAATATCAAGAGCTATCTCAAGAACCACTGAACCAATACTAGGCTTGTTTGTACTCATTTTGATGCATTTTGCATGCCGATTCCAAATATGGTCATAAAAATGTAAAAATTCTGAAATTTTTTTAAATAAAAAAAATTGAAACTTGTCGTCTGCAGAGAGTAAACTTCAAGAATGCACTGGCAGTGCTACCCTGAACATCCTGACTTGAGTTCCAAAGAAATATCTCAACATAATCTTGTAAGTAGTACTCTTTCAAAACATAATGGAATAATTAAATAGTACAAACATCAACATAATATTCTATAGATACATACGTCCAATCAAAGAGCAGTGTTTGCATATCATCACATTAGTGTATTTATATACATAATACCCTCTACACCAGGTCTGTACAGTTAACACATTCCTGCTGTATCAGTGACTTCATCTATCCTGTCAAACGGAAGCCTTTGTTTCTTACGAATCTTTCCCAAAGTTACACTATATTATCTCATGATGGCTAAATACAGGTCATTTGACTATTCCAGTTGAAATCCAAACACCCCATGGAAAACACAACCTTAATCTTCCACACAGGGAGTGTGAATTTCAATGTAAGATCTACACCTCCTGTGTGGAAGATTAAGGTCAATCATATCTTCCACAGTGGGTGTATGAATTTTTATGATTTCCCTTAACAAGACCTTATGGCATGCAAGGCACTGGAATTAGAGATTACAAAATGAGTTTGCAAGCTTTTGTGATATCCATTATAAATTTTAATATAACAGCAATGACTTCAGATGAGCTCCATCTTGGTGGATACAATGAATTTGGAACGAAAGGCTCAAGTCCTCAAAGACTTTTCTAACATACCTTGCGTATTAGAGACCACAAAATAAGTCTGTAAGTGTTTGTAATATCATCGTAAATTTTAATATCACAGCAATATGACTAAAGATGAGCTCCATCTTGGCAGATACAGTCATGCAATGAATTTGGAACCAAAGGCTCAAGTCTTCAAAGACTTCTTTCTCTATACCATTTTCCACCCTGACGTGGCAGTGATGTCAACATGTTGTCGCAGCTGGTTTGTGCACGCATCTATGCTGCGTCTTTAAGCGTGTGTGTGTGCACATCAGTGATTTGTGTGAATGCTAGCGTTTTGAAGCTGCTTCCAACTAAATGCACACTGACGTCACTACCACATCAGGGTGAAAAATGGTACAACATACCTTGAGTGCAAAAATCATTACAAAGGTATATCTGCAAATCCTCTTGTAACTCTGTAGCGAGTCTGACAATTCATAATAAACTGCGCTACTATACTTTGTATGCACCTTGAGTTTGGGAGTGATATCAGCCCTTGTATGTGCTCTGTATGATCAGGTTAGCATTTGTGATTAGACACTGTCACCAGCAAAAAACGCAACGTCACTACCAAATTTGAGATAAAGCAAAGTATAGTTATAATGCATTGCAAGTCCTCATTAAATTGCTCTACGGTAACATGAAAAGTGTAACTTTGGAAAAGAATGACAAGTACACTGCTTCTCTCATCAAAGGATTGATTTCAAATTCACTGAAAGTCTGCGATTATAATACATTTGAATGATATTTTGTAAATTAATACATTGCTTCTGCTTTAATCATAGTAATACCAGCAGATTGTGTACATTGAAACTTGATTCTTTATAATGAAAAACAATATGTGACACGATCAAGGGAAATGAGTCGGTCGGATGTCGCTAATATTGATTTTGAGATATTGGCAAAAGAAAGTGTTAGAATTCTTTTTTGTTTCATATTATTTTCAGTGATTAATAAATTGACGGAACTTTGCAAAGAAAAGTTGTATCAACATGGGGTTTTCAGTTTCTGAAAGCTCTACATGTCCTTTTTAGAAACATGTATAAAACTCATTTTCGACGAGGGTCGACATTCCCCTTGATCATGTCACATATGGCTAAAATATGCATTGTGGACACATATGCAAATTATTAGCATTCTTAGCCATGAAATGATCATTTTACCTGAAAATCATACCAAATTGTCATATTTTCTTTGCGTAAATGATATTCATCAGAGTTTCTGCATTATGTATAAAGGGGTTAATTAAATTGATAAAAAATTCATGTGAAATATGATATAATACCGCATCACTCAAATTTCAAACCAATCTGAGTAATTATTTCACAAATTTCCATAATAAATCATGAAAGCTGTTAGTAATAATTTAAAGTAGCACTCATATTTACAATTCATCTTTTTGTTTTGCATTTGAAAACATTTTCTTTCGAAATAATGATAATAATTTAAATTTATTTATTACTTTGTAGATCTGATTAAGTCTGTGCCAAGAAAAACAAGACAGGCCTATACCTGAACACAACTGGACGGAAAACACAACTTAACTTTCTACATACATCTTTGAAGTTCTGAATACCAGGACCACTTTCACTATGGACCACAATGGCCTCATCCCAATAGCATAGTTCAATAACCTCAATTAAACAATCATAGTGCAAAATTTGACCTCAAGTTGCACAGTATGAGTTTTTGTACCCAAATTTTCAAAAGGTCATTCAATGAATGTAAAAATGTATTGGGGTTAAAGAACTGTGCCCTGATAGATGAGCATGTTGTGGATCCTAGTGTTTACGGCCAGAAGGTCCTATCTGCAATAGCTGCTATATAGACAATTTGACCATTTCTGCATTCTATACATATGACACCTGGCAGCTATTGCAAATAGGCCTTTCTTGCCCTAAACCCTTGATATGATTAATATGATAAGGTCTATCTGCAATAGCTGCTCTATAGACAATGTGACCATTTCTGTATTCTATGTTATACACTTAAGACACCTAGGCAGCTATTGCAGATTGGGCTTTCTTGCCCTAAACCCTCGATTTAATAATGCTGAATACCAATAATTATATTGCCACTTTTTAACCAACCTGAAGTACCAGCATCATATCACCAACCTTAATATCCAGCTAAATTAATCAGTAGTAAAATAGTTCCAAAATTTAATTTTACTTTCCCGATTAATCTGCTGTCTAATATACGATCAATTACCCCCAGACCTGGTTTAGAGGACTACGCTCTACAAAGAAGGCCACAGACATACAATCACCCCTGTGTCACAAATGGAATAGTCCATGCATCATTTTTTAGTTTGCTGTACTATTTCATGGTTAACAATTTACGACAGCCAAAGTGCCGCAAGATTATGCAATATCTGCAGAAAGGTGTTTTAAATATCATGAAAAAGAGAATTTATAAAAGCTTGTCAAAAAAAAAAGAGTCTGAAGATGGTTTCAAGTATGACAAAACTACTCAAAGATCCACTACAGAGGCATTACCCAACATCTTACATAAGTTAAACTTTTGAATTCCATGTAGCTTAACACACTCCTATTATTGCATACAGAGAACTCTTCACTTCCTTGCATAATCAGGCAAATGTAATTGGCAATTCCCCCTGCAAACTTGTGACTTTTTTTTTTCTTCTTCTTCATAATTTTCAAGCACAAACACAATATTTGTTGGGAACTAGCAAAGAACATTTCTCTCTTACCGTACCTTTTCATTTCATTCATTTATTTTACTTTTTTTTAAAGACAACAACAATTATACTCTCACAGTTATAACTCGTCTTATTTCACTCATACTTAAAATTAGTTCAACAAAATAAATAGTAACGTACATGTGCCCTGTGAAGGTCTTTGGAAATGGGTACTTCATATAATTATTTTTAAAACAGACATTAAGCACTCAAAATTCCACACATCTTGGCGTAATGTTCAGTACATCACATTCACTAATCTGCATGGACTATTCAATTCATTTTCAAAATGGGTAGAGTTGTGATTGACAAATTCAATTTTTGGCTGCTTATTCACACGCTAGTTTCCCATCAAAGCTGCTAAGGGCTACACCGAAGGCTTGTACAGCACACATAGGGTAGTTGAAGTCCATCGTGAATACGTCTTCCGCTACTCTGCCAAACTGCATGATGATGTATTCAGCTGTGGAGGAGAGAATGAAAAAATTTGTTTTCCGTTATTTTTGAAGGAAAATGAAAAAGAAATATGCAAATACTGATTTTCAAAATACAGAATATTGCCTCCAAGATGTTCAACTCCAGCAGGGCTCAAATACCGTAACTCCATAGTTAGCTTTTAAAACATGCAAACATGGAGTGCCCCATCCACAAAAGTGTAAAGGGTTTTGAGCAAATCATCGATACACATAGTTATATACGAACAAGTAAACTTGCAAATTTGTGTCTCAACCCCCATTTAGCTCACACAATTGGTAAAGCGCCCGACTTTGGTACAATTTCATGTTTTCAATATCGCTCGATAGTAAGCACATATGCTAACTATCGAATTTTTATGGTATTTGCAAGCCAAGGGTATTGTCTTAAGCTAGGCCACCTGTTTTTGAGGTCAAAGTTATGCATTACTTCCAGCAGCTTGTTAATGGTGTCACATAAATAATTCATTTATTCAACATGTATTACCACATGCAAGAAAACAAGGACAGCAGCCCTGTTTTACTACAAAAACTGCTTCAATCAACACAGGTTTAACAAAGACACAAATTTAAATTGTCCTAATTCGAAGACAAACCAAAATTAAATAATTAGCAGGGTTAAAATTTCAATTTGATGCGAACATTTTATAATCCACAGTAAAAAGTAATATGAATTTGGGGGATTATTTTACTGTGTCTTTCCCTTCTTCTTTTTGCATATTTATTGAACTTGGCATTTGTTTGTTTTTTGCATAGTGTAGTTTTCCAACTGTATTAATTTTTAAAGAAAGGTTGAACACTGATGGCGCTATTTACATTAAATATTGTTTGCATCTTTAAAAGGGGTAGTAGACACTTGTATAACGACATTAAAACATCATAAAAATGAGCAACATATAGCAAGGAAATTTCAAACTACTTTTTATCATGAATAACTCATATTATTGGGCTAAATTAAAATTTAAATATATAACACCCTCAATTTACACACAAATATACAGTTTATTATAAAAATAACCACAAAAAGGCAGAAAAAGATGAAAATGTTGATAAAGTAAATAAAATCTAAGTCAAAAATAGCTAAAAATATATTTGTATATTCGTGTTGGTATTTTAAAGGTCTAGAATTGACAGCTATGTAATGTCTTGTTAGAAACATTAATAAATGGTCACGTCAAACAACCATGCCAACAGAAGTCCCGTTCACAATGAATCTACAATAGTGAATACTTACGATCATTATCATGGACAACTTGGAAATTCTTCACCGATGCTTGCGTCACTCTGCCGTGGAAGTTGAGTACGTACGACTGAGTATCTGTAACAATAAAATCAGACAGGACCAATTAAGATTTGATTTGCAGTCTGCGCTAGCTGTGTGGTATGCCGGTCATATTAACCTAGTAAAATTTGATATCGCAATGGTATTGATGATAATATATTCCCTTCCCAGCATAATGATGATTGATACACTGTTCAAGGTACTTTGATATAGGTTACTGGTTTAATAATTAACAGAAATTTACCCCCATACTATTTGATGTCAATTAACTCAACATTTATTTTTTGGCACATGGTTTTAATGATTCAAAATGTGATCATTTATTATGTTGTTATGATGTTTTGCAAATCATTCAAATCACATTAATGTGCCACCCATAATCAGTTATTAACTCTCTCCATGCGGGTGTCGACTGCATATGACAAGTTTCAGTTTTTGTTTTTTATATTCAAAAATTTGGAATCAGCATGAACAATGCATTAAAATGAGTACAAACAAGCCTAGTATTGGTTCAGTGGTTCTTGAGATAGCTCTTGATATTTTGAGAAAATATCTCAAAACTTGGGACATTTTATGTTGAAGCCTATGGCTAGCATACAGATCATTAAAGGGACCCTAATTTATTGGGAAAAGAGCGTCTCCTTAAGGTGGTACTATACCCCTTGATAAATTTGTGAATATTTTTGCATTTTTCTCAAAAAATAATAAAAGTTATGTATATTATAGGGGCAAGGAATCCAGTTACTACACTAGGAATTTCAGTGACTCAAGACAAGCGGTACATTATTTATGATAAGAAAAGAGGTACCGCTAGTATGTACCTCATTTCTTAACATATAATGAACCACTTGTCTTGAAGCACTGAAATGTCAATGAAGTAATTGCCCCTATAATATACATAACTTTTGGAAATAGCTGCCATTTCTTTATTTATCTATTTATCCATACGCTCAAGATGTCTAGTCTTTAGGAGTCAAGTTGATTCCTAGCTGAATCTGGCTGGCTGGCTGGCCCACTTTAACGCCATGAGAACTACCTGCCGATTGGCCAAAAAGAAGTTTTCATTATCAATTGGACCTATCAGCAACTTTGTTAGAATATTTTCACCACACAAAAAAATTGGGTGAATTATTTGCAAAGCTCCATTTTGATTGGTGATTAAAGTGAAGATATCGTGTAATTGACCAATCAGTGGCAATGTTAGATCAGCAGGTAGTGCTCAGGGGGTTAAGAACTCTATCAGTATGCATGATGTACAACAATATCAGAGCACAACCAATTTAGCTGTTTATTCTACATCATAATTGAGTCCATGGCAAATGCACTAAATAATATGAGATGGCTGCTTTTGCTACTTGTTGCTTGGCATCCTTGGTAAGGAATGTCATTTTTGTAACTATTTCTTGATATGCAATAATTAACAGGGTTTCAATGGGTACATCATTGCACATGAAGAGTTCAAGCAGCCACTTCTTGCTTGATTCCTAAATAACTGGGCTCCTTAACTTTAAGAAACATTTTTTCCATTTATATTTCTAATAATTTTTGATTTCCTTCATCCTGAAGTTTTAAGATTCATTTACACTGGGTGTGACCCGAGCGACAACCACATCCCCCATTTCTCAAAACTGTAATTTTGGTATCAGAAGAAAGCTCATATTTTTCTCGTTACCCCAGTAAAATTTTACACCTGAGAGATGTTTTGTTTAGATGTTGTGAACTATCCTATAGGCAGGGCTGCCAACTTTGAAAAACACATTTCAGTATTTTTCAACCTCAAAATCAGTATTTTGCATACAAAATCCGTATTTTGAAAATATACTTACGGTTCTCAAGATATAGGCATTTTAGTGTTACTCAAAACAATAAAATACAAAGAAAGTTGAAAGGGATTACTGGCTATATCTCAAAATCAATATTCCTGAGAAACAACTTTTTTGGCTTAATCACAGCACTGTAGTGAAAGGATTAAATTTTTTTTTTTTTTTAAAGTCGCAAAAAAAAAAAAAAATCACAAGAGGTCGCCGTTGTGGGCGCTTTTGCACAGCTGTCACTAGACACATGTAAAAAAGTACAGGGGCAGTGCCCTGGTGGGTGGGTGTTCAAGCCCCAGCTTTTTATCATTCCCAAACCTGTTTGAAACCCTAAAACAGCATGTTTTCATGAGAAACACTAATTTTCAAAGAGCTTCCATTTCCAAGTTACAGCACTTTGAAATGTCCACTCCCTATACTAAACCATGTATGAAGCATTTTTTAAACTTTTGCACTGGCTTTATTATATTATATGACCTATGCATCTGACTTACACATATGTGAAGCCCAATTTAAAACTAATAATTCATTGATTTAAGTGGACCACCCCCCCCCCCCCCCGGACCATCCCCACCCCAATGTGCCAAAGTCATGAGCAAAAACAATGTAGGAAACCATCTTGTAGGCTTAAATATTCTTTTCACCATGGAGCTACAGAGTTAACTAAATACCTTCAGAAGACATAACCTGTCATAGCAGTTGAATGGTTAATGAAAAATAATAATGTGCATGCACCATTTCGAGATATGACTCTTGTAGGCATATTAACTATTAATTTTAATGTGCATGCATCAACCGAAAGTCGAAAGAAAAACGGTGTCGGAAACCAACTTGTAGGCCTATTCTTTTGCACCAATAGCGCTAAATAGTTGACTAAATACCTTCAGAAGACATAGCATAATGTAGCACGGGATGTAGCAGTTAGATGGTTAATAAAAAAACCCAATAAAATACAAATAAAACAAATTATTTAATAGGCCTACAAGATGGTTTCAACACAATTTTTCCTGACTTTCGAATTGTGCATGCACATTAATATTTTTCATTATAAACATGCAACTGCTACTATGCTATGTCTTCTGAAGGTATTTAGTTAACTATTTAGCTCTATTTGTGCAAAAGAATAGGTCTACAAGATGTATTCCGACATCGTTTTCCTACCGATCGTGCATGCACATTATATTATTTATTAATGGACGGAAATGTGGCACGTTCCATATTTTCGGTTTTAAACTTTGGAATGCGGGATTGGGGACAGTTGGCAGGTCTGTATTTTGCCAAATACTGAGCAGTGAAAATCTCTGAATAGCCTTACTTTTAATACATATATCAAACTTTTTGAAAAACGTATTTTAGGACACAAATCCGTACTCCCGTATTCTTGACCAATTTCCATACGAAATACGGAAAATTCGTACTAGTTGGCAGCCCTGTATAGGGCATTGTTATACACATTTGAAGATCTTGTTTCCAAACCATTTTAAGTCCACAAACACATGTTTCTGATTTACCTGTGCGATATTACAATGGGTTGTGATGCTATAGATATAGTAATTTCAGTTGGATGCACCATTACAAAGCAAACAGTGGATGGATGCACAGTAAAAATACTGTGTGAGGCCTTTGGTTCCCAAACAAGAACAATAGTCTGCATATTGTTAAGCAGCATTGTTGTGGTAAATAATGGCTTGTTGATGATACAACTCATTGTTGCTATTAATGTCAAACTTGTCAAAGTAATTGTGATTGTATCACACAAGTAAATAAGAAACATGTGGTTGTGGACTTAACATAGTTTGGAAACAAGCTCTTCATTTTCAATTCTCATATAAGAAAGGGCTGGAGCGAAACAACTCAAAATCGGGGGGGAAATTATTTGAATGTAAGAAATCAGAACATGAAAAGATTGGAACATGTCCCTTTTACGTTCTTAATCATCATACATGTAGTACCATAGTTAGAGGACGCTAAACGTGAAAAAAAAAGGTCCCCTGCGCGTGCACAACCAATCACACACATCCAACTGTAAAATATTCAAGATATGGCCGATCCTAACAGGCCACTCAGGTATCGGAGGAGCTAGTACAAGTAGGTCAATTCATTTAAAACAAAGTCTTCCACCCACCCACACATATGCAATGTCCTGTTTGCAGACATTAACAGTTCCCACTCAAGAGGGATGTCGACTTCTTAATTCTTATCCCAGGTATACTTGATGCTGACAAGTTGTTTTGATCATCATCATTCTCGTTCGGCTTTTTTGTTTTCTTTATTACTAATTCAATTGGACAGATCGCATGCTGCGGGTTATCCACATAGTGTTTTAAAACTGGACCGATCAACAGCATTAGAGGAAGTAATGTGGGTCACTTAAAGTGTAATTGGACTATTCCAGTTGAAATCCACACTACCCCTGTGGAAGATTTTGGAAATATCTTCTACAGGAGGAGTATGAATTTCAAATGGAAATCAACACCATTTGAAACTCACCCTCCCTCAGTTCTCAGAGGGTGTATGAAGTTCAAATGGCACTGCCTAATGTGTTCATTCTATTTGAAATTCAAACTTCCCCGGTGGAAGATATTTCCAAAATCCTCCACAGGGGGAGTGTGGATATTAAATGGAATAGCCCATTTTATGCCAATTCAACAGATAAAATTGGTGTGAAATGTGCTCATTTGTGTGCAAAGAAAAATTCTGCCATTGCAACAAATTTTGTAAATCATTTAAATCATAATTTCTTGGGCTTGCATCGTTATTTACAATCCTAGCAAATTTTATGTGTGTCTTTAATATACCCTGATAGGGTGAAACATATACACCGCCTCATTTTTCATTAGTTAATGACCACTAAGATACAGTGAGATAGTGGGAGCACCAACTATGGACTCCGGTAATATAGTACAAGTGACTGAGGTTCAATCCCTGCTGTATCACTTGATTTTTCAGCTTTCTCAATTTTTCAGTTTGCCCAAGATTAACCCCAACACCACAAATTACCACAGGCTGGGCACCTCCCCTTCCAGATGCGTGGACGTGGGTAACACACAGGCCACCTCCGATGTCAGTGTAAGGGTTAACGTAGACTTCTCCGTAGTCCACTTGCCAATTGTGCATACTCTGGCTATTACATTTAAGCTTAAAACTCTGATTCAATTATTTGTGCACAATTGATAGATTTTCACATCTGATCTTTTCAGTCACCTTACTCCCTCTGTTTGTTAGCTTCCCAAGTGGACTACTGACTTTGGATTGCGGTTTACATTTTTAACACGGGACTCAATGGAGAGTTAGGCCAATTTCTGGCCTAACTAAAATTGGTCATGATGTAATGCAACTTTAAATGAATCTGACTTGTGATTGGTCGCCCAGATCTCGTTATTGTTTAAACCCTCCCGGCGCGTACCAGTACCATTAACTATACATGGTACACAATTATCAATGGAATGCGGCGCTTTTGTGCTGGCGCGAAAGTTGGTGGATGAACGTACGCATCTAGCGCGTATTGTACCACCATGCTTAGTCCTGTGGTTAGATTTGATTGATAAACAAGTATGATTGACAGTGTGTTTTAGAAAACGAAGTCCCGGGGTAAAGTTCTGCTTAAAAGTGAAAGTCCATAGTCGATTTTTACTAACTCGGGCTTTTGCGAATAATAAACTGGCAGATTCTAAAATTAGAATTGTTCAGTATTGAAGTGCCATTATAGTTATGCCATTATGATATGTTGCATTCAATAATATAAGCCTACGTATACTTTACTTTAACTGTCACAAATATAATTATATAAACTTTTTCATAACCATTTTATACTAGTATTTTGATGTAATAAATATCAGTATAATTTCGAGTTCAACTGAATGCGTTCATCATGATTAATCACATATTTTTATTTATCAAAAATCGACTATGGCATAGTCTAGGGTTAACGTGGATTTACAATGCACACGGGTCACCGAAAATAGTGTTTACGGTCCAAATTCAAACTACTACACAATATTGTACAACAAGATATCAACTTGGTCTTATAACCTTTAATTACTGTACAACATAAAGCATTGCAGGCATAATGGGCTATTCCATTTAAAATCCACACTACCCCTGTGGAAGATTTTGGAAATATCTTCCACAGGGGGAGTATGAATTTCAAATGGAATGAACACATTAGCAGCTCCATTTGAAATTCACCCTCCCTCAGGGAAAGATGCATGTTCAATCTTTCTCAGAGGATGTATGAAATTCAAATAGAGCTGCTTAATGTGTTCAATCCATTTGAAATTCATACTCCCCCTGTGGAAGATATTTCCAAAGTCTTCCACAGGGGTAGTGTGGATTTTAAATGGAATAGCCCAATGATATGAATGTCTGAAGAGATCAGACAGATCACAGATAACACTTGAGAGACATTTTGAACGGAGCTAATGTCACAAAGCTTTTAAAACACTTCTAATTTACCAGTCAATCGGTGAAACAAGGCCGGACGCACGCCCCGCAATCTATCTACGCCATTACATAAGTACCACACACACATTGCAGGAGAGAGTAGAGGCCTGTGTGTTCATTTGATCCATCCTATTCCTGAATGGAACAATTTGATTATTCAAAACTGGTTTTTCAAAAATACTCAGACAGGCCTACTTTTGACAGAAAAGTTACTCGCCAGTGATAAGAGCATGTGTTAATGCTCTGCATACTAGCCATAGGCTTCAACATAAAAGTCCCAAGTTTACAGATATTTTCTCAATATATCAAGAGCTATCTCAATAAAGAACCACTGAACCAATACTAGGCTTGTTTGTACTCATTGTAATGCGTTTTTCATGCTGATTTCAAATATGGTCATGAAAATGTATAATTCTGAAATTTTTTGAATTTTAAATTTTTGATGAAACTTTTTGTCTGCAGTCGACACCCGTGTGGAATCAGTAAACCTGCTGACAGAAAAATTACTCGCCAGTGATGTGAGGGCAAATGTTAAGATACAGCCCCAGATATAATACTTTGCAACCTAAATAAGATCAAAATCTGCATATCTGTACTAATCCACATCTATAAGCTCTGTGTAAACATCCTCAATTTGCAGACCTGAAACATGGTGACCCTATGACTACTGCATTCAAGAATATCACTGATACATATTTGTACTAATCCATATCTAAAAGCTCTGTGTAAACATCCTCAATTTGCAGACCTTAAATATGGTGACCCTGAGACTACTGCATTCAAGAAAATCACTGGTTCGTATTTGTACTAATCCGCATCTAAAAGCTTTATGTAAACATCCTCAATTTGCAGACATTAAACACTGTGACCCTGTAACTAACTGCATTCAAGAATATCACCGATACATATCTGTACTAATCCACATCTCAAAGTTCGACTGTGTAAACATCCTCAATTTGCAGACGTTAAACACGGTGACCCTATGACTACTGCATAAAAAGAATATCACTAATCCATATCTGTACTAATCTACACCTAAAAGCTCTGTGTAAACATCCTCAATTTACAGACCTTAAACATGGTGACCCTATGACTACTGCATTCAAGAAAATCATTGATTCTCATTTAAGCATTCACTAAATAGCACATTCATCTTCATTTTGAATAGAAGATTATTCCATTGAATCTATTGACCACCCCAAAAAACATTTCAGTTCAGTTCAACAAAATATAATGTTCATTGCTATCGTGACTAATCAAATGTGATGTGATCAAAGCTAAAAATGGACTGGATTCTGTGAAAATTGACTTTCAGAAGTACCAAAATAAGCATGCAGGCTTGTTTAATGGGGATACTAAAATTGTTAAAATCTCACAACTTGCAACTTATCTTAATACTAATTATAGAGAGTTTGTCCGTCTGTCCATGGCTATTGCGTGGCGTGGAGCTATCGCGTGCTACGCAGAGCGGAATGCTGGAGTATCAACGGCGTGTCTTGGCGAGTACCGGACGGGTGCGGTGAGGGTGCAGTGCGGTCCGGACCGGTTAAGGCCTATAACCCATTATATTAGGCCCGCGTTCATAATTCACATTTCTCCCGATTGATTTCATTACTTTAGTAACGGCCTACATCCAAATACTGGGGGTAGTTTCGGGGTCCCCCAATGTACTAGCAGGGCACTCAGGGCTTGGAAGAGGCGTAACGATTGGTTTCAGATTATGGATACCGAAGTAAGCATCACAGCTACAAAACAGAGTTGTGTCAATTTGGGTCTTGATCACAAAGAGACGCAGGCCTATATCATAATAGTTTAAAAGGTCAGGGCAGGTATATGAGTAACGGGTGTTTGGTAATTAGAGATAGGCCTATTATGAGTACCACCCAACCCGAGAACCGCGAAATCTAGTATAACTTAATTTTGATGTTGTTTTCAGCACAACTAGTGGCGGCGCCAGGATTTTTTTGGGGGGGGGGCAAAGTGAATTTCAGGTGGGAAAAATCAACAAAATGTGCGCAGAATTAACGCAAAAAGTTTAAATTGTTGTCATTCTAGGTTTTTATGGGGGGCAACAGGAGCAAGAGTTCTGACTGGGGGTATTCCCCCCCCGTGGCACCGCCATTGAGCACAACATAGTGTTAACAATGTGCAAACTAAGCAGAAAAATAGTCACATTTGATATATTGTTGCATGTTAGTTGATACCTTTGGTTGATCACATTATATATACAGCATCAGGTTGTAGCTAGCAGAATTTGAGTGTCGGATGGCAATTTACAGAATTTGCTTGATTTAGTAAAATTTCAACAAAATGGACACTTTAAGGATAAATTTGGTAAAATACACATTTTTTTTCTGGTTTCAGTAGTGGGCTCTATGTGTAGCATCAAAATGAACCTTCAGTGGTGAGCTCTAGAAGTATGTGATGGGCTCCACCGCCCATGATATACAGTAAGCCAAAACATTAAGGTACCAGTTATGTTCACCTCAATATATCCTTAACAAAGACAAACATTTCAAAATTAAGACAAGTAGCCAATACCTAGTTTCTCTGTTAAGCCCTTATTTGTTGAAATTGGTTGAGAAATTAAAAAAACAGTGATCTAAAACCTAGGGAAGAAACAAAACCAGAAGTTGCACTTTTGTGTTCAAATCAATGAAAGCATGATGCTGGTGATAACGTGCTAATCAATGGAGGCACTGTGCTAATTCTCTTGTTCGAGCGAGAACACTTTGTGTACAAATCAATAGGGCTTGCAATGGAGCAAACTGCAACTTTTGATTTAGTTTCTTCCTTAGGTTTTTGGATTGTCGTGTCTTTAATTGTACACCAATTTCAACAAATAAGGTCTTAAATGAGAGCTAAAGAGAGCAGGTATTGGTTGCTTGTTTTAATTTGACATATTTGTCTTTGTTTAGGATATACAGGTGGTGAACACAACTGGTACCTTAATTCTTTGGCTTACTGTACATCAATTTGTTTTGTAAGGACTACTAAGTATAATCCGCATAAACGTGTCGTGAAAATGCTACATGTGACTCGACCATGTCCTGTGTGATGCCTATGTGACTATATGGAATTGGATAGATTATATTAGATAAGACAGTGAATTTTGGAGCCATTTAACTGATTGTATAGATCTCAGCTGGAATTAGATAGCTCATACAACTAACAGTTTGGTGTGATTTAAGTGATAGCAGAGATAGCTACAAGTGATGCTGTGATGAGAATGCATATATGTTCATATATGATAGGCCTGCTAAGAATATGTGATTTTGGAGGCCAATTTTCCACAAAAAAAAACACAAATTGTGATTTCTCGCCAAAAATGCAAAATCTAAAAAAAAAAATTCTTAAATTCTTTCTGTTTTTGCAATTTTTAATTTTTGTGTGTGAAATGATTGCAGCACTTGGCTCTAGGTCAAGGGACTCTCCAAATCCGTCCAAAAAATCTCAAATAATGCAATTTCGTATCAACAGCCCTACTTACCATCATTCCAAACTGGTGTTTTATTGTGTAACTCCAATAAGTTCTCCAGCTTCTTGGCCTTAAACCTTTCCAGTAATGACTCGTGCTCCTGAAATAATGAATGGAAGAAGAAAAAAAAATTCCATTAATACAAATATAATGAAGAGATTGAAATGTATTCATTACTAGCTCCAGTTCTGAAAGAAATCCCAATTTTTTTTAATAATGTGAAATGTGAAATTTGCCATGTCTTGTTATTTTTGGCGGGTCAAACATTTCAAATTGAATCTTTGTTTTGATCAAATACTGCCTAGCTACAGCTATAAAGCTTAAATTTAGCAAAGTGTCTAGAGTCTGGGTTACCACACCAACAGCAGCCTGCTACAAAACATACTTTGCTGTTTTTCTATAACATAATTGGGCTATTCCATTTGAAGTCTACACACCCCTTATGGATGACATGACCTGAATCTCCCACACAGGAGGTGTAGATTTCAAATGGTGTCACCCATTCAGGGAGCCCCATTTGAAACTCACACTCCTTTCGTGGAAGATTAAGGTAATGTCTTCCATATGGGTGTATGGATTTTACCTGGAATATCCCATTTTGTAGCAGAGGGCACTGAATGGGCAATTCTATTTGAAATTCACACTCCCTGTGTGGAAGATTAAGGTCATGTCTTCCGTAGAAGTTGTAAGCATACCACCCGGAACAGCCCATTATGCGGCACATTTTGCTGCATGTGGCAATGTATAATCAAGATTGATGTCAGTTGCTACCATTTTTCAAGATTTCAAAGATCTTGAATGCATATCTCACCAACTTGTGTTTTTCCCTCTTTATTTCCTCCTCTCAAACTAAAACATACACTATGGACCACAATGGCCTCATCCCAATGGCATAGTTCGATAACCTCAATTAAACAATAATAGGGCAATATTTCACCTCAGGTTATTGAGTATGAGTTTTTGTACCCAAATTTTCAAAGGTCATTCAATGAATGTGCAAATGTATTGGGGTTAAAGAAGTGCTAGCCCTGATAGATGAGCATGTTGTGGCTCCTAGTGACAAGTCAATGCTCTATATGTATCCTTGTTTTCACAGAAGATGCTGATCTTAATTATAATCTATCATCATATACAATTTCATTCAAAAGTATCAAATCAAATCTTTCTATATTGATTCAGAACTCAGTTCACACTCGCAAGTCAATTTCAATTGAGCTTTCAAAGCTGAAATCACTTCAAATTTTCAGCTTAGTAAACAGTTTTCTTTGTAATAAACTCATTCCGTTAATGAAAACAGAGGCTTTACCATTTTCAATCACTTTCCTAGTATTAAGTAATATGGGTTACTTATTCCATTTAAAATCCACACTCCCCCTGTGGAAGATTTTGGAAATATCTGCCATGGGGGAGAATGTTTTTCAAATGTAATTGGTCAAGGTTAATCATTTTGAAACCCATTCTCCCCAGTATTTTGGCTTACCTATATCTTCCACAGCTGGAGTGAGTCTTTCAAATGGAAGTTACCCAACTGTCTATTCTATTTGAAACTCATACTCCCTCTGTGGAAGACTTCAGCTAAATCTTCCACAGGGGTAGTGTGGATTTTAAATGGAATAGCCCATTGCAGACGTTGAGTCCTAGCCGTAGGAGTGGTTGCCGAGAAAAAGGGATGGCAACTTTGTATCAAAGCCACAGTCTGCCAAATCCCAAAGTTTCTGCAGCAAAACTTCTTACTTTCTGGCCAAATGGTTAACCTGGGCTGAACCATGCTGTAGCATTGCAAATTTGACCTCTTGCGTGACCCCTATTGCTGGCAGTTTCCCTATTTTGTGGGGGAGCAGATGTATGATACTTTGAGTACATATTCTGTGAAGTCAGAAATTGTCCGAAAACACCTCACTATTAAGCATTTACTTGCAGTTCGCCATTATGCACTATGTGCGGGGAGAGCCTCGAACTGGCAGCATACATGAATGGGAATTGAACTAGTCATAACGTTCTGTGTAAGGTTACATAATTCTTCCTTTCATGTATGCTGCCAGTTCGAGGCTCTCCCCGCACATAGTGCATAATGGCGGAACCGTGCAAGTAGCGAATAAACAAGCGTGTATGAGCTTTAGTGCAAAAAATCTATTTTGCCAATATAAGGAATGTGTGACCACTTTCCCTTTCCTTGCCCTCCTTATACAAGCGCTGCCCAGCAGTGTCATTTAAAAGCTCCCTGTGACTTTCAGACATAACAAGGCATAAAGCATACACTTGCTGTCATTAACCCGTCTCCATACCACAGATTTTGTAATCCAACGCTCACCATCCTTTTAAAATTCAAACAAATACTTGGTAGGATGTCTTTTGGGAAATAAAGCTCTTTAGCTCTCTCCACGCGGGTGTCGACTGCAGACAACAAATTTAAAAAAAATTCATTCTGAAATTTTTCATTACCACATTTGGAATCATGATGAAAAATGCAAGAAAATGAGTACAAACAAGCCTAGTATTGGTTCAGTGGTTCTTTAGCTAGCTCTTAATATTTTGAGAAAATATCACAAAATTTTGATTGTTTTTATGTTGAAGGCTATGGCTAGCACGCAGAGCATTAGTAGTGGTGTATCTGTAAACGGTCGCTCGGTCAATGCAACCTGGGAATCAATCGGTGAGTATCAAATACAATAACCAATTGCTAATATGCTCATGACTGAATTCATCCTCCCGTGGGGGAGATTTGAATGGTAGGTATAGGGTCATGAAAAGCTGTTATTACAATTGCAAACATTGATTATGAATCAGCGACTATCACAAACTGTCTAATGTTACAAAAAAAACTATCTGGCTGTTCACATTTAGCAGCGTATGGCCCAAAGGTTAACCAAACCACTGCATCAATTGTGTTGGCATGGACAGGGGGTAATTGGTACCGTTTTGGCTGTGTTATTAGGGGGCTATCATATCATTTTCTTCGGAAGGGTGGTCCCAAATATACTGAAAGAAGGGGTCATAAATTTTTGGAAAGAAAAATAGGGGGGTCATAAAATTGTTGATGTCCAAAATGTAGGGAGTCACAAGATGACCACAGATAGTGTGTTTATTTTATTCAAAAAGACTGATTTCATTACAATTTTAACCTGTTCAGTGGGCAAGGTGTATCGGTGGTAGTGGGTCATAAAATTTTTGTTGCTGAAATAGGGGGGTCGCTATTTTATTGATGCCGACTTTTTGTAAATTTGGGACCCCCCTTGTGAAGAAAATGATAGCCCCCTAAAGGATTTGAGCAAGAACCTTGAAAACAGAGAATTTAATTCATAAGGAAAAAAGTCTTCTTTTGTTCTTCTTTGCTAAACGAAGAGGTAATGGCCAACTAACTGTGGTGGTTGATGGGAATTTGAATGTGAACTAATTCAATATTTGCACTGTTGGTCTACAAGCGCTTTGAATTTGATTGATTTCAATTATGTGTAAGTTGAGACATGCGTAACCATTACAAATATAACAAAAAATCAGGTTTGATAAAATTCATATTAAAAGAGTTTACTTTATAGCTTTAACCCCTGTTCAACTATCGTGGCTTTAATGAATGTTTTTGCTTATTTGCTTGCTTGTTTTTTCGCCAAATTACATTTACTGTAACAAAATACAAGACAAAAATGTATCTTCAATATCAGCAACATTGATAAGCAAGCACATACTCTACCAGGTATAGATATTGGTGAAGGATGCGATCCTAATCCTAACGATATATGCTATAGGCAACTGCATATCCACTAAATCTACTGTGCGTAACGTTGCATTCCTCCGAGACAACATGAAATCATCTAATGTTCTGTTTATAGCAATGTTGATAGGGGTTATTACATCATGCACACAATACCACCTCTAATGTCAAGACTGGCTGGCCCAAGACTAGACTTGTTTGTACTTAATGTGATGCATTTTCTGGTAGATTTAAAATATTGTCATAAAAATGAAAAATCAAAACAGTTTTGAAATTAAATTTTCTTTAATCTGTCGACTGCACCCTTCATTGGGCTATTCAATTTACAATCCATACTCCCCCTGTGGAAGATTTAGCTAAGGGACCGTTCATAAATACTTTGGTGGGGGGACTGGGCAAAGTGTGGGGGGACACAAAAAGTTTTGAGTTGCACAAAGGGGGGGACCAAAAAGTTTTGGTTACTAAAGGAGGGGGGTCAAAAAAGTTTAAAACAAAAAAATACCAAAACATCAAGAACATACAAAATGTTTCCGCGCTACGCGCGCATATGTACCAGTAAAGCCCTTTTTATCACGATGCACGATTATGGCCCAAAATAGTGTAAAATACATTTTTGGCGTGCTACGTGTGCTCATTACCGGTGTCCCATTAAAGCCTTTTTGGAATCTCAAAGATTTTACATGTATTCTACAGTCGCTATAAGAAAAGGGTGATTATGTATGTATCCCACTGATATAAATACCGGGTCAAAATGATGCAACCAGGATTTTTTTTTGTCTTTGCCCCAAAATTTATATTTTACCACCCTGACCAAGAAAGCTGGCTACGCCCCTGATAAACAAGTCTTAAGTATTAAAAATCTTGAGTATGTGCCCAGATGTTGCTCTGAATTTCCAATGGATAGCGACGGGGGCAGGTGGGGGCATGTGTCCTGGGCGCCACTCTTAGGGGGCGCCAAATTGACCAATTCAGCATCGATTCTGAGCCACTCTAAAAGCGATGAAAGTCAAAATTTTCAGCGCTTATGCTGCATTTCAGACAAAGTCATTTGAAACATCAATTTAAGACCGATATTCTTTCATTATAACCAAAATTAATTAGTTGTAGGCCCTATTTGGGCTCCCGGCGCAATAATTATTTCAAGAATCGGGAGCGACACCTATCCTTAGCCCTGGGTGCCACAAGCCCTAGCTACACCACTGTCAATTTCCTTTTTGTGTTACTTTTATTTATTTAATCATGTACACTGGTCACAAAAATTAGAATGCATAAATTGAAATTAAACTTCATACAAGTCACAGCATATGAAAAACACCTTGAACTTTCAGGCCTATAATTGCGACTGAGTTTGCACAAATGGAGTAGCCCCCCTCCCCAGACTGTTTTTAACCTCTTGGAAAGGGGGGGGGGTCAAAAAAGTTTTATATGTCTAAAGAGGGGGGGTCAAAAAAGTTTTAGGTTCTCTGGAGGGGGGTCAAAAAAGTTTTGACTCCAAAAATTCCAAGTGCCCAGCCCCCCACCAAAGTATTTCTGAACGGTCCCTAAAGTCTTCCTCAGAGGGAGTATGAGTTTTGAACAGAATAGATAATTGGGCAACTTCCATTTGAAATACTACAGTTGTGGAAGATATAGCTTAAGCTATAACACAGGGGGAGTATGGGTTTCAAAATAATTAACTCTGACCAATTACAATTGAAAAACATACTCCCTCTGTGGAATATATTTCCAAAATCTTCCACAGAAGGGATGTGGATTTCAACTGGAATACCCCATTTATCAGAGACATGGTGAATATTAGGAACATGACTGATGGGAAAAATGGAACTACTCAATATTGCAGTAGAGGATAAAAATTGTCTCGCATGAAACAAATGTGATTTTGTGATGGTTCTTGAACATGAGCGATCTCATGGGAGTCTAGGTTTTAATCTCTAGAAATGTCATAGAAATAAGGTGAATAGATGGTACTCCTGAAAATTGATTATACAATAATAATATTTGATGTTTGAAGTTGAAGGACCTGTGGCCATTGAATTGGTTATGTCAAACCATGTACATTCAATGGATTTGCATTTATTGTGGTTGTGGTTTGGAAATAAGATGAATTAAATGAACACAGTAGAGGTTTCAAGGTTAACTGAATACCATCTGCTGAAGATAGCAGGGAAGCAAATGTCTCTAATTAGCTGCTATCTAATGAAGACAGCATACATGTAAAAGCAGTGTCGGTTAAAGGTGCTGTCTACTGAAGATAGCATAAAAATAATGTTTGGTAAAAGTGCTATCTACTGAAGGTAAGCAATGTTTGGTCAAAGGTGCTGTCTACTGAAGTTGGCATAAAAGCTGTGTTTGGTCAAAGGTGCTATCTACTGAAGATAGCATAAAAGCAACGTTTTGTCAAATGTGCTATCCACTGAAGATAGTAGGAAGCAATGTTTGGTTAAAGGTGCTGTCCACTTAAGATAACAGGAAAGCAATGTTTGGTCAAAGATGCTATCTACTGTAGATAGCAGAAAAGCAATGTTTGGTGAAAGCTGTTATCCACTGAAGATAGCATAAAAGCAATGTTTGGTCAAAGGTGCTGTCCACTGAAGATAGCAGAAAGGCAATGTTTGGACAAAGGAGCTATCCACTGAAGATAGTAGGGAAGCAATGTTTGGTCAAAAGTGCTGTCCTTTGAAGATATAGCAGGGAAGCAATGTTTGGTCAAAAGTGCTGTCTACTGAAGATAGCGTGGAAACAATGTTTGGTCAATGGTGCACCTATTGAAGATAGCATGGATGCAATGTTTGGTCAAAAGTGCTATCCACTCAAAATAGCAGGGAAGCAATGTTTGGTCAAAAGTGCTGTCTACTGTTAGTTAGCATGGAAGCAGTGTTTGGTCAAAGGTGCTGTCTACTGAAGATAGCAGAAAAAAGTATTTGGATAAAAAAGCTATCCACTGAAGATAGTAGGTAAAGCAATGTTTGGTCAAAGGTGCTATCTACTGAAGATAGCATGTAAGCAATGTTTGGTCAAAAGTGCACCTATTGAAGATAGCATGGATGCAATGTTTGGTCAAAAGTGCTATCCACTCAAAATAGCAGGGAAGCAATGTTTGGTCAAAAGTGCTGTCTACTGTTAGTTAGCATGGAAGCAGTGTTTGGTCAAAGGTGCTGTCTACTGAAGATAGCAGAAAAAAGTATTTGGATAAAAAGCTATCCACTGAAGATAGTAGGTAAAGCAATGTTTGGTCAAAGGTGCTATCTACTGAAGATAGCATGTAAGCAATGTTTGGTCAAAAGTGCTGTCTACTGAAGATAGCGTGGAAACAATGTTTGGTCAATGGTGCTGTCTTCTGAAGATAGCAGAAAAGAAATGTTTGGACAAAGGAGCTACCCACTGAAGATAGCATGGAAGCAATGTTTGGTCAAAGGTACTGTCTACTGAAGATAGCATGTAAGCAATGTTTGATCGAAGGTGCTGTCTACTGTAGATAGCATGGAAATAATGTTTGGTCAAAGATGCTACCTACTGAAAATACCAGAAAAAGCAATGTTTGGTCAAAGATGCTATCCACTGGCAATATCAGTGAAGCAATGTTTGGTCAAATATGCTACTGAAGATAGCAAAGATACTCTGTGTACTGTAAATTGCAGTAACGCATGTTTTTCTAAACATGAACAGTTCAGGTGCTACTTAAAATGACATCAAATAATTACAATAATATAATATCTCCAATGTCTACTTCATTGTTAAAACCAGAGTGATAACAAAATGCAAGAAAAACAAAAACCTTTGCATCGTCATTAAAAGTACAAATTATGATCAAATTTCACATCCTTTAGTCTATCAATGCGTCTGTTCATCTCCTTTTCTTGATCAGCAAACCCCCTATCCCTACAAATTTGTGATTAAGCCCATTTTGTGAGGCATTTTAGCACTAACAAAACTATGCGCTGTCTCCTCCACCTCATCATCATCATATTCTATTCTTTACCTAGTATAATGTGCCTCTACATGTCTTAAAAATCAAGTCAAATTAATTACCCCGTTTCATCTGATTTTCCAAGTTCACAAAAACAGTCCTGTCACTACTTGAATCGTCTCAAAAGGGTAATCATACCCTTGTGGCATAGAATCGAGATCAGGGGACCTGGATGAAACAGTGTTTTTTTTTTTTTTTTGAGATGACACACGTGCGTCCCAGAAAAATTGTCCTGTCACATCTTGACTGCAAGTTATTGAATATACTGAATTAATTATTAACCAAATAGATCTTCAACATTGGCCCAAGTAAATGTCAGACACAGAACTGATTGATATCCCAGACTTCTAGTCAAGTCATCGTCCTGAAAATTAAATAATTGATGCGCTCGGACAAGTTGTTGTATCTGCGATTGTGCAAGGGAATGAGAACCTGTCAATTTGAAATTCTAAAATCAGAATCAAGGTGTGACAATCTAATTTAACCTTTACCTTAACCCTATTGGCTTTGGATATGGATTTTCTTCAAACTTACGCACAATGCAAAATATTGTCTCCTTTATGAAGCCATTAAGTGTGAATGTGAAATAATTAGCACAATTAGCACGCCAAGGCACCAAAACCAAATTTGTTTGACCTTCCGATCGACTGTCTATGCTGCTTTGATGCTTGTTATTAATTAACTACTAATTAATGAGAATTAATGCTAAATTTATACTGGACAATATCAATGCATACACCCCCTATGGAAGATATGCCCTCAATATCAGACTCGAGGAGTGTAGATTTCAAATGGACTCACCCATTCAGGTAACCCCATTTGAAATTCACGCTCCCGGTGTGGAAGATTAAAGTAATGTCTTCCATAGAGTGTGCATACAGTGCCTGAGTGACATTTTTGGTTCATTATTATCTTGATTGTTTACTTACATTTCTTGGTCTAACAGCTACTCTCTCATGGTCCAGACTCATACCAGGAATCACCACAGTCATCTTTCGTGGGCCTTTGAAACCCAAAACATTTGTTTCCTGTAAAAAAATAATTTAAACAGTGCGGTCAGGTTAAAGAAACTATTTCAGATATCGTAAGTCTTTCAATGCATTAGTAAGAGAGTAAGGCATCAAGGCACTAGGGCTGATTCCCAACCCCATGAATATATGCAATGGGCTATTCCAGCTGAAATCCACACTACCCCTGTGGAAGATTTTGTAAATATCTTCCACAGAGGAGGTATGTTTGTCAAATGTAATTGGTCAGGGTTAATCATTTTGAAAAGCTATACTCCCCCTGTATTATGGCTTTACCTATATCTTCTACAACTGGAGTGAGCATTTCAAATGGACGTTACCCAATTGTCTCTTGTATTCAAAACTCATACTCCTTCTGAGGAAGATTTTAGCTAAATCTTTCACAGGGGTAGTGTGGATTTTAAATGGAATAGCGCAATGTGTGTGATTCAATCATATTTTATTATTTGTAAACCTGCAGATGTAAATGTACACAGAAGTCATTAAGGGGTACTACACCCTGTCCAATTTTGTGCCTATTTTTGCATTTTTCTCAAAAATTATAGCACATTGGTGACAAGTAAGATATTGATTAGCAAGACTAGTAGTTATTGATATATTATTCAAATATTGCTTTTCCCTCATTTTTGACTGTAACTCCACAACTGTTGTCTGTGCTGAAATAAAATTTCCAGTGCAGTAGTTGTAGTCCTTGCCCCTATAATATACATATCTTACTTGTCCCCAATGCGCTATAATTTTTGAGAAAAAAACCAAAATGGGCACAAAATTGAGCAGGGGTGTAGTACCCCCTTAATATCTCACAATTAACCACAAAGTGCACAATTGTTCCAATTCCGCACTATATAACCCACATTTGCATATGTATCATTTCTTACTGAACAAACAACACACGTAATCACCATGAGTAAGTCCGCGTACATGTGCATTGCATATTAAATGCGCTTTAAAACAACGAACGGAAAATATAGTTTCATAGTCTTTTTAAAAAAATGTTATTTTCATAAAGTAAATTTGTAAAATGGCAGTAATAAATGATAATAATATCTTTGCCGCATCTCTTTAAGGTCACTGCGTGAAATTGTTGGGTTTGTGTTGGGCCTCGGTATTTATCCTTGGGAGCATAACCTCAGCCCAAAACAAAACCATCCGAACTAACGCAATGACTTCAAAACAAATAGCACACATCGTCACTGGGCGGGAAAAACCTCATATGTACTTTTTGCCCTTGAACATGGATGCAGCAAACCATTCAATATAAAGTCTACACCTACAAGGCTTTATCCATTATCAAGGGCCAAAAGTAAATAATGAGGAAGTTGTCTGCATGTACTTTTGGCCCTTCAACATGGATGAAACAACCTCTTCAATATAAAGTCTACACCTACAAGGCTTTATCCATGTTCAAGGGCCAAAAGTACATGAGGTTTTTCCCGCCCAGGGACGACATGTATTATTGTCTAAATAATGTGTGGTTTGAGCCCCTCGTTCTGTCTGGAGTTTGTTTTCATTTGTCAAGTGTATGACAGTGCAAAACATACATGTCCCCTTTCTTAGTGGCAACAGCATTTTTTCTGTGTTCCTTCACAATGCACGCAATATACAAATCACAATGTGTGTCTAGTACTGGGTGGTCGCACATGTGTGCTGTAAAAGAGGAGTTCATCCTTTTTAAGGTCTTGGTACAATAAACTCATTATGCTCATACTAGCTGTACGAAGACTTGCCTAGTTTATTTCAGATCTGAAATAGGGTCTTTATTAAAAAAGTGAGGAAAAAAGCTGAAAATGCTCAAAAAAATGCTGAAAAACAGGTTAAACTGGGGTAAAATGGCTCAAATTGAGCTGAAAATAAAAGAAAATACGCAAATTTCAGGAATAAAAAAAGGAAAAAAGCTGAAAAGAGGAAAACAGCAGAAAAGAGGAAAAGTTTCAGGTCTGTTTATTTATATTTTACACAGCATTTATAGCATTTCTCACAGCCCAGCCCATCACAAGCGCCTTAAACACAAACTTATGGTGGGTCTGTGATGCAAGTCTTTATGACATTGAGCCAAGGCCTCTTTGCAATGAACAGAAAATTCACCAGGGCAAGATTTTCTCCTAAATCTTCCAGATAATGAAGATGTCAAAGTAAACACACACTCCGTATGACGGGTTCCATATTTTACCTTTAAGGGCATTCATTTTGACACAAACTTCTCCGAACGACCTAATTAAATTGGCGCGTCTCGCGTAGCCCGGAGCTGATTAATCAATGGCCTGGATTACTACTCAAATCTCTAATAATTGTTGCAGTTACCCAACGGTGCTCAGGAAAGCATAAATTTGGATCAGTGTAGTGTTCCTGAGTGTCATTTGTCATATGCTGTAAACAAGAATTAGATTAGATGTGTTCAAGGTCTTATTTTAAATTGCTTTAAGGGGAGGCGATCTTTTGTGCGTAATTATAGAGGGCCAGGGGATTCACTCTATCAAGAAATACTTGAAGAAATCAAAGAGCCCTAGGAATAAAAATTGTAGTGTAATTCACGCCAGACACAATTTCTGTTAATGACAAAAATGAATTTTTGTAATCGATCAAAAACCAAACATTTTATACCAATTTTGAATTTAGCCTGAATCCGTAAATATCGTACCACTCGCCCTTTTTCAGGTCAAGGCTGTTTTTACCATTATGCAGCAAACCATTGTTGAAGCTATTTCAAATACATGTTCAAAACACTCTAGAGAAAGAATGTGGCCATATACTGTTGAAATATCTTTTGTTGATTTCGAATGATAATGTCTTAACATCGTAAATTCTAAGGTCAAATTCCTAAAATCAAAACAAAACATTGCGACGTAGATATTCCCCGACTTATGTAATTTCATCATCGTATCAGTGTTTTTATTATTTGTTTGAGGCCTTTTCCAAACGTTCGTGCTATTTATGCATAAAACGGCCAATCTATCTTTACAATATGCATCATGTTTATGTAAACAAAAGGCTAAAGATGGCATTATGAGATTTATCTTTTATTATTACACACTACTGATCATCTGGCTTGTGGCCGAGCGGTAAAGACCGGGACTGATAATCAATGATGCTTGAAATCATTGGTTCGAGTCCCATCGAAGCCTGTGGAAACTTTTTTTCTTCAAAATTCATGATCGCATTCCGAAATGAGTAACTTGTCTGTAAATCGTGTATCGTATCCTTAAATTTGAAGTGAATACTAACCTATTAATGTACAAAAGTGAAAAAAAAAAGAAAAAAAAGAAAAAAGAAAAAAACTAATTAAGTTATGTGTTTCAAAGTAAAATGTAAATTACTGAATTATTCATGTTGATTCGTAACGTCATGAATAAATGAGATACATGCGATCCAATCATTTCAATTAATTTGCTAAAAGGCATTGACAGTTACTAATATTCAACATTGAACCTCTGCATGCAACGGATTGCAACCATATTCATATGGATTGTGATTTGCACTTCTGTTATTGTTTTAGACTGTTCGATTTTTAGAAATGCAAAACTTTTGAGGAAAATTTTGAGTTATTTTTTTAAGTGAAGAAATGAAAGCTATGGTTATAAATGAGGTTAATAACTTTGCACCAGTTATGTCGGCATTGTGAAAAATCAAACATTTTGCTTTGGACCTCGGAATATCCGGCGGGGCTCCGGGGGATATCCCTCGGTTCCAAAGGCAAAATGTTAAGATTTTTCACAATGGCCTCCAAATAACCGCTGCACAATTATTATTAACCTCTAAATATAATTGTAACAGTCTCATTCAGTAATGTAAAACAAATGACATAATAATGGGAAATGAGCCTAATGTTGATATCATCCAATGTCAAGTTTGTCACATCAGTTTAACTCACTATACTGGTAATGGGCTATACCATTTAAAATCCACACTCCCCTGTGGAAGATTTGGAAATATCTTCCACAGAGGGAGTATGAATTCCAAATGGAATATAAGGCCAGCTCCATTTGAATTTCATACACCCTCTGAGAAAGATTCACACTGAATCTTCCACAGAGGGAGGGTGAGCTTCAAATGGGGCTGCCTAATATGCTCATTCCATTTGAAATTCATACTCCCCCTGTGGTAGATATTTCAAAAAATCTTCCACAGGGGGAGTGTGGATTTTACATGGAATAGCTCAAATGATGCAAAATAATGCCAAGTAATACTAACTCTTCACAAATACGACATTTTGATGGGTAGTTTATTAAAGTAATAGGCAATGTATCAGCTGCTGATAATAATAAAAAACAAATGGTTTCAATATTATTTAAATCTTGTCTCAATATCAGTTTCTACTACATGTAAATGGACACTGATCTTTTCGCCATGCTTCTTCTGAACTTTGGAACAACCTACCTCATCATATGAAAGACTCTAAAACAGTTTAAATCTTCTTTGAAAACATATTTATTTACTCTAGCATTTTGTAATAACCGATTTCTCATGTTTTTTTGTTTGCACATTGTTATTTTGTTTGCTTACTGTTTTTTGCATTTTGTTTTCTTTGTTAAGCACTAAGGGACTTCGGTTTAAAGCGCTATAAAACTAAAGAATCATTGTATTTATTATTATTATTACAAATACTTTGAGCACTTTATTTGCCAATTGTGTCTCTCCATCTCATATAAGAAGACGCAATAAGCATGCTGCAGGGAAAATAAGAGATTATCGCAGTAGAGTCAACAATCCCAGGAAACTAGCGACAATTGAGTCATGTTTGAACTCCACAACCTAACCAATAACATGTGTTACAACCGAACTCTGAAAACAATGGTAAAATATTTAATCAGCACTACCTCCAATAGGATAATCCATTTAAAATCCGCACTACCCCTGTGGAAGATTTTTGAAATATCTTCCACAGGGGGAGTATGAATTTCAAATGGAACGAACACATTAGCAGCTCCATTTGAAACTCACCCTCCCTCTGCAGATGAGTCAGGTTGAATCTTTCTCAGGGTGTGTATGAAATTCAAATGGAGCTGCTAATATGGTTGTTCCATTTGAAATTCAAACTCCCCCTGTGGAAGATATTTCCAAAATCTTCCACAGGGGTAGTGTGGATTTTATATGTAATAGCCCAATAGCTTAGAATTTGTACATATGCACACTTGAACAAACAAGACAGTGTAATACTTTCACGCGGTGCTAAATCTATTTTAAGTAAAATCCTATTACACATTTACAGCACAACAACAGTTGTATTTCTCATCACGCTATATATCATTTAAACCTCTTTCCCTCTTTATGAGCAAAAAGATGGGAAGGTTTATACCTAAATAAATTTCGAATGACGACTTTGAGGTTGTTCTGATGTGATATTAAGACCAATGACGTCATGTCAATGTCTTGTCACAAGTTGGGGTCAGGTTATAGGCAAAGGTAAATAAATTATTAATATTAATAATCACTTTCAAATACTGCGATCAGATTTTTAACTCCCTGGACACAACTTGTCATCTAACACCAATTCTGATTGGTTGATAACATGAAATGCTCATTTCAATTGCCAATTATGACTAGGCTTTATACTATTTATGGTCAAACTTGTAATTTGCAGATGATTTTATTTAAAATACACTCCTTGATTGGTTCAAAATTGGACACAATATTCATTTTGGCCAATCAGCAGGTAGTTCTCATGGGGTTAACAGCAACAACTCATTCTGGAATAGGTGGCGGATGTTATTTAAATTTTTACACAAATTCGATGATCTTCATAATGATTTAATGCATCATTATGCAGACACATTTATTTTAATACTCTGTGTGTGCTAGCCATAGGTTTCAACATAAACGCAAGTCCTAGATATTTTCTCAATATATCAAGAACTATCTCAAGAACCACTGAACCAATACTAGGCTTGTTTGTACTCATTTTAATGCATTTTACATGCCGATTCCAAATATGGTCACACAAATGTACAATTCTGAATTTTTTTGAATTTTTAAAGAAAATTTGAAACTTGACGCCTGCAGTCGACACCGGCATGGAGAGGGCTAAGTCAGTCTGCATGATAACTGACTATGCGGTAAAAGCAAACTATTAAATCATACATGATGTTTTAAAGGTAGATAATTGTATTAATCACTTCTATGTAAATCTCGTAAAGCAGTTTTGTTATTGATGCACATCAATCGCTCCTATGATCACCATGCTCCAATTAACCCCATGAGAACTACCTGCCGATTGGTCAAAAAGAAGTTTTCATTATCAATTGGACCAATCAGCAACATTGTTAGAATAATTTCACCACACAAAAAAATTGGAGTGAATTATTTGCAAAGCTTCATTCTGATTGGTGATTAAAGTGAAGATATCATGTAATTGACCAATCAGAGGCAATGTTAGATCGGCAGGTAGTGCTCAGGGGGTTAAGTTGATTTTGAAAAAAACATTTACCATATTCAATCTAATTAGCCTCCACCCCCAAATTAGCACCTATATGGACTTTTTACATGTTGTGCAGCTTCCAGTGCAGTTGAAGCATGCATATAACAATTTTAGCACTTTAGCAGTTGTAATGGAAAAACAATGACTATGGCAATTTCTCAAGTGACCTCGTAGCAAGCTGAATAATTACCTTATGTAATTACCACAAGAAGAGAATTGAAAGTTTAACAATTAAAACCTACAATGACAGAAGCAGTTTGAACACCCAGACAAGGCTTAATAATATCATCACTTCAACGATTGCCATTTCTTTAATCGAATCGATAACTTCATTATGCAGACACTCATAAAATCAATTACAAATCGCTCTACTCTGGCTATTTTTCATCTTATTCAACTGGCGCTCGCCTAAGAAATTGCAATCTATTAAAAGTCTCTGCCTAATCGTTAGTCACATGATGGGGCTTTGAAATAGCAGACAAAGGTCCTCAAATCCAAATCTACTGAAATGGTTCTCACTACACTTGCTGGCAGAGAAAAACAGCACTTGTTTACATTTTGAGAGTGTACACAGCATAAACATGCTGATAGTAGTATAGAGAGATGTTAAATTGAACTGCAAGTAGGTCTATAGAACACCACCAATATTTAAAACTTGATTAATACTCTGCGTGCTAGCCATATTAAACGTAAGAAGTTTTGAGATATTTTCTCAAAATATCAAGAGCTATCCTAAGAACCACTGAACCAATTACTAGGCTTGTTTGTACTCATTTTAATGCATTTTTCATGCGGATTTCAAATATGTGACGTGTCATGTCAAAAGGAGACACTTTTGGGCAGGTTATCAATTTTGATATTTTGACATATCTTAAATAAAGAGATATTTTGCTCCACAGCACCATTTTCCCCAATAAAATCGGGCATTCCGAAGCGAAGATATTGCGTTTGTAAGTTATGGTATTATAAAATTGGAAATTGAGATATCGGCCTTTAAAAATACTATTGACAATGTTGAGAGTAGGAATTACCTTGAAAAATGTCTCAAAAATAGAAGATGCCAGTTATATTCGGTCTGAAACTATCAGACAATATTTTTAACATTAATAACATCACAAATTCGCAACAAACCCAAATTGTGAAAAAATCACCCCTGGGCAGATTTTTGGCTATTTCTCCATTTACGATCCTGCCCAAAAGTGTCTCCTTTTGACATGACACGTCACATATGGTCATGAAAATTTACATTTCTAAAAATGTTGAATTTGAAAAACAAAATTTAAAACTTGTCGTCAGCAGTTGACACCAGCGTGGAGAGAGTCAATACACTGCTAAATTAGCAAATGTGCCTACTGGCCATTTCCACTTCAACTAGGCCTTTCGTAACGTCCGTAACAAAATTTAGGAATGTTATTGCTCAAAACAGAAGCATTTACTTCAAACTTGCTAATCATGCCTCCATAGATTGATGTCAGACCTACTTCAAGATAGTAAAGAAAAAATCTGAGGAAGCACCTTGACATTTTTTTTTCATTATGTTATTTCTTTAATTTCTTTGTAATGCTTTAAAATGTAACATCTGTAACACTAATTCAACAGTGTAGGACGATACAGGAGTATTAATTTCAAACTTGCTTTTCATGTTTGTATAGAATGTTGTCAGGGCTTGCTCAATAAAACAGAAAAAAATAAAACACAGACCTGAACATTAAGGATATGTACCATCTGTCAAAAAGGCAGGCAATTTCGCGTAACATTTGTAACGCTTGATTCTAATTTTTGTAGCTAATTAACTAAGAAAGCCAAAACAAAATTGCCTCATTATATTGAACATTAGAGTGTGTACTAGTAGCATACTAAGAAATAAAGTGTTATCCTAACAGCAAACAAGTGTGCTATTCACTTAAAAGTTCCATGTATGATTTGTAGTTTATGTCCGTAACAGTGGAATTGCCCTACTGCAGATCACAATTGAAGAGCAATTTTTGAATGAATGAATCACCCCTCATCTATCCAGTCCTAAAATTTCATCGTGCCTAATTAGGACAAGTACAAGGCACTTGCACCAAAAACTCCCAATTGCCAGTGATGATAATGTAGGGATGAGATTGCCAATCACAACATCCTTCCTTAAACTGCAATTTGGATCAATGTATTCCACTTAATGGCCATAACAAATCACATTAGATTGTTTCATTAACTACATTGTGCTTTGCTCAGACACGTATCTCACTTATGATTGTTGTCCAGGGACCACCTAGCTAATAGTTGCATGGTCCAGATACAAGAATATAAAGGGACACTGACTGGTTGGTTGAGTATATAATTGGCAGCTTGCAAAAATTCTCAGCATTGCTAGAAAAGATAGGACTTGAAATTCAAACATACAAAAAAAAAAAGGATTCAAGAACTGTACTCATAGCTTAAAAGGGCATTTCGTGATCCACAGCATCATCCTCCACTTTTCTCAAAAAAAGTTGAGATTTTTATATCACTCGAAACCTCTGGCTACATAATGTTTATGTACAAAATATTTCTTGCAGATTAATTCGTTTAGCAAAGATATCGTGAAATTTGAATTTTGTTCTGGTATACCAGAACGAAATTACAACACATTGTCTATGGAGCAGTGCAATATACATAATCATGCATAACTCGCAAACGCAAAATCGAAATCAACTGAAATTTTGGGAATAAGCTTTTTTCATCGATATCTACTGAAAAATGTCATAAAAAGAAGATGATAGGATCACGAAATACTCCTTTAATGTGTGTCAACAGTCCTTGAGAAATACCAAATATATAAAATTACAAAATTATCATGTTGAAAAGTTCTTATGAAGTTAGGCCACTTCCCGTTTAAAAAAATTTTTAAATTTTTTTTTAAACAGCTTTGCTTTTATAACACAAATACATTTTTTTTTTCAATTTAGAAGTAACCTCAATGCTAATTGATACTGTAACTGATGCGTACTTTCGTTTAGCGCCCAAGATAAATGGTCACTTTTCATGCGTCTCAAATTCACTGCTCAAATTTGACACATTTACCCGGCAATTTGACATAAAAAGACGGCGCTCATTTTACACGCATATTATTGTCAAACGATACTGCACTCGTGGGACTGCACTTAAGGACAAGCTCTCAACCTATATATAGAGCACCCAGAGCAAAATGGTAAATTCATGAATCTCATATTACAGCATTTATTGAGATACACTTCCAAATTGTATATCTGCATTACCATTACTATGAAACTGATATAAATGGAGTCCTTCTTTTCTCCTAGTCTACTGTAGTAGACCAGTTTAATTTATCATTCCCTAAATTAATCTCTCTGAATTGACCATGGAAAACTCATCATTCCTGTTCTGATTCAACAGCTCAGATATCCATGAGAAAACTAGTCTACTGTATTTGAATATAAAATGAACTATGCACTCTATAGTGGGTATGATGTTACCTCATTAAAAATGCAGTCTTGGCTGTTTATTCACATATCCTGTGGTTTTTACAAATTAAGCCGTTTGAATAGCCGTCCACCGCGTATTATTTACACAAGGTCCATGTATACGCTTGACGTCGCGCACGATATACTGCTGATGGTTAAGCTGTCAAAGGAAATCTGAATGACACAGATAGAGCTACCCCACGTGGGTTGGGTTCAGTGAACACAGTGGGTTGGGCTAATGCATAAACATGTATGCTTGCCTATCTGTTATTGGTTAAGATTTACCACCCACGTTGATTTTTACTTCATTAACATTCATCTCAGATTCGGGATGAAAGAGGTTGAGTCTATGTGTTAAGATATGGTGGGTCACACAGGTCATATCCAACTACCGCAGTCCTTTTTTTTCTCTGGGCAGGGCAGTCACTGGAGATGTGATATGTATAGTCATAGATTTTAAATAGTTTAAAGAAAGGAAACGTATGAAAAATAAAAAAAAAAAAAAAAAGGAATGCATCGCAGTCTACTTTTCTCCCCACTTGTAACATAATCTGATCCGATGACCCCAAAGTAGGACATTTTGAAAATTTTAATACTAACTTGCTCAGTACCAATGCTTCTTGATGTGAAATCACTAAGTGCCTTCCATACTTTGTTGCAAAGTTTTAAACGTCCATTTTCTTCTGTTATGTATTAGTCGCCCATTTTTATTTTTTTTTTTCTGAAATTCATTTTTACCAACTTTGGTCTGCCTGCATCCGATTGGGCTATTCCATTTAAAATGCACACTACCCTTGTGGAAGATTTTGGAAGTATCTTCCACAAGGGGAGTATGAATTTCAAATGGAATTAGCACATTAGCAGCTCCATTTGAAACTCACCCAGGGGTAGCGCTAGGTCGCTTTTTGGGGTCCCGGACCCACCAAAATAGAGTTCGGACCCCCTGTTTTTAAATTTTCTGCAAGTTCAGGGGTACCTGCAGACCCCCAGATTTTCAGTCTAGCGCTATTGCAGACATACTATTTATGCTGCATTTATGCAACTTGGACTCACCAAACTCTACTCCGGACCCCCTACTTTTTAATTTTCTGCAAGTTCGGGGGTCCCTGCGGACACTGGAGTGTTTAGTTCTAGCGCTACCCCTGAACTCACCCTTAGAAGATTGAGGTTGAATCTTTGTCAGAGGGTGTATGAAATTCAAATGAAACTGCCTAATGTGGCCATTTGGAATTCATGCTCCCCCAGTGGAAGATATTTCCAAAATCTTCCACAGGGGTAGTGTGGATTTTAAATAGAATACCCCATCGCATCACATATGATAGCTGCATGCAGTGATGTTTATCAAGTAGTGCTTTGTGTACAGAGACATATTAAAATAGCTGATATTGGTTGCAATTCGCCGTCTAAGTGATGTAATAATCGGATTAGCAATAGGTTCAAACAATTTTTGATTATATCGCACTGCACTACAAGCAACTTGTACTCATCACCTGTGCATGTCTGCAATCATAGATTGAATACAATACCGCTCTTTTCAATGGTACAAATCTTACAGGTGCAAGTGATCAGCATGATATGAACATTCTATAGAATTACGATCCAGGTCTTTATCCCTGTTCTTTGACATCTATGATGTACCGCGTGAATGTACTAGTGCAGCCGGATATAATCAAATAGTGTTTGAACCTATTGCTATGGTAGTTAATCCGATTATTATATCACTTTGACAGCGAGTAGATGAAGTCAAAAGCACATAATCGTCTTCATCACGCAATGCAGCAAATGGAATTTATCCATCTTTCTCCTGTGATTTCAACAGAATCTTGTTTACTTCATAGAATGACAATATTACACACAATGTCACTTATTGTTTTAAGCTGCTGTTGGGCCATTCCATTTAAAATACATACTACACCTGTGGAAGATTTAGCTAAAGTCTTCCACAAAGGGAGTATGAGTTACAAATAGAACAGACAATTGGGTAACTTCCATTTGAAATGCTCACTCCAGTTGTGGAAGATATGGTAAAGCCATAATACAGTGGGAGTATGGGTTTCAAAATTATCAACTTCTGACCAATTTATTACACTTGAAAAACATACTCCCCCTGTAGAAGACATTTCAAAAATCTTCCACAGGGGGAGCGTAGATTTCAACTGGAATAGCATCCTAATCTCAATATTGTAAGGTTATTCACCGATAGATTCTTTATTCATTAACCCCATGAGAACTACCTGCCTATTGGTCAAAAAGAAGTTTTCATTATCAATTGTTCCAATCAGCAACATTGTTAAAATAATTTTACCACTCAAAAAAATTGGGGTGAATTATTTGCAAAGCTCCATTTTGATTGGTGATTAAAGTGATAACATCATGTAATTGACCAATCAGAGGCAATGTTAGATTGGCAGGTAGTGCTCAGAGGGTAAATCTGCATTGAATTATTTCCGCTAATGCATTTTTAATCCTAAATACATATAAGATGGAAACAGAATTGAATCATTTGAAATAAGCATGCCATTGACCAGTTTTAACCTTTAAATCACAGAGGATTATTTTCTGTCAAGTTACAATTTTATTGTTGTTGTTTACCTGCAGTATGAGGATTTGAACTGTTACTGAAATCTTTCTGATGTACCGTACCTTGTCTTTGTCATATTTGATCAAAAATAAGATAATTATTTTTTTTTATGATCATGTAACAAGTTTTATATTAATATTTTTTCAATAAAAATTTGATAATACATTCAAACTTTATGAATGTAAGGCTTAAACAAATAATAACTTGACTTGCCCTTACTGACCGACCCAAAAATCTCAAGAAGAAAAAAACCAGGGCCGCTTTTTTTAAATGTCAGATTTTGATATTTTGGTTTATAAATTCAAAATTTATATTTAACTGTGGTATGAACAAATTCCGATTCGATTTCTGCGTTGCTGTTTCATATAAACCCTGCAGAAAACATGCTCTATTTTATTTTTTGAAAAGATATAAGTAATTACAACAAATTTCTGCAAATGATGAGCTGAGTATCTATAAGGGCATTGAATGAAAAATAGTGTCCTATACCTACAACACAGAGCCATGCGCTGAGGTTACGCTTCAATTACAGACACACTGTGCAGCTAGTAAAGGAAAACGGACAATAAGTTGCAGCATTATACATCATGTCATATATTTCCGAAGATTTCATCAAAAAACTGTCAAATTAGTCTCAAACGTGGTATACCACAGTTAAGACTAATTCAACAGTTTTTTGATGATTTCTTCGGAAATATACCGATTTGGAATGCCTAATTTGAGTATGTTAATGATATAATTATGAGCTTTCACCTGATACCAACATCTGCATTTTGATGGGGTAAAGAGGGGGGATGAGGCTGTCAATCAGGTTGCCCACCTTTAACTAAACAGGGTAAATGTCCTCTAAATCTCAAATCCTTATTAAACTAGCCCTATGGCTTGATTTCATAATGGATTACTGCCAAACTCCCTCCCAATCATGAGCACCTCATATGTATCGTAAGTCCCCAAATCCTTCTGATAGTTAAGATGGCTTCTGGACTCTTGATATCAGTTAGGGTGCTATTGGTTCATCACAAGGTTTTGTGAGATCATCCCTGATCACACATTTTATTCCAATTGATGAGGTTTACCAGGTCTGTTATGTTGTTAAGAGTAAGACTAAATGAAAAGCTCATACCAAAGGATCTCTAGTTTTCTCAAAGAGATGATTTGTTGAGAATCACAGGGCAAGACAGATAATAATAATGCACTGCATTTAGAACCTTATACCAAAAGATCGAGGGATCAATTTATATTTAAAAGAGGGTACAACAGCACTTGAGCAGAGAGACAAGGGGATATTGTTTCTTAGTCACATCATTGATGCTCTACTCAAGGCCAAGGGAGATAAGTTTTTAACAAATGTATTTATTATCGTAGGATAGGCTTTTACGACAGGAGTTCAAAACAATTATTAAGTTTTTAGTGGGTTTGCCATCGAACAAGTTTAGAACTGTCAAGCTTTCGTCAGGAGTAGCTCTAACTTCTTTTTTAAGTACCCAAGTATGAGACATGTAGGCTGCCTCTAGCATACTGATGGCTCTGAAAAGAGCCATGAACGGCTCTTTTCAGAGCCAACACTTATTTACTTTTCTATGTTGACAAGGGCGGTCTTCAGAAACTTTTACATTAGCAGATAGGCGAAGTCTGCTTGTTCACTGTTCACAAGGGACAGTCTTCACTGAACAGCTCTTTTCAGAGCCATCAGAGTCTGATGGCGAACCTGATAAAAACTTACTAATTGTATTTACCATCTTTGATACTTACATATACTACAGCTGCTAATTCTTCTCTTGAATTTGACCCATCTGCTAGGGTGCCTGGTTTATTAGGACTGATTCCGTTGTCAAATATGGTGAAACTTGTCCCCATGAAATTTGACCTGGTGTTACAAGAAAATAAAAATCAACATGATTTGTTTTGTAATATTCTGTATTAAAAATTAGTCTGACATCTACAATAATGGAATAATGAGAATGAAACTGCAAACTGCGAATCAAATAACCAGAAGACATCTTACCCTTCCCAGAATCCTTTGCAACATGATGCATCACCTCATTACAACAAATGACACTCCTATTACTTTGTACAGGTTCCCTTTGTTTTCATGTTGAGAAAAGACTGGCTAAACATGGGTCAATGGTCAAGATCTAGATGTGCTCTGTTCATTGAGGTACTTTTTGTCACTATCAACGCACTTGATGGCAAATCAGAACAGAATATTGAAATAGAAGAAATTCATTGTGGGAAGTGTAAGACATCTTCTCTGTCAAATAACATCAGTTGTCATTGGTGGTTGATAGATGTCAGCCACAGGCCACAACCTGTTCAACGTCAGCAGACACTAGGATCCATAACATGTTCATCTATCAAGGCACAATACTTTAACCCCAATACATTTGCACATTCACTGAATAACCTTTGAAAAATTTGGGTACAAAAACTCATACTCTGAAACTTGAGGTCAAATTTTGCACTATGATTGTTTAATTGAGGTTATTGGACTATGCCATTGGGATGAGGCCATTGTGGCCCATAGTGAGACTTTGACCACAATCCTCGTTTAATCAATTATATGCAAGTGCAATTTGGCTTGGCAGCACAATTTCGTACATTCCGTGTATTTGAACTCTTTCTGGCTTAGGAAATTTTATTTTTAATCTGAATATTGCAGCCAAGGATGATCTCCAATATCCCTCACAATTATTATCGTAAGTTTTACTGTGCACCCATATTAAACTATCGTTCCATAACCTCCCCATCTAGTGAATTTACAACAAGCAAAACTTGATATTATTAACCACCTATCTGCATGGTTAATGGCCTGAAACATATGGCACACTGATGATGATGACTATTTTGGGCCATTGTTTAGGTATGAAAAATTTTATAAATGTAAACAATGTAAAAATAAGCACTCACCAAAAAGGACTAAATTGTAAGCGCCTTGGGCGGTTAATAGAACAAATACGGTAATTATAATAAATAAATATATAAATTAATCAAAATATGCATTCTTGTTAGCCATTTGGGCTATCTAATACCTATTTTTAAAATCTGTAAAAATGTGTATTAGCTTTTTTTTATTTACATATAATATGTATTTGATTTAAGCATTTCCATTTTTTTATTTTTGGGCTGTGGGAAGAATGGAAGATTTTTACATTTTTGGCCTTAAAAACTTGCTGCCAGGCTGATGGCTTGGATGGTTTGGCTATGATTTTCTTTTGCATGCAACTTCATACGACTTGCACTGACACCAGGTCTAATAATTGTATAACCATGTGCTGACCATGGAGTACATATAAATACTGAAGATGTCAGCAAACTGTTATGTGAAATAATACAAACCAGTTACAAATGCCCACATTGTGATAATGCACTACGTGTCAAATGCCTTTCCAAGTATCCTAGTAATGACGCATACGTCAGTAACAATACCATCATATTGTTGTACCTAAGACCCTGCGGTCTCCAATTACGCAAACAAATCACTACCATTCCTATTTCACCAAGCATTCTAACCAGTGGCATCGTCTCTACTCGATGGCTTCCCAAATCCCATTGGTAACCTAGCAACAGGATGTTGATGCCATTTGATATTTATTATTTATATTATATTGCCTTGTTTTTACTACACACTCTGCTGCAATGCAGTTAAATCATGTCTCATCTTTCTATTTGTTTTGCAGTTCCATTTCTTGAAGCAATTGAACAACCCGAGTCGGTTTCATAAAATGGTATTTTCATTCTAGTTTTTAAAAACTTCCTTAATACTATGTGTGCTAGTCAGTAGCCACAGGCTTCAACATAAAAAGTCCCAAGTTTTGAGATATTTTCTCAAAATATCAAGAGCTATCTTAAGAACCACTGAACCAATGCTAGGCTTGTTTGTACTCATATTAATGCATTTTACATGCTGATCCCAAATATGGTCATGAGAATTTACAATTCCAAAATTTTTTAATTAAAAAAAAAGTGAAACTTGTCGTCTGCAGTTGACACCCGCGTGGAGAGAATTAAAGCGATCACATACACAACCAAAATAAGCATACAGGCTGAGTCAAAAAGAAGTAAACTCATGTTTGAGGGGCTGTAACTCAAGATCTGCAAGGAATCTGCTAAAAATGAAAATACCACTAGAAAGAGCAAATTCTACACGTCTAAATAAAAAGGAATTGTTGCAATTGCAGACAGCAAACTTGAGTTATACTCATTTGAATACAACCACCCATTTTTGAAGCTGCACATGGTTTCACTTCCCAAGTAAGGGCATACCTGTTATATTGATTGGTAAGGCGCGATATTCAAATGCAAATAAAGTTCTGTGGCAGGTGTGGTTTCGATCAATAATTCCTACATGTTAAAGGGCTCTTTTCAATATGAATTTTACCTCATTGCACTACATTATAATAAAACGGGCCAAATGACACCACAATTTACCGCACGGGAGTGCACGTTTCTGTCGACGAAGTATCATGAAACTAAGAGTCCCACTGAAGTTCAGCGTCTTTTTCGTCTCCAATTTCCTACAGCTAACCGGGTTTCATGTAAGGTAGCAGTATATAAAAATGTGAACAAGCTCAATGTGCATGGGACTCTAAGGAACAGACAGCCGGAAGCTTCAGGCAGACCACGAACTGCTAGATCACAAGTGACCATTGCTAGAGTTAGACATGCGTTACAGCAAGACCAAAGATCAGCTCAATCCTTTACCCAACATTCCCCAATCAAGCTTCTGCTGGATCGTTCAGTAAAGACTTGAATTGGTATCCCTACAAACTATAGTACCGTAATGGACTTTGTTGAATATTAATTAAAAGCAAAAGTTGTCTTTTCAACAATAAATCCTGTTAGCACTTTGCTGATTCGTCGAGATTGAAATGGATGAAAATCAATCAGCCGTGTGCAGCTACAAAAATGGGTGGTTGTATTCAAATGAGTATAACTTTAGTTTGCTGTGAGCAATTTCAACAATTTTTTTTTTATTTAGGCGTATAGAATTTGCTCTTTCCAGTGGTATTTTTATTTTTAGCAGATTCTTTGCAGATCTCGAGTTGCAGCCCCTCAAACATGAGTTTACTTCTTTTTGACTCAGCCTGTATATCGAACAATCAAGTGAACTGAGTTATTTGATCCTAAAATATATTTTCATTTTTGTCATTTCATATTGAACAGGAAACAAACTCTGAAAATTGGGATATTCCATTTAAAATCCACACTACCTCTGTGGAAGATTTTGAACATATCTTTCACAGGGGGAGTATGAATTTCAAATGTAATGAGCACATTAGGCAGCTTCATTTGAATGATGAGTTTCAAATAGACTTGGTTAATGTGCTAATTCCATTTCAAATTCATACTCCTCCTGTAGAAGATATTACCAAAATCTTCCACATGGGGAATGTGGATCTTAAATGGAAAAGCCCAATTTGGAGTTATAATGAATACGATGCAACCACTTACAAATGACTCAAAACAATCAAATACAAGACAAATTGACTGCTTCTTTTGATAGCAACTCAAAATCAGTTTAATTTGACATACTACCCATTTTGCTTGATCGCATCGCATACAGATAATTCCCGTTTTCTTTGTAGTCCTATTTCCTTTAGCAAGCGCTCACGGCATGCCAACGCTATAAATCACATTTCCACTTATGAAAATCTTGTAACTAATGCATTTATCTATAACACCCAAATAAATAATGCACTATCACGAAGCATAACCTTCTTTCTATTGCTTTTCATTTGTTCTGTTCCTTTCAGCAAAAGAGAAACTTAAATCAGCATCATAAATGGCTTTCACTATGGACCACAAGAGCCTCATCCCAATGGCATAGTCCAATAACCTCAATTACATAATCATAGTACAAAATTTGACCTCAAGTTGTAGAGTATGAGTTTTTGTACCCAAATCTTCAAAGGTCATTCAATGAATGTACCAATGTATTGGGGTTTAAGAACTGTTCCCCCTGATAGATGAGCATGTTATGGATCCTAGTGTTTTACATTCATCTAAGAATAACCCTATAACCATTTAACACTATAATAATGTAAGGCTTGATAAAAGAAATCTGGATCACAACTCTTGGATCATTCACTGTTCTATTTCTATGTGAATTTCCTGATTAAATATGTAACACCATTATCTGTAATACTATTAGAAATGTCATGCGAGTCAACATCCATATGCCTGGTGATGACAGTGAAAATCTTCCCGGCTACATTAATTTCACATAGACGTACTTCTGAGCTATATGTGGAAACAATGTTAACGTAAATGAGGTATTTGTTACTTTATTTTGCATGACTGTAACCCTTGACTAATATTGGCATTCTAAATCTGTAAGAGCAGTCAATGGTAGAATTTTTAATTTACTAAGAGAATTTTATTTATAAAAGAAATGCAATTTCATCTGTAACGGAAAAATAATGTGTTTAATGTTGGAACAGCGTGAAAATACTGAGCAGAGTACAGAGCCGAGCCCATTTATTTACAGAGTTTTCATTAGGATACTGCAAACATATAATTTCTTCTGTTTCTTTACCCAAAAATTTTGTGCATTAAAAAATTGAATGAACAGCCATGTGAAATGCTCTGTGTATAACTTGTTATATTTTTAGTATGATTTGGATGCTTAGGGGTACATTTCCAGTACCCCTACAGTGCATATTTGAATGCTGTACACCTGTGTTAAAGATATGGCAACTCAAATCAAATGAGTATCATTTAACAGACAGTTAGGAAAATAGGTCAAGGTCATTAATAAATCCAGGGGAAACAACATGTAATGAAATTGGACCATTTGGAATGAAGAAATCAAATTGGATTTTGGTGAGTGACTCACCTTGTTGATACTTGGTTAATTGTATTTAGAAATTCATGAAAATTGTGAAATCCCATTTGAACTACATACAACCCCAATGGAAGACATGACCTTAATCTCCCACACAAGGGGTGTACATTTCTAATATTGTTAAAGGTCATTCAATGAATGTACAAATGTACTGGGGTTACAGAACTGTGGCCTGATAGATGAGCATGTTGTGGATCCTAGTGGTAGTGTCCATTGAGTTACAGGACCATGAATACATACCTGAGTTTACCCACAAAACTTTCTCCTCCTCTCGACAAGTCCGTTGGGTCTGTGGACATGAGATAGTTTGATGTGGTGCTCTTCTTACGCCGCCTTGCTGCCAGCAGAAACACCTGAAAGTAAGGTTTGACAAAAAAACGATGTGCACATTCATTAGAAATGTCAACCGTATCATGTTTTTGCTAATGGGAGACTGTGTCTCAAGCGTAATGATTGCAATTGAGCGTGGTTCATGGATTTGTATCATATGACATATCTGTGTGGTTGACTGAATTATGATACTGTATATCGATGTGGATGGCTATATCCATGAATACATCATTAGACCCCCATCATTACTTTTTAAAAAAAAGCGCAGTGATTTATAGTGCGCTACGCTACGCACAGGCACAACGCCTAGACATTGATCCACAAGCCTCAGCACACTTAACAGGTTGTAGCTGACCACTATGGCCCACTTCAAAGTGGACCACTAAGGCCCACTTAGTGCAAAATTTGACCTCAAGTTTCAATGTATTAGTTTTTGTACCCAAATTTTCAAAGGTCATTCAATGAATGTGCAACTGTATTGGGATTAAAGAACTGTGCCTTGATAGATGAGCATGATGTGGATCCTAGTGTTTACACTCAAAAGATGCAATAATCTGGTTAACTAAAGCTCACAATGGTTTGTACTGTCTGTTGAGCGTTCCCTTACAGCTATACAGTAGGGCCAATGAACTTGGCAAGAAATCAATTGAAGTGAGCAATGCCCTAATTCAAACATTGATTTATGTAGATTAATCTTGACTTGAAGCATGCAGCGACAGGTTGACTTGTCAATGGGCCATTCCATTTAAAATTCACACTCCCCCTGAGGAAGATTTTGGAAATATCTTCAACAGGGGGAGTGTGAATTTCAAATAGAATTAGCACATTAGGCAGCTCCATTTGAATTTCATACCTCCTCTGAGACATATTCAACCTGAATTCATACTTCCCTAAGGCAGATATTTCCAAATTCTTCCACAGGGGGAGTGTGGATTTTAAATGGATGTACATCTGGTTAATTTAGTCAATTTTGAAATTTTTCAACAACAAAAAAAAGAAATTCAGGAACTGCAAAACCAATACTCAGGCTTATTTATACTCATTTGAACCAGCTTCTTATGAGAAATTTGATTTTTGAGATTTATTTGAGATTTAAAAAAAAATATGATTAGTTTCAACTCAGAACTACAAAACCAGTACTAGGCTAATTATACTCATTTGAATCAATTTGTTATGAGAGATTTGAATGTTGTTGGCATAAAAACATAAAAAGAGAAAATCAATTTCTTGACCATTTGTTGAAATCTGTTAGCCCAATGGCTATATATTCAAGATCTGGGAGGAAATGATTGGCAAAACTAATTTAGCACAAATCATGATGATGGTTTCCCTGCTGGACATCAATCTGAAGTCAATTCCAGTTCATTCACATTCCCAGGGTTTTAGTACACAGCATAACTTGCACTACCTCCATCAAGAGAGAGCAAATAACCCTAAACCAAAACCTACTACTTGTGGGGTTTTTTGGCACTTATGTAAATTTTCATGTCCATATGTGGAATCAGCATGAAAAATGCATTGAAATGAGTGCAAACAAGCCTAGTATTGGTTCAGTGGTTCTTAATATAGCTCTTAATATTTTGAGAAAATATCTTGAAACTTGGGACTTTTCACGTTGAAGCCTATGGCTAGCATGCAGGACATTAAGTCAAAATCCTCAGTCACAAGGTGTAAAAGGTCAATATTTATTTTGACATTTGACCAATTTCATTTGTTCAGGTACATCGAAAAGGAGGCACTTAGAAAGTTGTAACATGAAAATTTTTGTACGAGCGCTTATTGATCGAAGGGTGTCAACAAATTTTAAAATGTCAGAATTATGAATAATGGCGAATGTGAAGCAGATTAGTGTGCAGGAATCTGGACTGCCTGATGGAATGCACCATTTACCCTGGCCCTTCTCCATTATAAATAATGGTGAGCATTTAAGCAACCGTGGCATATTTCGAGAATAAACGATAGGAATTTTTGTTTTTACTATCCTCTAATGTGATAGACGACAGGCCAATATTTTGAGTAGTGCCATCCGGCATCCAATATGATAACTGTTCTATTCTAAAATAACAACAACTGTTCTCTATATACATGTTTTTCTAAAATGAATGAAACTTGTTAGTGTTTACAACTTTACGCCTTCAGTTGCGCATACTGCACACGTGTGCGAGGATTACGCACTAGGTCTGCGCATACAACGCACTACATACATGCAACTCTAAAAGCTTGTAACACGTTATCGATACTCGTGATGTGGGGTAGTCTATGGCATGATTTTCAGCACCCAAAATCATGTGATTGTCCAATCAGATATGATTCCCAATAAGAATTAGGAATCAACACAAGGCCTCAGCATACTTCAAGTGCCCTATAATAATGCTAGTATAAACACAATACAATTATCACCTATACCAAAATAAAAATGGCCTGAATTTTAAAGCTGCAAAGACACAGATCAAAACAAACACGCCAAACCACAGGGGACTAGGAACTGCCCACATGCCATATAAATCTATCCACGTTGTCTGACCTAAATAAATCCAATATATCACCCTAATTTGTTTATTATTCCACCACAAATCCCCTCCTACACCTTACAAAAAGCCTCTTGATTGTAAATTGAGCATAGCCAAGCAGACAGGACATTTAAAAAGGAGAAGACTCTAGTGGGAACATGAATAATTAGCTTCGCATATAAAACCCTAACAGTTTGAATGAAAATACCGATCTGAATTGAATGAACGACTGTGTGCATGGCAGAGTAGACATGCCATGTTTTCACACTAAACAGGCATCTGAATTGAGAAGACAACCTGTCGTCAAAAACAACAGTATTAGCATCAGGAGTTGATACAAATAATAAAATACTTCTGGTGCCAGTCTCGACTTGCTTTTTGTTAAGCTTGTGGATTTGCAGAAGCTGTCGATTTGCAAAAAATGGCATCCTGCAATAGTGTCAGGCAAATATCTGTTGGTGTTGAAATATACGCTAAAAGGTTACTTGCGTAATAAGAAACACAGAAACTACTTCATTTCTAGTGTACACAAGATTACGGGGATTCAAACGTTGATCTATGTGATGCATACAGAACATACTAATTCTGGTCTTTTTTGTTTTTGTCTCAATTGCTTGCAACGATTCAGCTTCCAATATGTCCACCAGATAAACAAGCAAATCCCTCTTGAAATTGTTTCTACTGATACGGAACACCTTCTTGTTCAATGCTTGCCTACAAACTTCCTCCATGTCTACAATTATGTTGCTGTTATCTATTCACGACCATCAAATTCGTACAACCTATTTCGTTTCTCGTAATTTTATATCTGACTCACAAACTGGGCTGTACTTAAAGTACACTCGCTGTCTCCCATTAATATTGCTCTATGACCACACATTTGACAGCACTATTATCTTCAGTAGACAGCACCATATAACCACAAATTAGTTTTCTCTGCTGCTATCTACAGTAGATAGCAACTTTAAGGAGCCATTTGCTTTCCCTGCTCTCTTCTGAAAACAGTACCTTTGACCACAAATTTGTTTTCTCTACTATCTACAGTAGATAGCAAATTCAACAAGACATTTGCTTTCCCTGCTATATCTTCAGAAGACAGCACTTTTGACCACAAATTTGTTTTCTCTGCTATCTACAGTAGATAGCAAATTTAAGGAACCATTGCTTTCCCTGCTGTTTTCTGAAGACAGCACCTTTGACCACAAATTTGTTTTCTCTGCTACCACACATTTGACAGCACTATTATCTTCAGTAGACAGCACCATATGACCACAGATTTGTTTTCTCTGCTATCTACAGTAGATAGCAAATTTAAGGAGCCATTTGCTTTCCCTGCTCTCTTCAGAAGACAGCACCTCTGACCACAAATTTGTTTTCTCTGCTATCTACAGTAGATAGCAAATTCAACAAGCCATTTGCTTTCCCTGCTATATCTTCAGAAGACAGCACTTTTGACCACAAATTTGTTTTCTCTGCTATCTACAGTAGATAGCAAATTTAAGGAGCCATTTGCTTTCCCTGCTCTCTACAGAAAACAGCACCTTTGACCACAAATTTGTTTTCTCTGCTATCTACAGTAGATAGCAAATTCAACAAGCCATTTGCTTTCCCTGCTATATCTTCAGAAGACAGCACTTTTGACCACAAATTTGTTTTCTCTGCTATCTACAGTAGATAGCAAATTTAAGGAGCCATTTGCTTTCCCTGCTCTCTTCAGAAAACAGCACCTTTGACCACAAATTTTGTTTTCTCTGCTATCTACAGTAGATAGCAAATTTAACAAGCCATTTGCTTTCCCTGCTCTCTTCAGAAGACAGCACCTTTGACCACAAATTGCTTTCTCTGCTATCTACAGTAGATAGCAAATTTAAGGAGCCATTTGCTTTGCCTGCTCTCTTCAGAAGACAGCACATTTGACCTCAAATTGGATTTCCCTATCTGCAGTAGATAGCAAATTTAACAAGGCATTTGCTTTCAGGGACCAGTGGAATGCTAGACATATGCGCAATCCTATCAGGTATTTACAAAAATTAAACACATTATACATGAAAATTTCAAAGAAAAAAATTGGCAAAAATCATGAGAAAAAAACACCATGTTGAATTCTGCACCTTGAAGATGAATTTATAGCAACAGATAAAATGTCATCATAGAGGTATTGTAATTGTATCCAAAAGTTGTAGAAGCATTAGAAATGAAGACCAGTCAATTTAAGAAAGAAATTAACTTAGTTGATCAAATATGGTAATCAAGCGATTTAAATCTGCATGATTTAAATCAAACACCCCTGTTTGCTTTCCCTGCTATCTTCAGAAGACAGCACCTTTGACCACAAATTGAATTTCCCTATCTACAGTAGATAGCAAATTTAAAAAGCCATTTGCTTTCCCTGCTCTGTTCAGAAGACAGCACCTCTGACCACAAATTGGATTGTTCTTCTATCTACAGTAGATAGCACCTTTGACCAAACATGTCCTTTCTCTGCAATCAACAGTACAGCAGACAGCAGCTAAAATCTGAGTATAAAGTTACCACTCCATGCTGCTGTTTAATATTCAAGGGTTGAAAATGCAATTTGATCAGAACATTCTAAAATGTCACCTTTCTTCTCTAAATTTATTTCAAAAGCCCAAATGAATGATATTAATTTCCTTCAAGCCATGTCTTCATTTCCCAAGAGCAGGAAATTTGTTGGGGAACTTTTCACCCATTTTGTCACTGCATGCTAGCCATGCGCTTCAAAGTTTTTGAAATATTTTCTCAAAATATCAAGAGCTATCATAAGCACTACTGAACCAATACTAGGCTTGTTTGTACTCATTTTAATGCATTTTTCATACTGGTTCCAAATATGGTCATGAAAATTTACATTTTTGAAATTTTTGATTTTTTTAACATTTTTTTGAAACTTGTTGTCTGCAGTTGACACCCGCGTGAAGAGAGTTAGCCCTCTATGACAAATGTAATTTAAAATGTTAGAGCAAGGGTCGAGTAATGTTGCATATTAATGTATTCCTTTAACCTTGAAAGTACGATATACAGGGTGTCTCTGAAAGAACTGTACCATCGGAAATTGTATCTTAGTATTTGAATTCCCGAACCACACAGATTGAACAATTTATGTAATTGTATTTAAATAGAACAGGTGCACACACATGTATTTCGCTGATCGGCATTACACTCGCACTGAGTTAGGTCAGATCAGTCAAAGTTAATTTAATTTTACCAAGTCAGTCTGATAAAAATAATAACAATAATATTGCATGGCTTATTTTCATGTGATACTAGAATATATTGTACTCGATAGAAAAATATTGCACTCGTTTTAGACTCATGAAATAATTTTCTATCTCGTGCAATATATTGTATCACACTCAAAGCCATTCAATATTAGATAACTATTCCGTTCCGTTTCATTGTGGCATAAAAATACTCCAAAAAAATTATGAGACACCCTCTAGGTAGAAAGGAAAAGTCTATAAATTTGATATGGATTTACAGTGCAAAATTGCATGAAAGTTGCATTCGTTGTGCATGAAATGCTAAGATCAACTAATCATAACTCAGGATATCATATGAAGTCAAACAACATTATTGCCATAGCAACAAGAAATCAAACAAAATTAACCTGGAGCTAACTCTATGAGATCTTCTTCTTTATGAGATGACTCTATGAGATGACCATCAGTGACCATCCAGGATTTGAACCAGGGTGGCCAGGGAATTCTTTCACTGGCTGTCATCTATGTATGTAAATGGAGACTTGTGTTAAAAACCATCTCTCAAAAATTGAGGTTGTTTTTTAAACAAAAAAAAATGGCATTGAAATGATATATTAACTGACTTATAAATAATAAACTAACTTATAAATGATATATTATCAGACTGACAGAGTAAAGCACAGGAATTCAAAATTTGGAAAATCCTTGTGACTTGTTTTATGCAGACCCTAAAAGTTAAATGTTATCAACATATTTCATCCTGTGGCAATTTATATATTTTATCTAATATATATCATAACATACATCATACTCAAATGTAATCTTCGCTTTTATTTGCTACCGGAAATCCTGATATCTATAATATTGACTTTTTGTGTCAGAAACTGTTGATTTTGAAATGTAATCATAAATATTCCATACCCGCTTTCCGTCGTCTCTCTCCATGTGCAAGAAGTAGGTAGGATACATAGTCCGGTCGACCCCTTTCTTATCTCTGCTGATACGGCATCTGATTGTGACTCCCTGCGGGGCAGGAGAAAGGCAGAATTTATCCAGGTCTTCTAGGTTCAGACCGCCCACGGCTCCTGGGGATTTGGCTTCGTGCATTGGTGGCGGATGTGCCTGTGATTGAATCAAGGAAACAAATAAAGTTGACGATAGCATTAGAAAACAAGATAAAAAAATCCTTACAAATACTTGAACGAAAATTGATTTTTTTTTTGGTGAACATTTGAAAGGCTCACTGCATAGACTTGAAATCAATAACATCAATTATTTCAAATTACTTTCAGAGAATTCCGCCTCTGATGGCGGTTATGTCATTCTTTTCATCCGGAAAAGTGCTAGACTTTATGGAAAACAATCCAACAGGAATAGGAAGGGAACAAGATCGCAAGGAGATTGCGCTATTCCATTTAAAATCCACACTACCCCTGGGAGTATGAATTTCAAATGGATTTAAGCAGCTCCATTTGAAACTCACCCTCCCTCTGTGGAAGATTCAGGTTGAATCTTTCTCAGAGGGTGTATGAAATTCAAAAGGAGATGTGCTCATTCCATTTTAAATTCATCCTCGATCCCTCTGTAGCAGATATTTCCAAAATCTTCCACAGGGGGAGTGTCGATTTTAAATGGAGCTGTCCAATGAAAGCAGACAACAACAAAATAGTGAATACCCAAAGACGGTGCTAACGAGAGAAAAGGGCGAGAGACAGTGAAAGAGAGATTGAAAGACAATGCCTGTAATAAGCTTTTGGGACGGAAATGTCAGAGACCATCACAATAATTGATAAACACATGATACGATCTAGACTCCCAAACCAAGTTACAAAGCCTAAGTAGAACTTCAAAACAAGTCTGACAAGGATACTAATTACACGGATAAATTTCCCTAGACAAGTAAATGGGATGCATTGATTCATTATCTATCCATGGCATATGATTTCTGTTGGCTTCCGTAACTTGAAGATGGGAGTGTACTTGGAAATAACGCACCACTAAGATTTCTTTTCCTTTTATTATTAAAACTGAATCTGCCAATTAGTGTTCTCCTCTAGTTGAGAGCAACTTCTTGGATCTTATATGGATTATGAAAACACAATAGTGATGTCATATAATAAGCTATTCTATTTAAATCCACACTACCCTTGTGGAAGATTTTGGAAATATTTTTCAATGGTGGGAGTATGTTTTTAAAATATAATTAGTCAGGGTTAATCATTTTGAAACCCTTTTTATAGCTTTACCTATATCTTCCACAGCTGGAGTGAGTATTACCCAACTGTATTTGAAACTCATACTCCCTCTGTGGAAGATATTTCCAAAATCTTCCACAAGGGTAGTGTGGATTTAAAATGAAATAGCTTTATGTTGGGATATATCTCACACGTTTATGTTGATTTTAACTGTCAAGACGTAAATAAACATGAGCCAGCCCATAATGCTTGAAAAACATTGATGCTGAATGTGTAGAGCTAAATTACAGGTCCAAGCAAAAGTTAAAATAACAATATTATAAACACAATCATCACTTCTTCTTCATGTCACCTCATCCAACCACCACACCCATGAACAGCAACTCTGTATAATGATTGAACTGCTAAAAAATATTCACATCAGATGAAAGCTATTAAAGTAGCTTGGCCTATCTAGCAGTACATTTCAAGACAAAAAAAATCCAGTGCCTCAAACTAAAATTCACAAAAGACCGAAGCTATAAACACACCATACATTTATATAATTGAGTCACATGCTTGCTTTTTAAAGCCAATCTGACAGTTTGTGAGAGGACCTCTAACTTTGTCCTACATTTGCGAGGACAAATTTCCGCTTTCACACATAACCTCTTCAGAAACTATGTCTTGCAAGAAGATGAAAATTTGATAAGTTCCAAAGTGGCGTACACATGCGTCATGCGAGCAATGAGATCAAAGTGGGAGAGCATTCTACTTGGATGTAGCTTTGATGAAGTGCTAATGTATTAATATTCACAACCCTCAAAATCTGGGGAAAGTTAATTTTTTTGTAAAATTGTCTATTTGTTTAAAAGTTACCATTGAGCATCACTTATTTGTATGTACATACTTTCCACAGAGGAGTATGAGTTTTGAATAGAATAGATAATTGGGTAACTTCCATTTGAAATACTCACTCCAGTTGTGAAAGGTAACGCCACAATACAGGGGAGTATGGTTTTCAAAATGAATAACCCTGATCAATTACCTTTCAAAGACATACTCCCTCTGTGGAAGATATTTCCAAAATCTTCCACGGGAGAGTGTGGATTTTAAATGGAACAGCCAATTGTACCCCAGTTTCATACAACGCACCTTTGCCCCATATGAGTGTGGCGGACACCAAGTCCTGACGGTAAAAAATGTCCATTAAATTTGTCACATGAATGATTTACTCTTGGAATGGAAGTGGACTAAATGACTTTCAAGTACGGTTTCAAGAATTTGAAGTGGATTTTGCCATTCAATATGGGTCAGAGCTATGTTTTTAATAGGGCTCAACCGATTATCTGATCGGATATCGTATCTGCCCGAAATTAGCGATATCAGTATCAGATATCGGTAAAAAAAAAATCCAGCAACTTTGAAGAACCACTGGGCCTATTCTGAAGTGCTAGGATCATTCACAGTTGATTTGAAAAAAAAAAACACACAAAAATTACAGTTTGTTATCATCAATATGCAAAAAATTAACCAATGTTTACCTCTTCATGTATCAAATATTATAATATAAATGCATGGAAAATGCATTTTTTTTACCAATATCTGATCTGATCGGATATCGGCCGCTATTACAACATTGATATCGGGTCAGTAGCAGTGTTCAAAATATGCCTCAAAAAGTTACAGGCCAGTCGGGCTTGACCTTAAAAAGTTACCGGCCAGCTGGGCCGGCAACTAGATGCCAGTCAGAAAAGTTACCGGCCAGGCCAAAAAAGTTGCAGGCCAATGGCCGGCTGACCGGCCCTATTTCGAACACTGGTCAGTAGACAAATGCCATATCGGTTGAGCCCTAGTTTTTAATAAATCCATGCAATCCTCCTTTGCCCAAATCACTCATTGCATCAGTTTGTACTATGTGTGTAGTAAGTGTATGTATGACATTTATGATGGTAATATTAAAATGTCATCAAAGCTAATAACATTTATTCTATCTAAGACACTTGGATGAAAATCTGGCATTACGCAAAAGAAGAACACTTGTCGCTTACATTGATTGTGAAATACAGCCAAACAAAAGTTTCTTATTTTCAAATGGGGGTACTTAACATAGAACTTAAAGTATCATTTTGCTAATTATGAACACATCTCAGGCACTTCAGGATCAATCTTCATGTACTTCACAGTACAATGTATCTGCAAAAATGACTAAAAACACTTGAAAAAATGACTAAAAACACTTGTGAAAATATTCTAAAAACACTTGTGAAAATTACTAGAAACACTCGACAAACGGGAAATGAATTAACTGACAAATGACTTGCTTTGCTTGGTTGCTTGGATATAAATGCTTTATTTTTACCTTCCAATCTTTGCTGGAAGGCAATTTTATTCCGTTGACATCAAGTTCTTTTGTAGAGCTTGACATGTTTTATAAACAAATCAATGGCAATTTGGAGAGTCCACTTTACACTTGATAATAGCTGTGAGAAAGAAAACCTATACTGCGCCAATAAAGTATCCTTACACTTGAATAAATAATCACAATTTCAAGTGAACCATATTGGGGTAAATTTTAGTTTTTAATAGATGCACTATCCAATCCTGCACATTATGACACCACATTGAATCCAATGTGACATCAAGAAGTAAAGTTATAGGCAATTGAATAGACGAAGGTCCAGTTTTAAAAGTGACAAACTGGCCTATACAAGATGCAAAAAGATTCCAACAAAGCGCAACAAAGAGACAACACAGTTTCTTCAATGAAGCGTTATTTAAAGCAGTTTTACTTCTCTGTACTTTTCATAACTTTCATTTTATTTGTCAGTTCTTTTGTTTCAGTTTTCTTTTGTTCCTTTTGTTTTAATTTAAAGCCAAACAAATAAATTAGTCATTCACCACTCTCAAACCATATGTCTAGTCTGTGGAGTATTGAATAGGCCAGTTTGTCACTTTTAAAATGGGACCTTCGTCTAATCAAATGCTTGTAATTTTGCTACTTGAAGACACATTGGATTCAATGTGGTGTCATAATGTGCAAGATTAGATAATGCATTTATTAAAAAAACAAATTTACCCCAATATTGTTCAGTTTAGAAATTGTGATTATTTTTCCAAATGTAAGGATACTTTATTGGCGCAGTATAGTTAGATTGCATTGTTGTGTTGGTATTCATGGAGGATGTATTGTACAAATCACATTTTCACGATTCAATTTCCTATTGCTCCTGTTGTTCACTTGGGGAAAGTCATAAGATTTGCACGCAATTGGGTCTGTCATTTTAACATGTTTAAGGTCTTGGATAGCGACATTTTCACATATTTTTTGTGGGACCTGAGAGCACATTAGACATATCAAATTGCATTTTGAAAATGAGGAATGTCCTTCTGATATCAAATTATTTTTTGAAATTTGCGATACAATACACATTTTATGGCAAATGAATAACAATCGATAAAATCAACATTTTGGGCCATATTTATGTATGCAATTATGTAAACAATAAAAAATAAATAAACGCCCATCCAAAATTGAAAACATCAAATCAACTAATCAATCTCAACACTATTTGAATTTGACGAACATTTCTAAATTCCAGTAATTCCACAGAGTATATCGCCCAAAGCTCGTATCAATTTATGCCAATAATATTAAGTGAGCCGATCTCTATTATGATTTTCCCCGAGTGATAGTAATTAATTGTGTAACTCAATATATCACAACGTACCCTGAGCCTTCATTAGTGAATCTGGGCCAACATGACTTAATTCTCCATGCCGTTGTGATTTTTTAATTGCCTTCTTGTGATAGGAACACCAATCCGTGAGCGTGCATTAAAGCTGACATGGTTTGATATACCTGATAAGAGCAAACGTTAATCTTTCGATACACTGTGTTAATTCCGTATCCTAGAAATAAATGATTGATGGCAGTGAGCTCTTGAATCAATAGCTCCTACAGTGCGCAAAAGAATTACAGTTATGTAGTACAGTTATGTTCACCCCTATATCCTAAACAAAGACCTATATGTCATAAATAGAACCAGCAGCTAATAGCTGCATCTTTTAGCTTGGATTTAAGAACTCATTTGTTGAAATCGTTCAAGAAATCAAGATAAGACAAGTAAATTTTGGCAATAAAAAGCTGATATCAGCTTAAAAGCTGAACTCTCACACCCCTGACTGAGCATTGCCTGGATGATAACGGCACTATGTTGCTGGAATTTACCGTATTCATTCCAATAAGCGCCCAGGGCGCTTAACAAAATCATTATGGGTGGGCGCTTATTTTTTACATGGTTTACCCAATTTTTTCCTAACAGGCATTGACGTAATTTATATACGTTATAAAAAGGGTCCTGAGACGTTCCAGTAGCTTTTCTAATGCAGAAAATATATTGCATGTTTACACAGGACTTCTAATTCCCCAGCTATTTCACTGTATCAACGTCTATCCGTCACTTCATCATTATAATGGTACCCTTTAGCAAATTGAAAATACCCTGGGTGGGCGCTTATTGGGGCATGGGCGCTTATTGGAATGAATACGGTAGTTGCTACTTAATGTGCAAATTGATTTCCCAAATGCTGGTACAAAAACAAATCCACTTCAAAAATTCACTATGTTAAATAACATTGAACACTGAATTGCATCTTCTTGAAATGAATTACCCTGCAGTTTTCCACCACGATGACAAGTGTAATACGGTCATGGAACTGTTTTTGTATGCGAAAGCCGGTGTAATTTTGGTTAGTGAATAGCTCTTGAAGTTTACTTGACTAAATCCTTTGAAATGCCGTGGGCATAGCAGTGCTAAGATTACATTGACAACTTGATGTCTACGACATATCCTTTACTAATTGGAAGAATTCAGAACCAAAAGACGATAGATGCCATTTTCAAACTTAAGTTATTGAGTGAACAAGTAGGCCACCAACATCTGCCCTATAATGTTAGCTTTAAATTGATACCCTACTTTTTACTTAAAATTATCATTACTTTTATAATTATAATATATGCTTGTTCATTGATTGGTTTAAAGTGGATCACATGACCAAGTCCTACCATCAGTACTCACATCCGTCAATAGTACTTCTAAGCTGTAAATAGTATTTTCAATGTCCCGAATTCCAAGCAAAATAGAAGCATTTTATAGATTTAACAAGAATATATCTGACACTTATAAGCAATGCAAACCAAACCTGTTCAAGTATAGAGGTAATATTATTTTCCATAGTTAATCTTTCGATTTAAACACAGATAGACAGCCAGCCAGGTACATAAGAAGCATGCGTACAGTGTGGTTTACAGACATCAAGGTCTTTCTCAGAATCAGATGAGCTCAAATTATAGACAAAACAAACAAATAAATATAAAAACAAGACAAGGCCGAGTCAATCGTACACCTACAAAGTGTAAAGAAATAGATTATTCTAACTCAAATTTATCTTCAAGTCTCGATCAAGATTTCTTCTTCATCACCTAAACCAGTGTACACTGACCCATAGTAACAATCAATTACATTTATGCTTTCACATATTGAGTGGTCCATCTATCGGGTCGCATATAACAACTTCTGCCGCAAACTAAAAATGCAGCAATACATTGTATGTCATACAAATTCTAAACATCCCCAAGGCCATCTATCTACCTGGCTTTTGGTACACATTCTCATAAAATAGAAGAGAAAATTGTAAAGTGGATGCTAAGCACTTTAAGTGGAGCTTCAGTTGAGCACCAACGCATTCGATGAAATTCTGTACAAAAGAATCCGTCATGAATATGAATTTTGATTTAGAATGTTCAAATTTGTTCATTACCAACAGTGTTAAAAAATCACTTCTGTTTACCGATTCTGAAATTCTGAGCATGACTTACTTGTGAAATCAAACATAGAAATTTTAATAAAATGGCTGACTTACTATGATATTAAATTTATATCACATTTTTTATTGGTGCACTGATTTTGCTAGCAATTTCATTGTCTGATTTTTTTTTCTTCAAATCTATCATGCAAAGATTTTAAACTGTGCACTTGATTTGCTGTGGTTTGTTAATTTGCATCTTATTTTGAATAAAAACACCTTTACCCTTTTAACAAATCGACTCTGGTCACACTGGATATATTTATCATCCCACATCAGACTGTCCTTCAAGATTCTATCAAGCTTGGTCATAAATAAATCCAGTACAAAGAAACCTCTTTAATTATCTTTAATAGGCGAATGAATTGATCTCTGCTATATGCTACTTGTATTTTAACCTGTCCACCTCGCCTTGAAATCCATGTGAATATATTAATTATTACTGCAACTTCTCTAAGTCCGTTCTTTCATTGTAGCAAGCATTAAATAATAAATAATCCTCCACGAACACACATACCCTGCAGTTATATAAAATATATTTGGCATCTTGAAATTGTTACGCAACAAAGACTTGTCTTTCTGCTTTAGGGGAAACTGTCATGGTATAGCACTTAGAAACATAATGCCAATGACATTCATGTGACGGACAATGTTTTAATGACGTAATAAAGTGATGATGTTGAAATTGCTTTTTAAAATGTGTCGAAATTACAGTTCAATCGTCTTGTTTCATGCTACTGGAATGTTGGATAAGTGGCTTTTTTTATCACCAGTAATGATGTTTTTAAAGATGCATATGCAGCGATTTTCTGATCACGCTACTTCACAAAATGACCACAAGGTAAATTTGATCAAAATAGCTAGCACATGCTTTTCTGCCATGAAAGATACCCCTTGACCAGATTGATAGCCTCATACCCCACTCGCCTCATAATTCCATTTAAAATCCACACTACCGCCGTGGAAGATTTTGGAAATATCTTGTACACAGTTACTGTAACGTGATTTGCTCATCCGGATAATTGTCAAAGTAAAAATCATCAAAATTCAGATTTGTGTACCTTTGTCATTTTCACACATGTGCTAACATAGCCTGTTAGTGGTTCAGCCAAAAGCTATATATTTAAGACAAAATAAGGCATTTTACATGATTCTGTAATTTATATACTGACAGTATATAAATTAGCTACATGTATTTGAATGGGCTTCAACATCATCAATAGAGGCCGTCAGCGTGACGTCATATGCCGCCATCTTGTGGGTACACGCTGCGATGGTCGTTCGATCTCCATGCGTGATGATGCGTGATAACAGCTAGCAGCTGCGCGTGGCAAGCTGCGCCCTGCGCGTAGTGTCCGACGCATGAACACACGTAGCATTTGTACCCACAAGATGGCGAAAGGCTGACGGCCTCTATACTGCTGTTTTCTTTGTTTTTTGCCAAATTTTTCATTTCAAAAATACCAAATGACAATTTGAATGACTTATCCTTCACTTTTAAGCAATTTATAAACCATTATTTAACACTTTCGCTCAGATCACTGAATGGGACTTTTAAAGGGTTAAAAGTTTAGTGAAATACATCCCCGGTAACCCCCCTTTAATAAATGTTCATGACTGCTACTGCATTAAATATTTGCATTTATTTGAAAGCAAAGTTTCCAAATTCAACTGCCTGAATAGAAGTATATTTGTACCTTTAAATGTAGGAATGGGCTATTCCACTTGAAATCCATACACCCTCTAAGAAAGAAATTACTTTAATCTCCCACACAGAGAGTTTAGATTTCAAATGGAATCACCCATTCAGGTATGTTTCAAATTCGCACTCCCTGCATGGGAGAGTAACATGTCTTCCATATGGAGGTGTATGGATTTCAACCAGAATAGCCTTTATTAGATTTACTTTCACACTTGCTATTTGCACTTGCAACGTTTTATTATCACACAAATGCGTGTTCCAAAAATGACAAAAATTCTTAATTCTGATGGATATTACAATGCTCCGGCTTGACAAATCCCTGCATGCATCTTTAATATGACAAAGTTACTAACATGGAGAGAGAAAAAAAATCAATTTTACTCAAAATAGGTACTCAATTTGTTTGCCTATGTCACATTTTAGAACTAGGTTCATTGCTCCATAAATATCAAATAACACTTGCGTCAAATTCTCGCTTCATATTCATATGACGATAAAAATCAGGACATTGAAGTTAATGTTTACCATAATATTGAATTAAACACCAAGTACCAGACCACAAAGGAACAGTTATGGCGTTATTTTGATAGTTTTAAGGTGGTACTACACCCCCTAATAAATTTTGTGACTAATTTTGCATTTTTCTCAAAAAATAACTAAACACTGGTAACAAAAAGTTATGTATATTATAGGGGCAAGGAATCCAATTCACTAAAATTTAAGTGATTCAAGACAAGTGGTTCATTATATATGTTAATTAAGAAAAGAGGTACATTCTAGCGGTACCTCTTTTCTTATCATAAATAACATACCGCTTGTCTTGAGTCACTGAAATTCCAGTGTAGTAACTGGGTTCCTTGCCCCTATAATATTCATAACTTTTGTTACCAGTGTGTTATTATTTTTTGAGAAAAATGCAAAAATAGTCACAAATTAATCAAGGGGTGTACTAGTACCACCTTAAACATGCAGTTTGTTGGAGTTCTTCAAAATTATATTTTTGGAACACCGCAAATGTAGGTTAATTTTATTTTTCAAAATAAGTAATATGAAAATTTATCAGTATTCATGTCTACATTGGCATTCTGCTTGAACTAGATTTAATATTCATAGGAACCATCACACGTGAATTCTTTATGTAATTACAGCTTGTCTGCAAATACTTCTTGGTATTGGGGCACATATTATATTTTATGTTTCACACAAATATTCTTGTAATTTGATTGGCCAGTTACTATTGATTGTTTTTGCTATCTTTAGCATCAACTGCAAAAGACTATTGCACTCTCTGCAACTGCAATAGTAAATTTTTCATTGTATAATAGGCTTTATAGCATAAAAAAGTTATTTTCCCAAAATATCTAGAGCTATCTCAAGAACCACTAAACCAATACTGGGCTTGTTTGTACTCATTTTAATGCATTTTACATGCTGAATTCAAATATGGTCATGAAACTTTACAATTCTGAAATTTTTTATTAAAAAGAAATTGAGTCGTCTACAGTCGACACCCACATGGAGAAAGTAAATAATTCTTGCATACAAAGAGACATACATAAGTGCAAGTTTGCAATTAGAGTAATGCATATTCTAGTATTAACCCACTGAGCACTCCCTGCCTATCTAACATTGCCTCTGATTGGTCAATTACATGATATCTTCACTTCAATCACCAATCAGAATGGAGCTTTGCAGATAATTCACCTCAATTTTTTGCGTGGTGAAATTATTCTAACAATGTTGCTCATTGGTCCAATTGATAATGAAAACTTCTTTTTGGCCAATCGGCAGATAGTTCTCATGGGGTTAACAGAGAAAAATCATAACATTCACCTTTAAGCCTTTTTTTATATTACTTATGGCACCACCTACACACACAAGTGGATTTAGGGTACATATCCCTTGGGATTACATAGCTTTCCCTCTCCAAGTGAATGGCATGTGCGATCAACAGAAAGATTTTTTATTGGGGGAGGTGGGGATTTATATTTTCACAATTAGCAAGAAAATGTATCCAAATCAGTACAAACATCTAGTATTGGTCCAGTGGTTCTTGAGGTAGTTTACTTTCTGTTAGAATTGGTCAACGATTGTACAGTTTCTATGGCAAAAGAATACAAAAAATCCATAAGCAAAGGATTAAAATGACATTCAGATCACTTCAAGGTGAAACTTTACCTCAGGTCCTAGTGCAGGTGTATTGCAACTACAGTTGTGTTCACATTTTGGGTTACACCAGCGTAAACTAGCGCTAACATTGATAAAAATTCACAAATATTTTCTCAACTCCTACTGTGTGTCCACACCTAGCCTACGCCGACCAGTACCACCAAGCAATCACTTCTGGTCGGCTAAAACATCAGCTACCGCTTCCGGTGTTTCTGTGACCTTTTTCAACCACGCGATATGTAATTTCTTAGTTCTGACCAACAAAAGGTCAAACTTAAACCTTGTGCCAGGCGTAACAGTGTTCACATTGCAACTTACACCTGGTGGATGTACGCCTGGCGGAACTTATGCTGCCCATCATTCACACTGCCACTACTCCTGGCAGTACCTACCGCTACTCTTAGCAACTTGCGCCAACCAAGTTCCGCCTGGCGTACGTCCGACAATATGAACACAACTTGTGATGGTGTAACTACAAGATATATATCCATGCCTTTGAGGAATAAACAGAATCCATGCCAGACTAGCAGGTTTTCGTTCCTCAAGCATGTTACCGTCTACAGGATTTCTATATCAACGACTTCAACTCCCCTGATTTTCTGACACGTTTATTGAGATTTTTTATATCATATGAGACATTGGTTAGGGCCCATATAGAGTTCAACATTTTTCCCGAAGTTTTGCTGTTGTAGCAAACACAGAGGCATTGGGCTATTCCAATTAAAATCGACACTACCCCTGTGGAAGATTTAGCTAGTGCCTTCCACAGTGGAACTATGACTTTCAAATAGAATAGACAGTTGGGTAACTCCCATTTGCAATACTCACTCCAGTTGTGGAATATATAGATAAAGCCATAATACATTACAGGGGAGTATGGGTTTCAAAATGATTAATCCTGACCAATTACATTTGAAAAACATACTCCCCCTATGGAACATATTTCCAAAATCTTCCACAGGGGGAATGTGGATTTCAAATGGAATAGCCCATTTTTCCACTCAGCAAAATATCTAGAGATAAGGACCAGAAGGCCCTATCTGCAATAGCTGCCCCATAGACAATTTAACAATTTCCGCAGTCTATATTGTACACATTTAAAAAATATGACACCTGGCAGCTATTGCAGATATACCCTTCTGGTCCTCAACCCTCCATATTGAGAACAAAACCAAGAACAAAACTGCAGCAGAGAACTGAACAGCAGTAGTTTCTGTTTTCTTGACAAATAATTCAAACTAACGGGATACCCGTACTCCATTCGGGCCCCCGCTAGCTGAGTAAATGGGAGCGATCACTAAAACGGGAAGAGTCACTGAACAGGTGACATAATACTGTTCTTCCTCTTTCTATCTTTTCTTCTGCCAATTTCTTTCTCCTGTATATGGGCATTTCTGATACCCTAAATAACCCTGTACCTATGACCCATCCATGTACCTTCTTGTCCTTTCTTTTCCATATTATCATGTCCACTGCCGGGCTCCACTGGTCTCTGTCACACAAGTGTGTGGCTCTGTGTTGTTTACTCGTGCGAAACATCCGCGCAGACAGATGTACGAACAAACTCTCTATAATTAGTATTATTATGATGAGCATTGTATTAGGTCAAACACAATGCATATGGGATTATGAAACTTCGTAAGCATACTATTCTAGTGAATAACTGCAACATTGCTGTTAAAATCGCCTCAATTTTTAATAGTCCTTGAAAAATATGTCATATTATTTATTCCGTTCAATCTGGAAATTGCATCAGTACAAACTATGCTTAAAAAAAAAAAATTCTGGATTCATGGGTTAATATTATGCAATGTACGTCATGAATACTACGTGTGATGTTTACACTTGCATTGCAACAATGTTTCTATTTGTACAAAATATTGTCGTACCCTGAAGTCAGATGTTGAGATAATCTCTCCTGACAGACCTGTATAACATTATTGACTACGCATTTCAGAAACATGTTTCCTATTTTTAGTCTGTCGGTAACACATGTTTATGTGTGTACACTGTTCATTCAAACACGCTATACTGATCGTTATTTTTTAACAGCAATACTGTTATAAAACATGTAAATATAGCGTCACAATTATTTGCTTCAATAATGTGGGTAGTCCAGTTGAAATAACAAACTCACTTTTGTTCTTTCTGCTCAAGAATATTACAGAATTGTGTTAACGATAAAGTGATTTCAAATTAAACGGGAAAAAAACGACAGTAATAATTCTGCCTTTGTACCAAATTTTGACTTTGACAGATTAAACTGTTAATTCAGACTTGTTTTCAGAGAGGCTCTTCACAAGAAGAGCATCTTAAACTAGAGTCCGAAGTTTTCTGTTTTACGGAAAACGGAAAAAAATCACGGAATCGGAGGTACAACACGGAAAATGACATTTTTGCATGACGTGACAAAAATTGTTAAAAGATAAGAGAAATAAATGTTAAAACCAATCATGAGTTGTGTCAATCATCGTGTGTCAATTTTTATGATAAAAATACTGTTTAATAATACCGAAATAAAGGTAAATTACCAAGGCATGAACCCCTATATCCCTCCAAACATCGATGCATCGTAACAGTCGGCCTATTATCGTGAGAATATTCCAAACAGAGCATATTGATCGCGATATTGAACACTTTATTGTGACATTAATATCATTGTTTATACATTTTAAGCTTTATTCATGAAACACGGATTTACAAATTTTACAACACGGATTACAACACGGAAAATGGATTTTAGAAAACAGTAAACTTCTGACTCTATCTTAAACCCTACTTATCCCTGCCTGACAACCAGTTTTATGACCTCATTGGGCTATTCCATTCAAAATACACACTCACCCTGTGGAAGATTTTGGAAATATCTGCCACAGGGGGAGTATGAATTTCAAATGGAATGAACACATTAGGCAGCTCCATCTGAATTTCATACATCCTCTGATAAATATTCAATCTGAATTTCAAATTGAGCTCCCTAATGTGTTCATTCCATTTGAAATTCATACTCCCCCTGTGAAGATATTTCCAAAATCTTCCACAGGGGTAGTGTGGATTTTAAATGGAATAGCCCATTAATTGCAACCTACCACTGCATGCCTGCCATCTGTACTACCTGCAGGGTGACAACTAAGGCAGAGACAACAAATCTTTAAGCCGAGACGAATTAACAGGGATTTTATTCCCAGCAGAGATGGCTTGCACGATCTCAGCAATCCCACAGGGATAATTTCTTTATATAGGTACAGTCAGAGTATTACACAGAAGGAAAGGTCTATGATTTGATGCACCTGGAGACATTTAATACAGAAAATTAGATCAAGCAGCCATAGCAATAAATTTTTCTTTCTTTTTCCATCCATGACTTCATTTTGAACTTGAGCCTGCAGAGAGTACTTAAGTTTAATTACACAATCGAGTTACAGTGCCTTTGACATTGTCTAAATATGAGACAAAGGGTTCCCCGGCCCAGGTTGATTGTAATCAAGGTTATTTTTTTTTCATTTCAATAATTTGGGGGAGTAATATTTCATTCATTTCAATAATTTGGGGGAAGTTGTAAAAATCAAATCATGCTGTCATACTAAAGTTGCTGCTAATAACATATTTTCTTTGATATTGGGACATGCTAGTCCCATCATAGCAACATGATGATGCTGTTTCTGTAAGACGGTACATTCAGCTTTAGAATCGCAGGGAATCTTGTCATTTTTTGCATTACTTATGTAGGGAAGGCCAATGAACTACATTAATGCTTTAGTAAATGGCAGAAAGGAAATTGCTCTATGAATTATATAGGCATGCAATGGGCTCTTCCATTTAAAATCCACACTACCCCTGTGGAAGATTTTGGAAATATCTTCCACATGTGGAATATGAATTTCAAATGGAATGAACACATTAGCAGCTCCATTTGACACTCATCCTCCCTCTGTGGAAGATTCAAGTTGAATCTTTCTCAGAGGGTGTATGGAATTCAAATGGAACTGCCTAATATGTTCATTCCACTTGAAATTCATACTTCCCCTGTGGAAGATATTTCCAAAATCTTCCATAGGGGTAGTGTGGATTTTAAATGGAATAGCTCATTAATCTACTAGAATAGATTGTCAAGGCCTGGGGTAGAATTACACACATTATTGTTTCCGTAATTGGTTTTTTTTATCTGACCAATTGAAGTCTTTGTGACAGTTTATACAATGGCTGCCCTCTTACATTTTGATAAGACCAAAAACAAAAGGTGGTTTGTCTCTGGTTTCATGGGTGATTGGAAATGTAATGCAGTATGCATTTTCCCTGAATTGTCTTTAAATAGAGTATTTTAACAGTAAATGAAGTACTACAGTTTGTCCACTCTGAAGTACAAAGTGACATCGCGCGCGTATACAGCGCGTAAACAGTGCGCAGTGCTGCGTCTCTGCTGCAGGTCTCGGCACAATGTATGCGTCCGCGTCCGTACTTTGTACTTCAGAGTACACTGACTGAAAGTACTAAGATCTCCATCATATGCTTCCGATACAGAATTTTATTTAGGGCCCCCCCAATAAAAATTGTTGTGTTGCCCTCAGCGACTGACCCTAAATGCTGAAAAATCAGGGTCGCATTTTTTTAATGACAAAATTTGAATTGGGGGAAAAAAACAATCGACAGACGACCTAACTTTTCCATTTTCCCATTTGAGGGCAACATAACATTTTTTTTGTTGGCCTTATTGTAAATTATATCCAGACTTTATGCTAGAAGGAAAAAATCAAACAACGAACAAAATGTGAATCATCTTTTTTCTGGTAAATTTAATGTGCACGCAAGATTTTATTATTTTTGTTGGCCTCACCTTGATGATAGATTATTGGTTCAATGATCATAAAATGGCATTTGCTCTACTTTTGTTCACCTCAAGTATGGCAATTATGTCAGAGCTTTTTTTCGCCGTTGCGCCGCAAGCGTGGAGACAATCTACCGTTAAGTGATTAACTTTATATAAGCAATTCAATACTGTGACCATCAACATTACTATCAAACTTGGAGGTTGAATTTGGTATGATTTTGAATATTTTTATGAAGCTTTTATGAAGAACGTGTTTGTTGAATAATTTTTTGAATAATTATTTAAATGTCAAAACCATTTTGTGTGCATAACACATCATTTGAAATCAAGTCTATGACTGATAAAATATATTTTGGAAATATATTTATAGTGCCATTACTGTTACAATGACTAAAACACCCAATGATCACGGACATATGAGAAGGTACACAAAAATAAATTCACTTAAAGAGATTGTCAGATGTCAATCGTATTCAATTTGGACTCAATATATTATTAATTGAAGCACTATGTATTTGTTGCAACTGACATCAAAATTTAATAAGTAGATTCTGAGACAAAAACCAGCTGCTATAATAGCGTCGTAACACCATGGCGTAACACCTGCATGCTTTGTGTAGTTAACTCGACTTCCATGATTGTATCAGAAATTGTCAGGCTAGTACGAAAATTGCATAACTAACGTTCCCTGAAAGTGAGTTATGCAAAAACTTATTTTGCTGACATATAGGTTATCAACCAAATCCCAAATGGGCTATTCCATTTAAAATCCACACTACCCCTGTTTAAGATTTTGGAAATATCTTCCACAGGGGGAGTATGTTTTTCAATGTAATTAGTCAGGGTAAATCATTTTGAAACCTATACTCCCCCTGTATTATGCATTTACTTATTATCTTCCACAACTGGAGTGAGTATTTCAAATGAAAGTTATCCAACTGTCTGTTCTATTTGAAACTCATACTCCCTCTGTGGAAGATATTTCCAAAATCTTCCACAGGGGTAGTGTGATTTTAAATGGAATAGCTCATTGGTTTGCTTGAACAGAAGCCTGGGTGATCCGACTTTCTGGTGGATGTTTAGATATTTTCTGTGTGTGTGAGACCACTTGCCCCTCCAAGATAAATCATTTTTACTGATAATCACCCCCTCTTCCAAATGGACTTTTCCTTTTTGCACAAATGCACTACACAAAATACACATTAATAGACGCCATACTTCTGCAGACACATTTAAATTCACTTCATTAATCACCTCGACAAGTCATTATTGTTTTAATTAGCTAATTAGTGCACTACTTCCTATTCAAGAAAAACACAACACAATTTTTTTTTGGATTCAAAAATACTATCCTACTTTGCCAAATGATACATAGCTAAATCTGAATTCTTCAGTTAGTTCTAACTGGCAGTGAAAGTCAAATTTTAATGTTTGGTCAATTTTTGGAAATGAGGGGCAAAAATATGTGTCATTAGACTAATCTAATTTTTGGAAAATACATTTGTTAATCTTTTTCATCACATCACCGATTATCAAAAATAACATAAAATATTTAAATTATGAGCTAAGTGTTAGCCTATACTCAAGATTTTAAATGCTAAAGACTTGTGCCAAGTCTTAGAATTTTGTGACTAAAATTGTAAGAAAACATGCAAAATTTCACGTTTTTGGCCCATATTTCCTCAAATTGCACAAATACTAAAATTTGATTTTATTGCCAGTTAGAACTAACTAAAGAATTAGGATTTAGCTATGTTTCATTTGGCAAAACAAGATACTCTTTTTTAATCTAAAAAAATGAACGCTGCATTTTTCTGGAATGGGGAATAGTCACAAAACCATTTGTCTCACCTAACTCACAAGGATCCACAATATGCTCATCTATCAGGGGCACAGTTCTTTAACCCCAATATATTTGTACATTCATTGAATGACCTTTGAAAATTTGGGTAAATATTCTCATACTCTGCAACTTGAGGTCAAATTTTGCACTATGATTGTTTAATTGAGGTTATTGAACTATGCCATTGGGAATGAGGCCATTGTGGTCCATAGTGAGTGACTCTTACCTCTGGCGATGTAACAGGTGTGGTGTATGTCTGACTGCTGCCGCCATAGTTAGTCCCCGGACTGAAATTGGTATTGATATTGGAATTGCTACTACTAAGGCTACTGGTGACTTGGTTGTACGGTGGTGGGCTGCTGCGATCCCCTCCACCGATATAAGAAGATGAGGGAGTGATGTTGGAGGAAGGCACTTGAATTTCCTCAACTTGGTCCTCGTAATGTCCGGCGGACGAGATGCCCATTGCTTTTAATTTGCGTTCTGTTTCTAAAAAGAGAAAAAAGAAAAAATGGCAAACGTTACAATGTAAGGATAGTTACCAAGCCATTACAGATAAACAGCAGGTTTGAGAACATTTATGCACTAATTAGTTTCACGTAATGGATTTGGAATAATCTGTTTACATGTTAATCAATTAAGGAGTTGATTAATTTGACACTTTGCATTCTATACATGCAAGGGGAAAAACAGTTTAAATTACTACAAAACTAACCATTTTCATCCTCAAATAGATTCATCAGGATTGTCCGATTGAAATTATTTACAAGGTTCTAAAACAAATCCAATAAAATAAGTGATGTTGACATACCTCAATGTTTCGTGCTGTAACACAGCACTTTCTCAAATTGAATGCCCAGATTTGTGAAAGTGCTGTGTTACAGCACGAAACATCATTGAGGTATGTCAACATCCCCTATTTTGGATTGGATTTGTTTTAGAACCTTGTAAATAAAACCATTTTCATCCATAACATTATAACAAGTGGAAAAGGTGTAGAAGACCATAGACCCCTTTCTAGGGTCTGTGAGAAGACTTTCAAACAACAGGTTCTAATCTGAGGCCAAATTGTGTCAAATTCAACTCGATATATATTTTGAACTGGAATTTAACATAAAACTATTAAACCTTTCCAGCTGGATAGATACAAAACACTCTCAATATGCTGGTCGATTTCACATTTTATGTTATCTACAGAAGGTGTGAATTATATCCTTTATACACACATCACTTTTGTTTTAAAATTGACCAAGTAATAATGACACACACACAATTTTAAAACAACATCTTTTGCACAAAATGCAATGGGATTTGAACAGTAAAGTGGCAGTTGAAACTCTGGTAATAACACTTTTACAGTGCATGATGGGAAGTACTTAAATCATCCTCTGGATGCAACTGGAATTGAGATGACAGTAAAATCTTCGACACATGGGTGTGTGGAATTTATGTGGAGACTAATGGGGGGGGGGGGCCTGTTAGCAATATCTAGCTGGTACATAATATTACGCAAACTTTTTTGGCTCCATTTATGGTAACAATTTGGTCGTTCTCAGTACATTTAAAAAATGTTATGGTACCCAGATTTTAATATGAAGATCATTAATGTGATGAGAAAACAAGCTGTATTTTGTGTAGGTAATTTTTTCTGCTGGGAGTACTATGCCCTCTTTTAAAACTTTATTCCTGTTGATGCTCTTAGATCATTTGAAATCATTGGTTTATTTTATAGACCGTGCAAATTATTTTGTCATTACTGTTATATTTAAGAATGGGACAATTTCTAACATTAATTTATCAACTTCTACGTTGACCTATTGCTAGTAGTCAAATTTTTACCAACCAGGTCACCAGTAATAACACATTTCTATTGTTTCTAATAATACAGAGAAATCAATTTCCCCATCATTCACTGCTTGATGAACAAGACCACTTACGACATTATCAAAATATCACATGAAGAATTGTTTCAAAAATTGATTTTGTCCATATGTCAAATCCATAAAGATTGATTTTGGTGAATAGGCAGTTTGGTATAGACATGCATTAATGAGCTACATTTTAACCACTGTCAGGACTCTCCTCAATTTAATTAGCAATTGATGCCATAAATATAAAATGAGATTTTGTCTGATTGGGCTATTCCCATATTACCCCTGTAGACGATTTTGAACATATCTTCCACAGGGGGAGTATGAGTTTCAAATGGAATGAACACATTAGGCAGCTCCATTTGAATTACATACACCCTCTGAGATGAAAGATATTTCCAAAATCTTCCACAGAATGGAATAGTCCATTTTAATGACTTGCTCTGAGCAACTGGTATCTAATAGACTACAGTAATTATGTTGCATCTCAAAGTGTGAGGATGTTACATTGGTGTTAAATTCTTATGTGGTATGAAAAATTATGTAACTAAAAATAGATTTTTTTTAAATTGGGTGAAGTCTGTTCCACATGTCACAGAAGAGATGATCTGCACAAGTTAGTTTAGGATCATCATAAGAAATACACATGAAAAAGAGAGCAAGGGAAACAAATTGATGCTATGACCCCTTTACATTTATAAGTGTTACCCAGAGTGTTACATAACTTGCAAACACACACTGGCTGCAAGCCTAGCTCATTCATGACCTTTAAAAACATTACCCATTTACATTAGTTTGAAGAATTGCAGTAAAGGTGTCTTTTATATATTCCTTAAGAAAATAGTGATGAAACGAAACTGTTTTATTCCATTCTTATAGCCACTTAAAGATTTCATTTCATTTCATTCCATTCCATTCCAGGTTTACTAGAAAAATGCATTTTGCAGACAAAGCCCGAATTACATACATTGCACAGATAAAAATACATAAGGCATATAAATATAATTTGACAATATTTTTAAACAAAGAAACAAAGACACTTCAAATGTGAAGAATCTTCCTTGCTCGGTCATACAATTCATCACTCGCATTTACACAACTACACCACATATTCACACACACTCACACCCATCACCTCCCCAATAAATAATTGACCTACAATTACCAAAATTAGTACTGCAACAAACAGTAAATGCAAACTTTCTTCACTTCGCACATACACCCAACACATCACACACACGCCCCTACACATCCCACGTCTTCAAACTCATTATTCACACACCCTTACACACCCCAATCCAAACTCAAAAGCCATACCAACAAAATATCAAAAACTAAATATTAATCAATGATCAAAAACACTAAAAACTATGACAATGCGACTCTTTGAGGCACCCATCACATGTTTGCTGAGATTATCTTTGTACTCTAGAGCTGTTTGATAATGTGCTTCATTTATAATGCTTAAATAAAGGCATCCACACTCTATGCTTTAAATCAACTTATTCATTAATTCACAAGAAAAATACAATAAGGCGCCTTTTGCAGGCAATCTGAGTACTGTTATACCTGATGTCATTATAAAGAGGCGTCAAACACTGCATAATCTATGCTATGTTAATGTCCCATGTGTCATTGACTGCAGCTTTACTGCTGTTTTTGGTGTGTTTTTCACAATTTAGTTGTTGGCACTACGATATCTGTTTCTCTATTTGCATGAATACAGCATATTATGATTGCAACTATAATTCACAAAGCGTTGTCAACCCTTGAGCCCTAAGTTGTATTAAGCATTCTCCTAACAGGTGAAAAACAGGTGAAATTATCCTATAACTATCGTTGACTTTACTAAATTAAAAGGAAATTAATTTTTAAAAAGTTCTTGAAAAATTAACTGCCTTTACATCATGAATTATTCAATTACATATTTTATACCTGTTGGATGTTAATTTTCATAAAAACGCAAAAAAGATCTGGTATAGTGTATACGTATTTGTCACATTTTTTCTGGGTTTTATCTGCCTTTAGTCATATCATAGATAATCTGGAAAATGTGGCAGCTTGGGAAGCCTGATTGTTTTCTTTCTTTTTGTCTATAATCTATATAAACTAAATCACATGATGCTTCCACTAAGGCAGTATTTTCTCAAATCAGTACTTTTTTCCAAATCAATTAAAGGAAAATTTTGAAAATAAAGGGTTAAGTTAAAGCCATAATGTACGATCTTATAATATGAAATTGGTTAATTTTTTCAAACCTGATTTTTTTGCATATTTGTAACGTTTACACATGTCCCAACTTGCACCTAAATGGAATGGGCCAAATTTGTTGTCTTTGTAGGTCAACAGAGCAAAGTTCAACATATTATCATAATTTAAAAATTATGATAATATGTCCTTCCATATATAGAACTGCATGTCAAATGACCAAAATAACCAGTGGGGTTTCTTTCACTTTACCTTGTTATTTCAACTTAAAGTGGACAGCAACCCTTCCCGGCAGTTATTACTAATATTATTTCAACATTTTTAATGAAGAATAAAAAAATTAAAATTTGATGGAAATCGTACATTAAGGCTTTAAGGGACCATGTGGTACATGCAATTCTTGCGTTTCACAATACGATGCCAAAATATGCAGTGAAAATGTCGACATCCAAAGCCCACGTAATACGAATACAATACAGGAATACATCATTGTGGGTTTAAATGTTATTATAATGATGTTACATGCAAACGCAGCTAGAATGGCGATGTCGACTCTGGAGTCAAAAATTTGACTGCCAAGAGCACCCGCTTGCGGCGCATCGTATTGTGAAACACAAGAATTTAAGTGAGCCAAAGCAGGCTTCACTGTAATGGGATGGACCCTGAAACCCCTGAAAAGAGGAGATCTCTGAAAGGACTTCTAAAAAGACACTTACAGGTTAATATTAATACAATGTAATTTTGCAAAGGGCCACTTATCACAACAGCAGTAAATACCTTATGCTTACAGGCATAATTACTGCTAAATAAATAAAATCTCGTCACATCGTACCAAAAATGCATTTCACAGGAATACTGCTCAGTTCAATACTTCACATTAGACCTTCAATACACAAGATACATCACATAGAAATGGATTCAATTCGAATGACGACATACTTACAGGCATAAGTCGCAAAATTTATTGGAAACATTGATGCAGGAATGGACAGTTATAAATGTTATAACAAGTTTACAGTAATGATTTTCTTCTTAAGAAAATGTTGTTGGCCAAATTTAGATTTGAAATTAAATTTAGACACAGAAAAAGTAATAAAAAAACGTTAAAATTATAAACTAAAAACTAAAACACAAAATTTGTTTTAGAAGGGCCGACCCTGATTTTGGCCAATTTGGGTCGGTCGGTGGACGGCAAGCAAACAAATTTTTTGGCTTTATATAGTCATTTGCTCCCCTCAGGGTTCAAAGAATCAATGAAATGTAAATAAAATTTGCATTTCACACAGTATTGGCTGTTCCATTAGAAACCCACACACCCTCCATTTGAAATCTACACTCCCTGTGTGGAAGATTTTTCAGGTCATACAGGGAGTGTATGGATTTCAACTGGAACAACCCAACCAGCCTATACAGAAATATATTTCCCTAGAAGATATTCCCTAAATAAAATGAGCAAATTTGCATTGTGCTCAACAACTCAGCAGCGGCAACTGATGAGTCGGTTTCATGTGTTGGATATACACCGGCTTCTAATTCACCAAGATTTTGACAGAAAAATCACGACCCCTATTTAGTGTCAGTTTACAATCCAGAGAAGGCTATTATATAGAGGCCCAGGGCAACATGGGATCACCTGCCACTACAAATCCATGGTCTGATAATTTAGCGCACAATTTGAACACTATCTGCGTGTGACGGGCTCGGATTGCAGACAAAACACGTACACAATTCCAGCAATGTCCAAATAAATCCACAGCACTAAACGCCACACTTATATTGACACACATAACGTGCCTCTTGGTAGATACGTGCTCATCAATAATTACCCATATTTCTTGTTTTCGTTTCTTCATGAGTGGCAATTGCTTATCACTACAAACAAAACGTTCCCAATTGGGCTATTGCAGTTGAAAACCACACCCCCATGGAAGACATGACCTTAAATCTCCCACACAGGGAGTGTGAATTTCAAATGGAGTCACCCATTCAGTGTCGTCTGCTCCAAAATGGGTTATTCCAGCTGAAATCCATACACCCCCATGGAAGACATGACCTTAAATCTCCCAAAAAGGGAGTGTGAATTTCAAATGGAGTCACCCATTCAGTGTCATCTGCTCACAAAATGGGTTATTCCAGTTGAAAACCATACACCCCATGGAAGACATGACCTTAATCACACAGGGAGTGTCAATTTCAAATCGGGTTACCTGAATGGGTGATTCCATTTGAAATGTACACCCCTGGTGTTGGAGATTAAGGTCATGTCTACCACAGGGGGTGTGTGGATTTCAAACGGAACTGCCCATTTCATGCTCAATTTCAACACATAAACGGCAATCATAAAACTATGCCAGTAGGCTCAATTATCTCGCATTAGCCTTTGTTTACAGATCCCCCTTGTTTCCTTGACAACAAAGTAAGATGAAATTGGAAGGAAATGGGGAGTAAAAGGATGCATGGTTGATATGATAGATGATATGTATGTACCTGTTGTTTCCTTGAATCGAGGCACCTCGTCTTCTTCGTCTTGTAGTGAGCTGCTGACGGTGAGCACTTGAACTGTTGTTAGAGAACCAGAATTATTTAGTGTGTATGATGCTGGACCATCAATCCCTGGTGAAAGAGAAACAGAGAACCAGAATTATTAACTCGCTCCATGCGGGTGCGTGCGACTGAAGACGAGAAGTTTTAATTTTTTATTTAATTTAAAAATTTCAGAATTGTAAATTGTCATGACTATATTTGGAGTCAGCATGTAAAATGCATTAAAATGAGTGCAAACAAGGCTAGTATTGGTTCAGTGGTTCTTGAGACAGCCTTTGATATTTTGAGAAATATCTCAGGACTTTTTATGTTGAAACCTATTTTAGACAGCACCTATAAAATTTAGGGTAGATGGCCCATGATTAAAAAAACCCTTGTTACAGGTAGTTATGGTGATATCATGGGACGGTTCTGAAATCTGAGTGGTGAGTTTTGCATCACAAAATTGCTTTAAAAGTCACATGTTTTGTACCATAAATGAAAGATGCTTGAGCAAGTAAGCTTTAAATTTAATTTATCTTGTGAATCTCTGCAAGTTAATCCGTAATCAAGCAGACATACTTTACACTTATTGTGTACATCTATGGGAAGCTCCGTGGGGAACTCAATTAGTGGAACGTCCCTTGATACGCATTGTTTTGTCAAGGAAAGGGGGAAGGATTTCCATTAGTTTTAATAACAACAGTCCTTGCACTTGTTTGTCCACTTCATCTACAATCCTACCCTGGTATGTCAGTCAACAGCAATTCACAATATGTGACCCGGCAGCACAAATGAGCCGTAAATTCCCTAAATTGTATTCTGAGTTATGGTGTAAAATGTGTACGAAGGTCGTATTCATCGTTAACTTAAGCTGGCCCGACATCTGTCTCATTTTGATAGTCAAAAACTAATCAATAATCCTATTGTTGAAGTGGATAATAAGCTTCTACCTTAGATGGCTATAGAACTTTTAATAGCTCTGGTCTTTGTTTGCTTTTGCTAAATCCTGTTCAAGTGGTTCGTTACCAGGCATTGTATGCATAACCAACAATTAACAATGAGAGAACTTTCTTAAACCTCGTTGACTTGGGGATGATTTGAAATGACCTCCAATTATGACTGTTTGATATTTATTGCCAGCAATGTGGAAAAAGAGACACATGTAAAAACGTAAAAAGCTATAATTTTGTTCAAGGAGCAAAGTTTAACAAACCATAACCCCGCGTCTGGATATCGTTTGAAGTCAAATGATATACCATTTTTAAGTTTATGATGTTTATTTTTTAAACACGAAATAAAACAAAATTGACCGGGGGAGGAATTTACGGCTCATTCGCCGTGAACGGTCACATATTATTATATTACTTAGTCCAGTATTTACTTGTTGTCAAATTCCCTGTGTACCTGATGCATTAGACAAGAGAGACCTGTTCTCATTTTATGACTAGCATAAATTGTAGAGCTCAACCGATATGCAGGCATGAGACTGCACTTTTGGGGAAAAAAACCCTAAAAATGTGGATGAAATTGGGCAAAAACTACCAAAAACAGGCTGAAATTAAATTTTGACTGAAAATAAAACTGAATTCAGTTTTAAAACAGAAAATTCTCATGCCTGGATATGGCATTTGTCTAATATCGGCCGATATCCGATCTGATCCGATATCGGTAAAAAAAAATTATTATTTTTATTATTGTTGGGTTTTTTTGGCGACTTTAGAGAATCACTGGACCCATTCTGAACTTAAATTGGGCTATTCCAGTTGAAATCAATAGACCCCTATAGAGTATGCATTTTAAATGGGGTCACCTGAATGAGTGACTCCATTTGAAATCTATACCCCCCCCCCCCCCCTGTGTAGGAGATTAAGATCATGTCTTCCACAGGGGTGTATGGATTTCAACTGGAATACATCAACAGTACACTGTACACAGGGAATTTCCATCAGCTAATTTGCTGAAAGCTGATGGCTACTTTATTGGGCTATTTTAGCTGAATCCATACACCCCCTATGAAAGACATGACCTTAATCTCCCACACAGGAGGTATAGATTTCAAATGGAGTCACCCATTCAGGTAGCTGAATTTGAGATTATATCTTCTATAGGAAGTATATGGATTTCAGCTGGAATAGCCCAGTTTGTCTAATATTTTCATTAGCTGTTTGTTTCCTTGGTTTAGCTTCCAAACAAAGCAGACAACTTATCCTCGTTGTGAGAACATGTGAGGTAGCAGATAGGGACAAACTCTGTACATGAAGGGTCTACATTAAATGACAGTTGACAAAATAACAACATGGTTCAATCAAACTCCAGAAGTGCTGATTTTACGGGATAACAATTGAAGTACTAATGATGCCTTCAAATCCCAGTGATCCTGATGCATTATTTGAACCTTGAAAATGATATTTTGATCTTCTGAAGAAATTTTGAGCTCAAGCTGGAGACAACACAATTTGAGCTGGTCCACTTAAAATCTGGAGCTGGTCCACTCAAAATCTGATTTTGATTGGTAAAATCTACTGATTTACATATTTTCAATTTCTCATATATACATTTAAAATTGGTTGATGAACCATGGAAGAAATCCAGTCAGTTCCATGTACAAAAAACACGCCTGCACATTGGGAAGTGTCAAAAATGTACATTTTCATGCACATATTTGGAATCAGTATGAAAAATGCATTAAAATGAGTACAAGCCTATTATCGTTTCAGTGGTTCTTAAGATAGCTCTTGAAATTTTGGAAAAATATCTCAAAACTTGGACTTTGTATGTTGAAGCCTATGGCTAGCACAGGGCATTAAGCACTTCATAAGCACACTTGGTTGATCTTATCATTGGTGAAGTTTAACCCCATGAGAACTACCTGCCGATTGGCCAAAAAGAAGTTTTCATTATCAATTGGACCAATCAGCAACATTGTTAAAATAATTTCACCACGCCAAAAATTGGGGTGAATTATTTGCAAAGCTCCATTCTGATTGGTGATTAAAGTAAATATATCATGTAATTAACCAATCAGAGGCAATGTTAGATCGGCAGGTAGTGCTCAGGGGGTTAAATGCCTAAGGAAGGGCAGTACCTTGTAAACCATCGCTTGCAGATGAGCTGTGTGCTGGTGATACAAGTGGTCTGGTTTCTTCTGCTGTTTTTCTTCTTGATTTGCCTCCGGAACCTTGCCTCTCTTCATTGGGCTGCACCATCATCGGCTGATTGTGTCTTTGCCGCTTCTCCCTCAACAAGGCACGCTGTCAAAATAAGACAAGAAAACAAAAAGTGTCCTTGGATTAGCATAAAATCTTAATTGCTTTTGCTTTTTAATAATTGTTTAAATATATACAAGCATAATCATCATCAGTTTTCTCCGGAGAGCCTGCTTGCTATTATTACAACTGAAAATAATTATGAAAGTCATTAAATATGTACATAATATACATGAACAAGATCCACAAATTGATGACATTTCCTTTTTTTTCTTCGTTTATAAACACCCTGCTGATTGATCATGGATTTGTGAAGTTATTAATATTGGTAAATCTTGAAAATAAGTTTAATAGGTACTTTTATATGTATTACATTTCTACAAATTAAAAACAAATCTCAAATTACTGTTAGTGTGAAAGCATACAACATCTATGCACTTCTTTCCCTCTTTTCTTATTTTTTTTTTCAAAATCATATTTCACAATTGATTCAAAATGTATTTTATAGAGTAACAGTAGATTAGCAATTATGCCATGCGTAATATTATGTCCCACCATGTTTCTTTTTCCATATTTGCTAGTTAGGGAAGACTTGACCTCTAAATGACCTTTAACCTCATACATATGACCTTTGACATCCATTAATTTGCCCTGTGATCCAATTTGGGTTACAATAGGCCAAGGGGTTGAAGATGAAATAGTTACCTAATGCAAGGTTGAAACCTTTCCTAACTACTTATTCGGCAGGGACAATTAATTGACATATTGCGAACATTCCGAACAAAAATATAATCATTTGACTTTGGATCATTTCATTGATCCAAACACCATTGAGCCATTTACTTATTAGTTGCATCTGACCCTACCATTTCAAATCACATTTTCACAGATCAAAAGCCACTTTAATTCCCAGAGCACAATATGCTAACAGTGATTTACAAAAAATATATTTCAGACATAATTCACTTACATATCCATTGCTGGATATAAACAAGTAGCATTCTATTTTAAACTTTACAACTGGCAAAGAAAATAACAATGCCGAGCTTCAATGCCACCAGAAATGTTGTCATGTTTGAGTCTAAATAACCAAGATTTCAGCTGCATGTACTGTTTATGGAGCATGCACTACACTGTATAACTGGTTGATTGAAGCGTAGTATTTTTACTCTTATTTTATTTTATTTATCTTATTTTTTAGTCACTATAAAAGTCTCTATTAAGGGTGTGAGTGAGTCCCGGGAATTCGAGTCCTGATTTGGCACATCAAAAGGGGGGCAAAGAATTTTTGGCATGGCCAAAGGAGGGGGGGGGGCAAGCAGTTTCTGGCAGACCATTTTGAACATTCACCACCCCATTTAAAGGTCAAGGTCTATCTACATATAGACTGGAAGATCAATTAAAAGTTGACACTCATAGAAATTACGTAGTTCACAAGGGTTCCCAAGAAAAATGTAAAATTAGATTAGAAGAAATCAATTTTGGTACTCCTCAAGTCATTCTACATGTTGCCAATTGGGACTTCTTAGGATGTGTGGAAATATTGAACAAAAGTAGGCCATTCCATAAAGCTAACGCTATAGATGCACCACCTTAATATCTGATATAGATAGCTAATATCAGCAGTAGGTAGCTACTTCACTGTTAATATCAGATGTAGATAGTTACTTCATCAACACCAATATCAGCAGTAGGTAGCTACTTCACTGTTAATATCAGATGTAGATAGTTACTTCAACAACACCAATAGAGGCCATCAGCGTGACGTCATATGCCGCCATCTTGTGGGTACACGCTGTGATGGTCGTTCGATCTCCATGCGTGAACAGTAAAATCATCGTGTTTGATGCGCGATAACAGCTGCGTGGCTAGCTGCGCCCTGCGTGTAGTGTCCGACGCATGAACAGACAGATCATTAATTTTGTACCCACAAGATGGCGAAAGGCTGACGGCCTCTATATCAATAGTAGGTAGCTACTTCAATGTTAATATCAGATGTAGTTAGCTACGTCATCAACACTAATATCAGCAGAAGGTAGCTACTTCAATGTTAGTATTAGATGTAGATAGTTACACCAACAACACCAATATCAGCAGTAGGTAGCTACATCGATGTTAATATCAGATGTAGATAGTTACTTCATCTGTAGATAGTTACTTCATCAACACCAATACCAGCAGTAGGTAGCTACTTCAATGTTAATATCAGTTGTACATAGTTATTTCAACAATGCCAATATCAGCAGTAGATAGACTTCAATGTTAATATCAGATGAAGTTAGCTATGTCATCAATACCAATATCAGCCGTAGGTAGCTACTTCAATGCTAATATCAGATGTAGATAGTTAATACTTCAACAACACCAATATCAGCAGTAGGTAGCTACTTCAATGTTAATATCAGATGTAGATAGTTACTTCATCTGTAGATAGTTACTTCATCAACACCAATACCAGCAGTAGGTAGCTACTTCAATGTTAATATCAGTTGTACATAGTTATTTCAACAATGCCAATATCAGCAGTAGATAGACTTCAATGTTAATATCAGATGAAGTTAGCTATGTCATCAATACCAATATCAGCAGTAGGTTGCTACATCAATGTTAATATCAGATATAGTTAGCTACGTCATCAACACCAATATCAGCAGTAGGTTGCTACATCAATGTTAATATCAGATATAGTTAGCTACGTCATCAACACTAATATCAGCAGTAGGTTGCTACTTCAATGTTAATATCAGAGGTAGATAGTTACACCAACAACACCAATATCAGCAGTAGGTTGCTACTTCAATGTTAATATCAGAGGTAGATAGTTACTTCAACAACACCAATATCAGCAATAGGTAGCTACTTCAATGTTAATATCAGATGTAGATAGTTACTTCAACAACACCAATATCAGCAGTAGGTTGCTACTTCAATGTTAATATCAGAGGTAGATAGTTACACCAACAACACCAATATCAGCAGTAGGTTGCTACTTCAATGTTAATATCAGAGGTAGATAGTTACTTCAACAACACCAATATCAGCAGTAGGTTGCTACATCAATGTTAATATCAGATGTAGATAGCTACTTCATCAACACCAATATCAGCAGTAGGTTGCTACTTCAATGTTAATATCAGAGGTAGATAGTTACTTCAACAACACCAATATCAGCAGTAGGTTGCTACTTCAATGTTAATATCAGATGTAGATAGTTACTTCAACAACACCAATATCAGCAGTAGGTTGCTACTTCAATGTTAATATCAGAGGTAGATAGTTACTTCAACAACACCAATATCAGCAATAGGTAGCTACTTCAATGTTAATATCAGATGTAGATAGTTACTTCAACAACACCAATATCAGCAGTAGGTTGCTACTTCAATGTTAATATCAGAGGTAGATAGTTACACCAACAACACCAATATCAGCAGTAGGTTGCTACTTCAATGTTAATATCAGATATAGTTAGCTACGTCATCAACACTAATATCAGCAGTAGGTTGCTACTTCAATGTTAATATCAGAGGTAGATAGTTACTTCAACAACACCAATATCAGCAGTAGGTTGCTACTTCAATGTTAATATCAGAGGTAGATAGTTACTTCAACAACACCAATATCAGCAGTAGGTTGCTACTTCAATGTTAATATCAGAGGTAGATAGTTACACCAACAACACCAATATCAGCAGTAGGTTGCTACTTCAATGTTAATATCAGAGGTAGATAGTTACTTCAACAACACCAATATCAGCAATAGGTAGCTACTTCAATGTTAATATCAGATGTAGATAGTTACTTCAACAACACCAATATCAGCAGTAGGTTGCTACTTCAATGTTAATATCAGAGGTAGATAGTTACACCAACAACACCAATATCAGCAGTAGGTTGCTACTTCAATGTTAATATCAGATATAGTTAGCTACGTCATCAACACTAATATCAGCAGTAGGTTGCTACTTCAATGTTAATATCAGAGGTAGATAGTTACACCAACAACACCAATATCAGCAGTAGGTTGCTACTTCAATGTTAATATCAGATATAGTTAGCTACGTCATCAACACTAATATCAGCAGTAGGTTGCTACTTCAATGTTAATATCAGAGGTAGATAGTTACACCAACAACACCAATATCAGCAGTAGGTAGCTACTTCAATGTTAATATCAGATGTAGATAGCTACTTCAACAACACCAATATCAGCAGTAGGTAGCTACTTCAATGTTAATATCAGATGTAGATAGTTACTTCAACAACACCAATATCAGCAGCAGGTAGCTACTTCAATGTTAATATCAGATGTAGATAGTTACTTCAACAACACCAATATCAGCAGTAGGTAGCTACTTCAATGTTAATATCAGATGTAGATAGCTACTTCATCAACACCAATATCAGCAGAAGGTTGCTACATCAATGTTAATATCAGATGTAGATAGTTACTTCAACAACACCAATATCAGCAGCAGGTAGCTACTTCAATGTTAATATCAGATGTAGATAGTTACTTCAACAACACCAATATCAGCAGTAGGTAGCTACTTCAATGTTAATATCAGATGTAGATAGCTACTTCATCAACACCAATATCAGCAGAAGGTTGCTACATCAATGTTAATATCAGATGTAGATAGTTACTTCAACAACACCAATATCAGCAGCAGGTAGCTACATCAATGTTAATATCAGATGTAGATAGTTACTTCAACAACACCAATATCAGCAGTAGGTAGCTACATCAATGTTAATATCAGATGTAATTAGCTACTTCATCAACACCAATATCAGCAGCAGGTAGCTACTTCAATGTTAATATCAGATGTAGATAGTTACTTCAACAACACCAATATCAGCAGTAGGTAGCTACATCAATGTTAATATCAGATGTAGATAGTTACTTCAACAACACCAATATCAGCAGTAGGTAGCTACTTCAATGTTAATATCAGATGTAGATAGCTACTTCATCAACACCAATATCAGCAGAAGGTTGCTACATCAATGTTAATATCAGATGTAGATAGTTACTTCAACAACACCAATATCAGCAGCAGGTAGCTACATCAATGTTAATATCAGATGTAGATAGTTACTTCAACAACACCAATATCAGCAGTAGGTAGCTACATCAATGTTAATATCAGATGTAATTAGCTACTTCATCAACACCAATATCAGCAGCAGGTAGCTACTTCAATGTTAATATCAGATGTAGATAGTTACTTCAACAACACCAATATCAGCAGTAGGTAGCTACATCAATGTTAATATCAGATGTAGATAGTTACTTCATCAACACCAATATCAGCAGAAGGTTGCTACATCAATGTTAATATCAGATGTAGATAGTTACTTCAACAACACCAATATCAGCAGCAGGTAGCTACATCAATGTTAATATCAGATGTAGATAGCTACTTCATCAACACCAATATCAGCAGTAGGTTGCTACATCAATGTTAATATCAGATGTAGATAGTTACTTCAACAACACCAATATGAGCAGCAGGTAGCTACTTCAATGTTAATATCAGATGTAGATAGTTACTTCATCAACACCAATATCAGCAGTAGGTAGCTACTTCACTGTTAAGGGGGTCTCAATGTACACCAAAATCAGCAGGAGGTCGCTACTCCAATATTAATATCAGATGTAGGTGGCTTCTTCATCCACACCAAAATTAGCAAGAGATGTCTACTTTATGTATGTTGATAGCCAATTACTCAATCAATAAGAAAATCACTTGTAAATGGCATTTTAATCAAGCACTCATATCATTTCTATATCAGTTAGTATTTTGGTAGATAGCCACTAAATGATCACATAAAAAAGAATGTCATCAGCACCCCATATCTGTAATTGATACAATGCCAAGTCATATCTGCAGTATATATATTGACTTCCTGAATACTTTCACCAGCTATAGGCCTAGATAGCTACATAAACACATAAACATTACTTTGTAATGCTCCTTATCATACACACTGTAAAGTTCATTAATATCACTATCAATAGAAGAGAACTGCTTTCGTAACTAGTTTTTGAAGTCAGCATACTAAGCTACCCTCTATAAAAATGTATGCCATGTAGATTAGCAAAATCAATATATTAATTTTTGAGATCAATATTAATTTTTGAGTTTTGATCCTTCATAGTTTATCCAACAATCAAGCATCTAAGTCTTACAAAAGAGAAATCTTACCATTACTGCTATAAAATCGCTGCCCATATGTAAACCATCCCCACTCACGAACAAGCAATCAGCAACTCATAGCTACTTGTGTTGCACCGTGACAAAACACTTATATGAAAATGGCCAGCAAAGTGGATAAACATATTTCTTAATAATCTGACCTACAGTCAAAAATAGACACACAAACTACCTACAGCAATGAACATTGGAGAAAAAGCAGCAGTAGATGGTGACATCAGCCTCAACCTCTTTGTTTTCTTGTTCAGTCCCGGCAATGATATGACTCAAAACAAGAAAGGTAAGCAAGCCACACTTGATTAAAAAGCCACAGCCAAGCTGACATTGAGAAAACAACATCTGTGCTGTATAACACAAGATAAACTCCATTAGACTGCAAGGCTTGGAAAAAACATCTTACATCCTGTTGTGTTGTGTCCCTGTAATTATGACAGGAACGCACAATGTGAAGCTAATTATCAAGGCTTTACCTTCTGGAGATAGATGTCTCAACCTTTGTCCAACACCAAACACTTTACTTATCACTTACACTACTCTAGTCATATTCATATTGGCAGAAAATCTCAAAGGTTTCACGACTTGTTGTTCACTACTCTAGCAGGGCCTTGATTTCCTCTTGGTTTGCGAGAATCAAAATCCATCATAGTCACTGCACTTACTGTAATGTATATATGATACAATGAGAGAAGTTGATTCTCGCAACTGAATCTTACGAGAATCATTACTAGAATCGATTCTGCGATTCTCGTCGAAATCTAGACCCTGTTTAGTCATGTTCATACTGGCATAGAACCTCCAAGGTTTCACCGACTTGTTGCAAAGTCTGCGATAAACTCGTGTCCACAACAGATTTGGCAGACTGTGATCTGACAGAAAAATGGACTTGAAAAGAACTCACAACCATCTCAACACCTGGTTACTCTAACAGTGTGTTTATACTGAGCACCTCGCATTACTGCGCTTTCATCTTCCCCCGCATTTTAATCCTCTCACCTTCATCGGGTCATTTCTACTGCCCTGTAAATGCAGGGTAACAATTCACTACCCAACCCATGTATTTAGTGGGGAGGAAGTCTAGAAAAAAGTTTTTGTGTACTTCAAGGTCAGATTTTGAATCCGCACACTGTATTGTAGTAGGCTAACTTCCGGTGTCACCTGCAAAATCCTCACACGAACTGTTTCTACTGCGAACGTTACCACATATTCACCAATAGGTGGTTGATGGATTCACTCGCATTACCGCACATTCACCTTCACCCGATCTGTTTCTGCTGAGGCCATTACCGCTAATTCCTCTCATCACCCTGAATTCCCTCGAATTCACCCCAACTGTTTGCTCAGTAGAAACATGCTGAAAGAGTGTTTTGCAGTTTAATTCTCAATGTAAACATTTCTGAACTGGGTAAAATTCATGTCATAGGAATAATATTACAAAGTAATTTCAGTGCTCCGATGACTATTCATGGTTTCATCAAACTGTTTTAAAATCTTAAGATAAATTTCATTATCTGACCACTGTGTGAACATGTTGTGACTATGTAGCTTCAGGTAATGACAGTGCTGATTGGATCACTTCTTTTTTCACATTGGATTATTCCATTTAAAATCTACACTCCCCCTGTGGAAGATTTTGGAAATATCTTCCACAGCGGGAGTATGATTTTCAAATGGAATTACCATATTAGCAGCTCCGTTTGAAACTCACTCTCCCTCAGGAGATGATTCAGGTTGACTCTTTCTCAGTGGGTGTATGAAATTCAAATGGATCTGCCTAATGTGCTCATTCCATTTGAAATCCATACTCCCCTTGTGGCAGATATTTCCAAAATCTTCCACAGGGGTAGTGTGGATTTCAACTATATTTTCAGGTATATTCTTTTAAATATTATATCTAAATAATATATCTATTGTTTAACAAAAACAAGTGTTTTCTTATTAAAAATATGCAGTTAGTCAAATGTCACATGGTTGGGATCGGGTCATCAAGCAACTTCCTCATCGATTGACCTCAGATGACCCCAAATCTTCCACCCAGCTTAAAGCCGAAGGTTTTGGCCGAAACGTCGGTGATGCCATTTAACCAAAAAGTGAGTTTTTCTGGTTCACCAGATTTAATTATCTACTAATTGATCAAATCCCAGATGACTGAAAGTATACACAGTGTCAAAATACATATGTGATGCAATCAAGCAAAATGATGTCAGGAATATTGATTTTGAGAAATAGCCAAAAATAGTATTTTATTGTTCTGAGTAACACTAAAATAGCCATAACTCTAGAACCATACGTCTAATTATGATGGGGTTTTCAGCAAAACGAAGCTCTGAAAATGGTGCAAGCAATGAAATTGAAAACCAAATTTTGATTTTAATCAACATCACATATTTTGTGTTCAATTGATCAGTGACATTCTAGGTGTTGCTAGTAAAAATGATCTAGAAATCTACAAGCTCTTCTTGATCCTTGATCGCACATCATAACTTTATTGATGGATCAGGGATTACAGTTAAGGATCACACTGAAATAATCAGGCCAAATATGAATCTCACTAAAAGGATTGGGAAAATATAGAGCTGCTTTAAGGAATATTGCCCCCACAGACCTTTTGCCAATAGATTGAGTAGTACCCCCTGTGTACATCCTTAATTATCTTTTCAAAAGTAACGCTCATCAATAGAACAGCCACAAGTGATCAAGAGCAAATGCGCGCATTGTTCACATATGCACACCTGTACGAATCATATGCTTTTCATTTGTAAAATTTACTGGTAAAAATGGATAAATTTGTTTATTTCTCACAAGACTGGCTGCAGTATACAAAGTTGCAATTACAAATAAAACGACTGCATAGCTAATGAGAAATCGTTGGTTCGAAATGGATTGCAAAAAAAAAAAAAAATCTACAAGATTGAAATGGTCAGCAGCATTAACTCCTATCCATCCAATATTTTCAAGCACTCAGGTTTAATGTTTTCTTCAAATACATTTACTGGGTCATGCAAATATAAAAAAAGCTCTTTATCCTATAATACTCATCCAGCATTAGAGCCACTATTAATTATCATATTTTCTATCACTATTATTATCTTCAGAGTAGCCTATAATTAGCTTCATTTGCTAACGACCCTCTCATTATAAAGCTCAGTTGGGTAATTATACACATATGAGTGACGTGGTCAGGGAAAAACTACTACTTAATGCTAAAATTGACTTTAAAAATTGTATGCATAAGAAATGTCTATAGTTTGCTCGGCTTATAATTGGTGAAAATTATTCAGCTTTTGTCACTACATGTCAATAAACTACTGAAAATGCTTGTATAAATTCCCATAAGCGTGCGATGTACAACGAGCGTGCATGACAGGCCTGGAAAATATGTTTATTTTTTGCTTTTACTGCCAGTTAGAAGTAACAAAAGGATTACGATTTAGCTGTTTCATTTGGCAAAACAGGATAATATTTTTTTATCCCAAAAAAATTAATGCTGTATTTTTCTGGAATAGGAAATAGGATCTGCGAGTGTTAATTTTAGTGAAATTAACATTTTCAGCATAGGGTGGGCTTTCGGGTAGGTAATTCAAGGTATAAAATAGCAAAATCGATCTATGAAATCCCCTGCGGGAACTGTGCTGGTACATATATTGGAGAAACCGGTTGTCCTTTCGGTGTCAAAGAACACCAAGAAGAGGTGGAGAAACTTGAAACTATGCCATACACATATGCCAGCCTAAATCATCTATCACAGACATTCACAAGTCAGCTATCACCGGTCATGTTGCTCTACCAATCATTCATTCAATTGGGAGGACTCAAAAGTTATTGAAAGAGAAGCTGGCAAGATCACTTGATTGCTGAAAGAAGGCATCTGGATACGCTGAAAAGGAAACTCTGAATACGAATGAGGGGCTTATTCACACAATATCTTTGACCAACTCATCATGCCCTCAACGGCGGTTCCTGTCGCCTATAAAAGGAACAGTCAGATATAATGGGTTGCCAGTCTGATGAAACCACTAGTGTAGTGGTGAAACATCACTAAAATGTAAGTCGAACACAGTACAAAAAGGACTACCATAATAATGATTCACCTAATGGTGCGCTTGGGCTGCTTTTCCTTGGTGTAAATTTCATGTGCAAATAGAGAGCCCCTCCTTTGAAATCCCAACTGGAATTAAGGTTTCGTGCCCTTATTTGCTGGTGGAAATTTTACGAGATGGGACTTTTAGGTTGTGCCTAAAATTCCACTTATGTCAAGGGAGCCCATATGCCATAAGGCGAACCTTTACGGTATGTTAACAGTTGAATCTAACATTACAAATGAACTTGTTCAAAGAATCCACACGCTTATTTTCAAAGTTAGCTAACTACAATTTTACCTACTATCGTCTGAATACGACTGATGTTGCATAAGTGTTATATTTTGCAGAGGATAACTCTCTTAGGTCAAACAAACCACTTTACTGTGTAATGTAAGGAAGAGTTTCCTTTCATGAGCTACACAAATATATGCATGACGCTGTATTGTTACAAGATAAAAATCTGCGTTGGAAAATTGTGCACAAATGTAGACTGCTCTGCATTCCCTTTTTGATAAACAATTCATACCATTCCATGCATAAAACACAACACATCCCCAGCACTGCCCTTCCCATGGATAGCTAGCTGTTGGATCAGAACAGACAGGTCATTGGTGGATTTTCCATGGTCAAAGGGATGAGAGGGATGATAAATTAAAATGGTCTACTACAGTAGACTAGCACAGTTGCTGTAATGGGCAGTTTTGACATCAGCATTTTTGAATTAATAAAAACTCACAAATTTATTCATTAGAGTACTTGTACGTGCCAAACCAAATATAATTTGTAAATAAATGAACAAGATACTAAAGTCAAGAAATTAATTCATGAGTATTTGTACGTGTCAACTGATGAAACCAATTGAAATAAACAAGCTATTTTAATGGCAAAGTGAGTCTGGTATATTTTTATAACAAAACAACCATACAATTGCAAAATGCCAATCTCATGGTCATTTTCTTTGAAAGCAATCTTTGTAAATTAATATTTATTCATAGAAATAAAGATACAGGAAGAAAAACAAGTCATGTCAAAATAAATTTCTTCTTGCACAGGTCTTGGTTTTTGTTTGGTTCACAGTAAATCACGTTTTAAATAAACAGTTATCACAACACAACAAAGCCCACAATGAATACCAGTAAAAACTCGATAGTTAGCATATGTGCTTACTATCGGCGCTTTTGAAAAACATGAAATTGTACCAAAGTCCAGCGCTTTACCAACTGAGCTAATGGGGTTGAGACACACATTTGCAGGTTTACTTGTCCGTATATAACTATGTGTATCGATGAATTTGCTCAAAACCCTTTTAACAATTTGTGGATGGGGCTCTTCATGTTTGCATGTTTGTGATAGTATGCACATATGCTAACTATCAAGTTTTTACGGTATGTTTCTATTCAAATTCTTTTCCCAAGATCACGATTTATAAATAACTATTCCATCATATTCCTCCTGCTTTGTGTGGATGTTATAAGACAAGTAGACTACAGCCCTAAAATTTTCCTAACATGATCAAAAAAATATTGCAAGTTAACATTTTCAAGGTCATCATATCTGAATCTATATGAAAACTGCAATCAAATGAGTACAAAACTGTATATTATTGATTGACAGGTTCTAAAGAGCAGACTGGCCATTTTTAGTTGCAAAGTCTAACTGAGCTAATGGGGTTGAGCCACACATTTGCAGGTTTATTTGTTCGTATATCTATGTGTATCGATGAATTTGCTCAAAACCAAATACACTTTGTGGATGGGGCTCTTTATGTTTGCATGTTTTAGTGCTCGATAGTAAGCACATATGCTAACTATCAAGTTTTTACGGTAATGCAAAAAAATCTAGAACAGTACACACTGGTACAGTAGCTGACAATTTAGCTGACAATAATTGCTTTCTACCTTAGCAAGGCAGAAATGTATCCGAGTAAACGAAAATACAACTGAAATGCAGTGTGGTTGAATGTCAGACACAAATGCCTAAGACTATCTTAAACACCTGTACACACATTGGGCTATTTAATTCAAAATCCACACTACCCCCGTGGAAGATTTTAGAAATATCTTCCACAGATGGAGTATGAATTTCAAATGTAATGAACACATTAGCAGCTCCATTTGAAACTCACCATCCCTCAGTGGAAGATTCAGGTTGAATCTTTCTCAAAGGGTGTATGAAATTCAAATGGAGCTGCCTAATGTGTTCATTCTATTTGAAATTCATACTCCCCTGTGAAAGATATTTCCAAAATATTTCCAGGGGGATTGTTAACTTAAAATAGAATAGCCCATTACACTGTCCACCTTACTGTCAGTGTACCTCATGTATGCAAGCCTACGCTTGCCACACCTTTTCCCCTAATATTTTGTTTCAAATTTAAAGGAGTATTTCGTGATCCTAGCATCCTCTTTTTATGACATTTTTCAGTACATATCCACGAAAAAAGCTTATTCCCAAAATTTCAGTTGATTCCGATTTTGCGTTTGCAAGTTATGCATGATTATGTGTATTACACTGCCCATAGACAATGTGTTGTAATTTCGATCTGGTATACCAGAACAAAATTCAAATTTCACGATATCTTTGTTAAACGAATTAATCTGCAAGAAATATTTTGCACATAAACATTATGTTGCCAGAGGTTTCCAGTGATATAAAAAATCTCAACTTTTTTTGAGAAAAGTGGGGGATGATGCTGTGGATCACGAAATGCCCTTTAAAATTATTATTCAAGCTTAATCTCCCCAGTAAGTCTAGACATTGGGCTATTCCATTTAAAATCCACACTACCCCTGTGGAAGATTTAACTAAAGTCTGCCACAGAGGGAGTATAAGTTTTGAATAGAATAGAATAGACAATTTAGAATAGACAATTAGGTATCTTCCATTTGAAATACTCACACCAGTTGTGGAAGATAAAGATAAAGCCATAATACAGGGGGAGTATGAGATTCAAAATGATTAACCCTGACCAATTACAATCGAAAAACATACTCCCCCCTATGGAACATATTTAAAAAATTTGACACAGGGTATGTGAATTTCAACTGGAATAGCCCATTTTGATACATTTGTAGACAAGCATATAGGCCTATTATAGAGATGGTACAGCATAAATCCCACTCATCCCACTTCAACATGTAGACAAGATTATACTGTTCTACAAACAAATCTTAGTCTGCGTCCAATGTATATTTTTCTAATAATGCTATCCATTACATATGCTATGTTATGTATACCAACAAACTTAAGTGGGACATTTAAATGTTACGCATGGAACATAACATCAGTGATGCACCACTGATGTTAACATCTTTGGAAAATTGTAACATTGAGTAAACAAATGGTATCATGGTTTTAGTGCTCCATGGAAATCATTTGATTTTTACATTATATTTGGTAATTTTGGATTTTACTATTCTAATTCATTACTCCTCTTGTGTTACACACTAGGATTCAGCAGCAGCCAATCTTACTTGTTTAAAATCTATCATATCATTCTAAGGTTTATCTAGAATAGACACGTTTTGGTCAAATTAAGCTAAGCACCGGAGGAAAACGTGATTGTGGTATTTACGACCGCAATTGCGCTTTTTACTGCGATTTTCAAAGACCTAATTCACTTGTTATTCAAGATATAATGGAGAAGTACTGCTCCTAAAAAAGTTAAAAATTCTAATTATTTTTTTTCGAAGCTGGATAAAGTTGTATGTTTTATTTACAGTTGCTTCTATTGAACAGCCAGGGACACATTGAATTAGCACTGATTGCTAGCTGTTCAATAGAAGCAAAAGTAATTAAAAAGGTACAATTTAATCCAGCTTAAAAAAATAAATAAAAGATTGGGAGATGACAGCTAGTGCTACAGTAGCATTCAGCAAAGCTGTGTAAGCTGGCATTACCCTGCCATTGCGTATTTTGGAACACTACAGGGTCAACACGAACAATGGACTCACACGCAGGCCCCTCTTCAGCATACATTGACGCTTCATCAGTATAAAATGACAATCTCCATTGTGGTATATACTGAGGTGCTCGAGTGGTGCCAAAACAAACACCAGGAATCGCTTGGTAAAATCGAATGGGATAAGTCGGTACATAGGCCAGCGAAATTTACTGTCATGGCCTCACTAAAACTTGAATATTCTAGTTGACCAAAGAAATGAAAAATGTATGTGTGATATTTTAGTCAAATGTTAAATGTTTACACAAAATAAATAAGCTCAGAAAACCATGTTACAAATATATAACTTTGATAGGACTCTTCATATAATCAAACTTCTATATTACAGTCGTAACCAATTATAATTCTCAATTGATACTCGATTATGAAGGAAGTACCTATAATGCCATTCACTAGATATGCTGTAGACACACACCAAATTCCCACTTCAAACCCACTTGTATTTTAACATATGGCCATAGAGTTTGATATCACAAGTCTAACAACCTGCATCTAGACACAGCTTGTCAACTTCATGACATTTACTTTGAAGACGATGAAAATGCATATCAAATCAAATCCTGTAGGTTCAATATTTTTCAGTTCAAGTCGATATCAAATAATGAGCAGGGTCCCACGTGAAGATGAGAGAATAAATAAAATGAAAGAGCAGTATCAAAAGGAAAGAGAAAGATAAGAATGATAACAAGGAATGAAAGCACAGAATAAAGAATATTAGGAAGAAAGAAGGAAAGAAAGAAGGAAAGAAGGAAGGAAGGAAGGAAGGAAGGAAGGAAGGAAGGAAGGAAGGAAGGAAGAAAGAAAGAAATAGAGAGAAAGAAAGGAGGCAGAAAGAGAAAAAGGAAGAAAGAAAGAAAGAGAGAGAGAAAAAAGAAAGAAAGAAAGAAAGAAAGAAAGAAAGAAAGAAAGAAAAAAAGAAAGAAAGATAGGAGAGGAGAGGAGAGAGAGAAGAGAACAGAAGAGAAGAGAGAAGACAAGACAAGAGAAGAGAGAAGAAGAGAGAGAAGAGAGAAAAGAGAAGAGAAGAGAAGAGAAGAGAAGAGAAGAGAAGAGAAGAGAAGAGAAGAGAAGAGAAGAGAAGAGAAGAGAAGAGAAGAGAAGAGAAGAGAAGAGAAGAGAAGAGAAGAGAAATTATTATCATTCAAATTCAATGTAACAAGTCCCTGTTAATATTCCTGTGAATTCACACTGAATTTGACAATTTGTTATCATTTCAAAGCAAATAAAACACACTTGTAATCTGTGGTGCAGTCTTTGTATACATTTAGTAAGATTCCTTAGTAGCTGATTGAAGCCTAGCTTGGGTCAGTCACTGCTATTACATCTCAACAAGCCTCTTAAAAGTCAGTTTCCCGTTGGATATTTATCCTTGTCAATGATTGCGTTTCTTACAGCACTTTCTATTCACCAACAAGAGGCCACGCACAAACACAGGGAAACAAAAACATCACAATTGACCACTTGCAATGGGATGTTTTTTCTTTTCTTTGTGTATCTGAGGTAACAATAATCTTATTTTTAAAGTATAACACAAGGATTCTTCGAAAGATTTACAAATTTACACTATTTGTCCTGAAAAAGCAGTGCTCAACATTCAATCACAAAATCCAACTAAAAAGAAAAACACATCAGAACTCCCAATTCAATAATGTTACAAATAGTGGAAATTGCCTTTTTTTTAATTCCAGATTCAGAAGGTATCTACATCTTGATATGTGCCTAGAAATTTCTTTCCATTCTCACATTTTGTTTGGTAAATTTTGTGAATTTTTTATTTAGTTTTGTTACCCATTTAACAAAACAAAAAACCTGAACAGAGTGATATTAAAAAGTTTGTTGCACTGCAGGTAATGACGCATTTGGGTTACTTATTTCAAGTGGAATTGTATCATGTCAGAGCAAGCTGTTACAACACAATACAACTATCCCAGTTCATCTTCAATTCACACCACACTATATATAGTTGCCGATGTTTAATAGTTAATAATTTGTTAGAGCATGTTTCCCACAGCTACAATCATGGAAAAATAGTTGGCACACTTGTAATGTACTAAACAACTGAAATGTGTGCCCTATCAAAATTGGATAGGCGAGTGAAACATGCATGTAAGACTCCTGTATCTTACTTTCCCAACTCTCCATCTTTTAATGTTGGAATGTCTCACAGACCTGCCCACAACATGGCTTTGTCCAACAATGAATTGGGGGAGCGGGGGTACAAAGATATACCAAAAGATAGGCAAAGTGTGCCAACATTTTATACAGAATAGTAGAAATAATAGTTACCTGCCCGTATAGCACTAAAGGTTAAGAATCATTTCTAGTTTCACAACCTCTACATCTTCTAAATATTTTAACATAAACCGTCATGCAAGTAATAAATATATAATACACCATAGGTTTTCTGGCATCGTGCTACTCTGAAGCACATTAAAATTGTAGTCCTTATCGTGACTATGTAAAAAGTAGCCATGTACCTGTATGAGGGACACCCCGTCAGTCAGAAACACCAATCAATCCAGACCCCAGTCAGTCTGTTAACCCTAACCGGTTTTTGGACTGATGGGGGATCGGATAACGGTGTTTTTCACATTGACAGGTCCTGCATGGACTTTTGATCAAATGCTTTCAGCCTATATCCACATTTGTACATCAAACCTCAAGGTTACGCCAACACCAAGCTCCCTTAAATGAAAGGAGTGTACCAAAACCCAAATGGGGTGCATACATTACATAGTGTATCAAATAGTAAATCAAAAAAGAATACAAATATTCTGATGCAAATTTTGCATAATATCCAAAAGAGAAACTGTTGTGCAATTGCTTTAATCAGTGTGTAACTATAGACCACGTCCTTAATTCAGCAAAGCCTTTTTGAACTGAAAATGCATAAAATTTAAATTTTCTTCTTGTCTTTTTTGTGAATTTGAAACTGCTATCTTCAGGAGATAGCAATTGAACTCCAATATATGAGGAGCAGGTGTTTTGCACTAGAAACAAAAGGAACTGAAGGTCGTTATAACTGGTTCCTTTCGCAACAAAATAATGCTGGCAACTGTACATGTACACCTTCCAAGATTTTGATATGGAAAAAATCATATATATTGGGCTCTCAATATTGGGCGGAAATTAGAGTACTTGTCAGAATATAAATTTGTATAAGGCCAAAAAAAAAAAAAAGGTTTGTCTCAATGATGTAAGATTTTCAACACATTATTGAATTTACATTTAATTATGGCATTCAAATCCATGCGTGGGTGCAGATCATAAACTAAAGAGATACAGACTATTTGCAAACAGCCCCTGTGCTTTGTATGCTGTGAATTCTCGCATATTCATGAGGGCCGATCGTTGATTGTGCCCCGGATTGTGTGTGTGTTGTTGCGTGCCTTTGTTTATATGCAATAGAGGGTTGTGTGTCTTTGCATTTACGCGAAAGACCATAAAAATATGCGGTATGTGCGTAGCAGTTTCATCTGTCGCAATTTATGGAACGATCGGCCCTCATTAACGGGCTATGCTAGGACTTAAACCTGTTTGCAGATAAAAAGTCTGTATATCATCTCTTTAGTTTATGGTGCAGACCAACTCAAACCCAAAGGATTAAATCGCTCTTATAACTGTTATTTTCACTTGCAGCAATTAGTTCCCTACATGTATGAGTATTATAAATGTAAAATTCTTAACACCTGTACAGCCATTAGCTCCTTAGTATTATGTAAAACCCCTATATAATTTTAACACATATACAGGAGTCATTATCGAATTAACTCCACTCTGCAATAGTTCCATTGTTTCATTAGTAAGCAATCAATCATCTTATGCTAATTATGTTCCTTATTTTGTGCAATGGTCAGACTCAGAGTTCAATGTCCTTCTGCCAATAAGATAATTTGGAATCTATTTTGGTAGTCAAATTAAGTCTAGGTTTCTTTATAGACCTAAACTGTTCATGTTCAATCACACAGAAGAAAAAAATTGATCATGCAAAATTGTTTCTTTAGTCATGGCCAGACATCTGGCATCACTGTACAATCTCTGCTTAGAATCTAGAAAAAATAGACTACCTGCATCTTCTGCTTTCCACCATGCTCATTTCATGTTCTCCGTACTAATAGCCATAGGCTTCAACATAAACAGTTCCAAGTTTTGAGATATTTCCTCAAAATATCAAGAGCTATCTTAAGAACCTTTGAAACAATACTAGGCTTGTTTGTACTCATTTTAATGCATTTTTCATGCTGATTCCAAATATGGTCATGACAATTTACAATTTTGAAATTTTGTGAATTTTGGAGAGAGTTAAATTGGCAGTAAACATCTGCAGAACCCAGAAAGTATCACAATATTGTCACTTTTTCAGGATAATTTCATATCACATTTACTATCCGGAAGAGCTATATCAATATTCTGTGCTAAATATTCAATGCCAAAAAGAAAATATTTCTAGGAAGTGGGTAAAATTGGCCTGCGGCAGAGGCTCTGCACCTGCCGGTGAACTATATTTAGGTGAAAAGGTGTCAGTTACTCTACTTAAAAGAAGAAAACGTCACCACTAAGTAATTTTCACAACCAGACACTTCTGGCTTTTATTACATATGTTTCATTTATTTTACCAGTAACTAATATACAACCTGTTGAGGTGCAAATAATACTTAACCCCCTGAGCACTAACCTGCCAAATATCTAACATTGCCTGTGATTGGTCAATTACATGATATCTTCATTTTAATGACCAATCAGAATGGAGCTTTGCAAATAATTCACCCCAATTTTTTTTGTGTGGTGAAATTATTCTAATAATGTTGCTGATTGGTCCAATTGATAATGAAACCATCTTTTTGACTAATAGACAGGTAGTTCTCATGGGGTTCAAACAGATTGAAATATTAGATGATGTCAAGCTCTATCGACAGATTCAAAGTTAAGCTATCTGATCGTCAACCTATCTATAATGGTGTTTAAGTTTAAACTTACATTTAAAAGCAAGTACGAGTAAGCCTGTTAAATTACTGGGTTCAGCATTTGATATCTATAGATTTTCAAACATTCTCTTGAAACAAAATCTTGTTTTCAATTTGCCTTGGAACAGGCCAAGGGCAATCTAAAACAAGAAATGTCTTTAAAAAAGACAATGCCTCCAAGATACCAGTGGGCACCTTTTGTTATTAGTTAAGGAGACACTTATAATGCTAGCTTTAAGGTAACGCTATTGGATATAGATTTTGTCTGATTGAAATATGTGAGTCCATTCTCTCCTGATTACAAGACTGAAAATTTTATTTTAATCGGATATTCGGTTACCAAAATATATGGCCTGTCAAAATGGCGCGAAACCAAGAAGTTGGCAACAAATTTCTTTTATTTTTGTTATGCAATGTCAGGTAGGCCTTATTTTCTAATTATATATGCAAGAATTGTACAAAGTAGAATGTTCAGATCGGCTACAAAATAAGATATAAAACCCATGAATGCCTTTTTCCATGCAAATTTCCATTTGCATAATTAATTAGGGCCCTAATCAACTTTTCTAATAAGTGGCCCAAATTAATTATGCAAATTGAAATTTGCCAAAACGCAACCGTACTTCTGTAGTAGGTCTACAGTGTGTGTTCTACCCATGTATCATGCCTCAGTAGGCCTACTATAGCTCTTTTAATTGTATCTGAAATCTTTACTTTGCATAATTCATACATGTAATTAGAAAATCATCTGGCAACTGGACTTGTCAAAAATATAGAAAATAAAAAGAAAGTTGTTGCCAATTTTTTGTTTTGGGTTCGCACCATTTTGACAGGCCATATCTCAAGAACCGAATGTAATCTACAGGGCATAAGCTTTAACATATTATTTAAATAGAAAGAAAATCTAAATTTGTGCATTAGCCAATAGGGCCACGGTCACCTAAAGCCATCTTGCAATCTTGCAGATAATTCTGATGTATGAAATAAGACCTTCAAACCAAACTTTCAGATATGAAGAGTTCCAGATGCAGGCAGCCGTTTCTGTTTTTTAAATGCATATATGCCTAAGTTGTATCAAGAGTCATTTCTCGTGGATTTCTTGACTGAAAATTACGACTGTAACGTTTCAGATTAGTCTAACAAATTTTTGTATCAGATTCTATTCTGCTTGTTTATCATATTTTGTATTCAGGACTAAAATAATATTAATATTATTATATTTAGGGGGTCTTTTATAGGCCATTACTCTTTTGTATGTGTAATTGAATAAAAAATCAAAAACATTATTGTTTTGTTTTGTTTCCTTCATTTGTGCTTTGTCTTGCATCGAAAATTACGATTGTAACGTTTCAGAGTAACACATTATCGTATCAGATTTTTTTTATGCTTGTTTATTATATTTTGTATTCAGGACTAAAATAATATTAATATTATTATATTTAGGGGGGTCTTTTTATAGGCCATTACTCTTTTGTATGTGTAATTGAATAAAAAATCAAAAACATTGTTTTGTTTTGTTTCCTTCATTTGTGCTTTGTCTTTCATCGAAGGGCCAATATCAACACCTTGTTTGTAAGAAGTATTGTGTGGGGAAAGATGATTCTTGCATTTTATTTTTATTTTTATCTTAACAAACAAAAGCAAATTTCTCAGTCAAAGTCTTGAACGGTCATGGGTATGCATGCAAAAATATTGCAACAGTACTCAGTAGAACATAAAACACAACCACGCATGGGAATTGGGGAAGCAAATACTTTAAAACTAATTATTCGAATTATATCAACGCAATAAAATTGCAATACTTTAGTACATGTATTTGAACAGCAATGCCGCCATAAGGCGCGGCTAGGCGTATCATACCATACATTGCAGTTCAAATGCATCGGATCATGATTGTGGCCTAGTCGAGCCTAGCATGCATGCCAGTCGGTCTGCTGACTCGCCAGCATGCACAAAAATACCTCAATTTTGCACAAAACAATCCATGATGTCAAATTATCACATCCAAAGTGTCGCCATGAACGTCAGCTTCAACTTCTCCAGCCAAAGTTTTTGCATTAATAATCAGGTTTCATGTAATCATGAAATTAAACCTTGTTTGATGTGTATTCCCATTGCCACAGCATAACGGTTTTCCAACTTGTCTTCAACGATAAAGCTGCTGATCACACCGAATGCATTGAGGTGGTGTGGCTGCTGATGAGCGCTGAGGCTACAACTTATAATTAAAGACCGAATTAAAAAAAGACTAGTTTGCGTCTGGCGTCATGACAAAAGCGTCGTGATTGGTTGCTGACCTGCGCAGTATGGCATTTTGGTCTGGTTTACAGGACGGCATCGCAAGCTAGTCTTTTTAATTCGGTCTTCAATTATACAACATATGAGTTTGAAAATATTCTAATGCATAATTCATTAACTTGATAGACCCACGCCATTGGCGCCACGTGCTATGTGTTTCTAGAATCCCTATAGAATAAGATTCATTTTAATGCTAATTTATTGCACATGCTGAGGAAGCGTGATTACCTTTTTGAACATTCGGAAATGGCGATAGGCGAATTTATGTATGGCGCAGAGAGGTGGGGGATATATATTGGGCTCTCAATATTGGGCGGAAATTAGAGTACTTGTCAGAATATAAATTTGTATAAGGCCAAAAAAAAAAAAAGGTTTGTCTCAAAGCTGATGAGAAATTTAAAAACAAATGCAATCGATTTTTTTTTTTTTTTTAACGCCGAAAATCTGAAAATAATAATAAAAAAAAAAAAGAAAAGAAAATTGCATACCTGGCCCTCTGTTGATCAGATTAGTTTAGATTGTCATGTAATTTGTGAACAACTCATTGAACTGCCGGCCCGGCGTGAGGCAAAGAAAAAGTGACAAAAATTTGACCATGAATTATGTTTTATAGTCAAAATATTCCACTAATTCGATTAATATAATGATATTTGGCCTAAACTTGAACTCATTTGAAATGAAATGTCAGTTTTATTGAGTTTTACACTCATCCATGTGCTTGCAATGCTGCTGAATTCTGCACTTTGGCGTAAGTCGGAACTGCATTTTATTGAATTCGCGAACTTTTATGGCATAAAGCAACATTTTTATAGTAAGTGCACTGCTTGGAAACTTTCTTAAAAAGCGAGATAGTTGGTTTAGAATCACGGCGAGAAAATTTTGAGAAAAAAGTCTGATTTTTACGCCGATTTTTTCTGGAAAAACTATAAAAATTTTTTTTGAAATGAAAAAAAAAAATTTCCGCATTTATTTTTTGTCAAATCGTGGGATTTTAAAAACGCGCGCGAAAGCTTTGAGACGAACCTTTTTTTTTTTTTTTGCCTAATCGGCCTACATGCCGCGCAATGTGCGGCATTTTAGGTGTCAATTTCAAAGCAAACTACCTCCTGCGGAGGCAGAAAAAGATTTTATTTCAAAGAAAATTGAAAAAAAATTCGGAACCTGAGCACTTGTACCTACCCCCATCTAACACTTTCTGAAGTTTCTAAAAAGTGGCCTATCTCGTGTGATCTAACAAATAAGAGTGAACTCCTAGAAGTAAACAAATTCACTGCTATCTACTGAAGATAGCATGATCTATCAAATAAGAGTGGCTTCACTGCTATATCTAATGAAGATAGCATGATCTACTAAATAAGAGTGAAATCATAGAACTAAACAACTTCACTGCTATCTACTGAAGATAGCATGATCTACCAAATAAGAGCAACATTACTGCTATCTACTGAAGATAGCATTATCTACTAAATTATAGAAATAAACATGTTTACACCAATTTAAAAGAAGTAAAAAATCATGAAATTTGATTTAAAGTAAAGAGTAGCAAATTGAGATTGAGATTTTTTTAAAGCTATGCACATAGGTTTTTGATACGTTTGTTTTTCTTTAGCCAAATCTGAAACTAATGATACTCTTCACTATCTCCTGTAGACACCATTCACACCAATGTATCATATAAGACAACAATTCCATTTGTTTGTATTGTTAACGTCCATTTGCTTTAAAGCCATCTTGTAAGAAAGCGAAGTAGAAATTCACACTGACAACTCCTAAGTACCTGGTATAACCTTGACACAAAACTTAGCGTTTTATAAATCAAAACATACAGACGTGTATATTCTCTTAGCTTTTAGCAAGAATAATATTAAGGAGGCAGATATTTCCCTTTATATTTCCCAGCAACAACATGAAAAGTAGCAAGTGCATGATATTGTGAGTGTCCAATGAAACTAAAATACAACCCTTATAGTTTGGCATGCCTTTTGTTCTTGAGATCTACAAAATATGGAAGGGAAAAAATCCACCTAAACTATACAAATACAGCTTTAAATTTCTTCATTGTGTATCATATTTAATCTAATTTTAAATACAAAATTAATATTGATGAATGCCAAATTTTGCTGAATCTATTTTCTACTTCTCCGATTTTCACTTCATGCTTCAAATAAGATAACAGAATAAGAACAACTTGGTTACAATTTGGATATAGAATAGGGCAAAATACCTGTTAAAAACCTAACATCAATAAATATAATCCGGATAGTGTCACTTCAACCTTGCTACTTCCATATTTGAGCTACATACATTTGTGATGCGATCAAGCAAAATGAGTCGGATGTCGGGATTATTATTTTTGAGATATAATCAATAATAGTATTCAACTTCCTTTGTATTTTATTATCCTGAGCAACACTAAAATGGCCATATCTCTGGAACCATAAGTCTAATTATGATGGGGTTTTCAGCAAAATAAAGCTCTGAGAATGGCTCATTTAATGAGATTGAAAACTGAATTTTGATTTTGATCGACATCAGACTCATTTTGCTTGATCGCATCACATTTGTTTTCTTCCTCTCTCTCCTGCATGTAGCAACTTTCATCGTGTCAATATTGATAGGGTTTGCTGCTGTTGCTAAACTTTCAGCAGTGATTGTATCATTGCTATCAATCAATGTCACAACACTGATGCGTCTGTTTCCTGGTTACCAAAAACCAGTTAATTGCAATTCAAATAAGACACCATCATATGGCTACTTGTTTACATTCCCAGAATGTGTTCATCTGCTTTGCACCATCCTATACAGGCCGTTTCCAAATAATGTAGAAGTTGAAATTTTTGCAGTACATTAATTTTCGTGCTCAATGCAGATACCGCGAAAAATAAAAACATGCTAATATGTTCTTTTTATGAATAAGTCTATATAAGAAAACTCAAAATCATGAATTTTAAAACAAGTGAAATGGTTAAAAATCGTCAAACCACGAAAATTTATACACACATAAAAATAGCTACTTTTACAGTAATTGGTACCCATCAGTTTTCGGTGAAATGGACACGACCACCACATCAATATGTGCAACATAGGATTCACATAATTTGTTGATGTCATAAACAGTCATATAACTATGAATAACGGTCATTTCAAGAAGACACTACATTTTGCAATTGGAAGAAGTTGGCTTCTTCAATAATCATCAAAACTGATGGGTACCAATCATTTTGATACAGCCATACTGTCACAATTTATCATATTAAGGGGGTACTACACCCTGTCCAATTTTGTGCCTATTTTTGCAATTTTCTCAAAAATTATAGCGCATTGGTGACAAGTAAGATATGTATATTATAGGGCAAGGACTACAACTACTGCACTGAAAATTCAGCAACTCAAGGTAAGTAGTTATTGATTTATTGATCAAATGTTGGTTTTCCCTCATTTTTGACTGTAACTCCACAGCTGTTGTCTGTGCTGAAATAAAATTTCCAGTGCAGTAGTTGTAGTCCTTGCCCTATAATATACATATCTTACTTGTCACCAATGCGCTATAATTTTGAGAAAATGCAAAAATAGGCACAAATTGGGCAAACGAAAATACCCCTTAAGACCATAGTTGTTGGGCCTATTCAATGACAATTTTTTTATTTTTTTATTCAGAACAAACAGCATCTTTCAATCACATACATGACATAATTTATTATTTTATCAATTTCCATATTCAGTCATATAGAAATATATACTTTTTTTTTTATTTAACATTGATTTTGCAAGAACTTGTTTCACTTGGTTGCATCATGTAAAAATGTCACCGACTTTAAACATGTTAAAATTAAAACATTTACCAAATGTGTAGAGAAATAATAGTTCAACATGCTTTTCAGAAATTTCCACTTGCACACTGCAAGAGTGTTCAAATTGATTTGGGCTACAGCTATATTGCAAATGGAGGATAAAAGGAGGATAAAAGAAGGTTAAGTGACAAAATCATGAAAATGGATCTAGCGCCAGTTTCTGCTACAAGGAGGTTATCTACACCCTCTGTGCAAGTTTCAGAGTGAAATAATGTGGTAGAGCATTGTGACTCTATAGAAATAACCAGCTTCTTGCATTGAGACTACATTATGAACATATCAACCCTCTGTCCCATTTATCTCAAAAAGCACTCAATGTGACTTAACCCCCTTTTAGAACTAGCATTCCATAATTGTTTCAAATATTTGGAAACATTACCTTACATAAAACTTTACTACCAGTACTTTCTCCAGCATTACTGCATCCATCAATCAATAATAAAATTCAGCTTTTAAAAGGGCATTTCGTGATCCACAGCATCATCCCCATTTTCTCCCAAAAAAGTTGAGATTTTTATATCACTGGAAACCTCTGGCTACATAATGTTTATATACAAAAAATTTCTTGCAGATAAATTTGTTTACCAAAGATATTGTGAAATTTGAATTTTGTTCTGGTATACCAGAACGAAATTACAACACGTCTATTGAGCAGTGTAATCCACATAATCATGCATAACTCGCAAACGAAAAATCAGAATCAGCTGACATTTTGGGAATAGGTTTTTTTGTGGATATCCAATAAAAAATGTCATAAAAAGAGGATGCTAGGATCACGAAATACTCCTTTAATTCACATTGCTTTACTTACTCTATCAAATCACAATTTGGAAAAGACAATGTGTGTACAAGACATTTGGAGCTCAAGAGGCATCCCATGGCTTGATTTTTTCATTTGGTAGTACACTACTAAGAGTGGGCTCTTAAGATTGTTTCAGACTCCAGTCGCAGAGCGATGTCCAAATAGCTGGGTGTGAAACAATAGCTGATATTTCATCCAAAAAAATTGAAAAGAATGAAGACTGTATTGTAAAGCCAACATTTTTCTGTGTTACGGAAAATGGAGAAAAATCACAGCATCGGGACTTTATAGTACTTACAGAAATAGAAGTTATTATTAAAAATTTGTTTTCAAAAATTTTTGATAAATCACAGCTTATCGTAACCCATCGCTCCCTGAGGTTTACGAGTGCCTATGTGATATAGGAAGCTGGCAAAACCCACAAACAAAATGACCAGTGTTAAGTGTTAGAGTTTGTTAGAGTTTTTTAAGAAAACAGAAAAAAAAAAAAAAAAAAAAAAAAAAAAAAAAATGGACAATGGCAAACTGTGGCGATAGAATTCACAATTTAGAAAACAGAAAACTTCTGGCTTTACTATAAAAGCACAGAGTGTAATACTAGATATAAAATCTATCATATCGTTATTGCTAAACCAAAAGGGTGTACTTCAACATGTTTTCAAGGCCAAAATCAAATAATATCTCCATCTAAACAGTTGCAAAAGTTTGCAAATAGTATTATAGCACTAATTGAGAAAATCACATCATAATTTACAAGGATTCGATAAGCACAAAATAAGAAACAAAAGTTTTTAAAATACATAGTGAAACAAATTGCATACTGACAAAACTGAAAATAAACAAGCAAACAAACAATCAATTCTGTATCAGCTCCATGGAATGAATTCAATCCAAACTGCGATTGTAAACTTATTCTATTGAAACTTATTGTTAGTTCAATTTTTGTAACATGTGAAAACCTGGAATACGCACAGCGATCATGAAGTTTGAAGCAACTTTTACTTTGTATATACCGCATAGCGTTAGATGAGTCTCCCTTCCATCCTTGAGGCGGTGCTGTTATCCCATTAAGTGTGACATTTAGGCGAACAGTGTTCTCAGGCAAATTGCTTAACTACTGTGAGTGAGTTTTTCACTTCAAAATGTGTTTCAACTGTCAGCTATAATTCCGTTCTCACACATTCAATGGGTTAACATGATGCATGAAACATTTCACTGTCTATAAAATCGTCTACGTCTTTGTGATGAAAATTTATATTAAAACATTCCTATTCAACATGTTCAGCTAATTTGTTAGCTTTTGGCAAAATAAATTAAATGCTTCCTTAATCGACTACCAGTATTTCAAAATTATTTCTGTAGAGGCAATTTTTTTTAAATTAATTAAACCAAAATTCTGTGTATTTTTTTAATTAAAAAACGAAATGTAGGACTGCTTTGAGGGATACTTTCAAAATACATTTGAAAAAAGCTTTATTTAATCATGGTTATTTTAGATAGTGTGTTTATTTATAAACTAGTCTGTTTTTATTTCCCACAAAGATGGCATCAGTTCCCACAATTTGGCAAAGCAGAATTTCCCCCCAAATGCTAACATTTCCTGGGAAGGAGCTCACTGGATCCCCACTTTTTCCCTGGAGGGGGCACTCAACATTCGGTAGGAAAGGGCACCCTTGACTGCCACACATACATGTACCACCTTTACGTGCGAGTGCCTACTCCCCCTGCTCAACTTTTTCCAACCATTTCTGCACTAGTTCAGCACAAAGCAATAACATGGATCTACATCTTGCCCTAGAACCCCAAAATTTATGATTTTATTCCATATCCAGTCATGAAATAATGGTTGAGGGTACTAGGGCATTGATCAAGCTTGCTGCTTCAAATTCAATTTAATCTATTTTTGAGTGTACACTGTACATGTATACGTACTAGTGCATCATGCAAGATACATCTGGAATAGTAAGTTTTCTTTATCCATGTCAAGGGAAAGCCACTTGAGACAGAAATGCAATGTACTCACACAAGCTACATTATTGATTCCAATAGTGAGATGACTGTATTGTTTCTAGTTGCTGACAGAGTCTAGCTGGCAGTGTAATTACTAAACCATCTCCGAGTAAAAGGAAAAAAATCTTGGATTGCTGCGGACAGAGTACTGATTGCCATAGAACCAGACTACTAATACCATAAGCAAACATGAGCTACATATCTTATTTCCTCGAATAGTTGCCCCCCCATTTTAAAGTTTTTTCACTGACAATTCACCCTTAATAAGCGCCCCCCCCTTTGGAAAAATGCAACGGCCCGGCGTTTATTACAGACAATATATGATATGTTATCTAAAACTTGCAGGGATAATTTTAGATCCATTGTATTTGTTCTTTTAATATATTTCAACCAATTTAGAGTCTTTATATCTTCTGCTTGCCCTATTTTTTGCTATACAAGATGGCAGGCAAGTAATATAATCACACTGAAGATTTACTTAACAAGATCAATTACTTGCAACAAAAATGAAAAACAACATTTGGTTGTGTTTCAAAACTTTCAACCAACCTATTTTTTCAAGGTTTTGTAGTTGTAAAAAAATCTTTGCAGAGTTAGACTGATTATTCAAATCCACAACTTGTGACTCTTTATAGTTCCCTAAAACACAATTAAAAAGAAAATTGATATACAATTTTCACTAAATGTCCCTCAATTACTGTACAGATCTCCCTAATCCAGTACTATGTTACAAGTCAGAGAAGATACCCTACCCTTCCCAGAATCCTTTGCAACATGATCACCTCATTTCATCAAAAATGACATTCCCATACGGCAAAAAAAAACCAATTTGTTGTGTTGTCCTCCACGGTCATGTCAATATCCTGAAAATCTAGGCCCTCCCCTTTTTTTAAATTTATTTTCAAAAAAATACTAATTGCCCTAAGCCAGCACTCTAGTTGGATAGTAAATAGCAAAATTAGCCGCCACTCAACTTATGCTAGATAGAACCCTGGTCGGACCTACTCACTGAATCCCAATCCCATCATGGATGCTAATATTGTTTACTTCAATAAAATATTCAACATTTGGTAGAAAATAGAGCCAAAGTACATTTTACCGCTCTTCACTCATGTTGCTGTGAAATAGTAGGTATCAAATGGTTGACTTGGTAAAAAAAAAATCCGGCCGGCTGAGCCACCACATTTTAGGCTTGGGAGGGCAACACAACAATTTTTTTTGGGGTGTGCCCTAACTTTGTAGTTTGTACAGGTTACCTTTGTTTTCATTTTGAGAGTAGACTGGATAAACATGGGTCTATACTCAAGAAATAAACAAATTTTGCAAGATCTGGATGCCCTCTGTACATTAAGGTACATTTCTTCGCTTATCGACCCAAGCTGCAATAGATAGCAAATCAGTACAGAAAATTGAAATGGGAGAAATGCAATATGGGAAGGGTAAGATAAATTCTCTGGTTACAAGTCTACTACCGAAGTGGCTATTTTCATCTAAAATTATTTTCACAATTTTGAGGTTTTTGGAAATTGTGCGTATTATCTATTTCACAGAATTAATGTCAAGTATAATGTAACATTATACAAACAAACAAAAATTTTGCAGTTTGTTATTTTCCGCCCGCGCACCCACTCACAAAATTCGCAAAAATAAAACTCTTGCGAAAATACAACTTTTACAGAACATGCAGATACTTGAGAGCCAAAAACAAGGATACGCATAAGATGTTGTGCATCGACTTTGATATTTAAGATGATGGCACTCATCAAGTTTATTGCTGCCTTTATATAGGTTTTAATAATGACAACAAAGAGACAGAGCACAACAGAGCCTAAGGTAGATTATATTTCATAAGAACAGTCCGTCTACAACATCAAGAGATCATCGTATTATCCTGTAAATGCCATCAAAACAAGACGGGAAAAAGTTGGACAGTTATTCAACTGTCTGAGTGTCTGGTGTGGATGACAGAGAATGGTAAAACTTAAGATGGCAAATACTTAAGAAAATAAAAAAAGAAATAATACAGTTAGTTAATCAGGCATTGGTGACTTTGGAAACCAACTTGATGAAAGTGTAGGATGTAAAAGGCATAAGCATTTACTAAAACAAAAACAAGTACACACATCCTACCCCACACCCCCACACATGAAGCTATTACTCCCAGGCTAACTCTTCATACAAAGAACACACTCTTACTTGAAATCGCCTCCAAACGTGGACGCTGTTTAGGACCATGCAAACGTGGATGTCCGAATCCATACCCAATCGACATACCGAGGATGTTTTCCCCCATTTTGTTTGTGTATTTTTGTATGGAATTTAACCTAGCTACTGAGGACGTTACATCTCATATAACTATAGAGGACGTATTTTGCAAATACATTATACACACATTTGTGGTCGTTTGCAAACCTCCAGAAACTGAGGATGCCCCCCCCCCCCCATTGCAGAGTGGTCCACGGTTTGAAGCTTGTGTCCTTGTTTGCCTGCAAACACACACACACCCCAACCTAACTACATTAACTCTTGATTCATAGCAGCTGTCAACCAGTTGAATAATTCCTAATAACACCTGGCGAGACCTTTAGAGTCATTTAATAACCCCTCTGCAGACTTCCTTTTAAAACCTAAACTTACCATTTTGAAAAGCCAGTTTCCAATTCCATGCACGCACTTTGCCTATAATGTCTATACATCTCCCAACATCTACATAAGATCACAATAGATCGAAGTATGACTTATAATGCAAAAGCTTTTGGAGAATATTTAGTTTATAAGAAGCTATGTCTCCTAACTTATGATAGTGTCATCATTGGGGTGTTTATGGGCTGTGTTATAAGATCCGGTCCAATTGATGATGAGCTTGTAAACATGACTGGTATGCGATGCTGGCTGACAGTCGGTATTCACGGCTATGACAAGGAATTATCTCTTCTGGCCAGGATTGACACAGAGAAGATAACTCACCCTTCCCAGAATCCTTTGCAACATGATACATCACCTCATTTCATCAAATGACACTCCCGTTACTTTGTACTGGTTCCCTTTGTTTTCATGCTAAAAATAATACTGGCTAAACATGGGTTGATAGTCATAAAATAAACATAATTTGCAATCTCTGGATGTGCTTTGTTTATTGAGGTACCTGTGGTCACTATTGACCCATATTGCACTGGATAGCAAATCAGTATACAGGAAATTGAAATGGAAGCAATGCATTGTGGGAAGTGTACAGTATCTTCTCTGGGATTGACAGGTGAGGAGTACCTCATACTGACAATTGAAGGTGTACTATTAGCAGGCGTTAAAGGTACATTGGTTATTATAGCACTATAAGAAATTGAAGGCTGTTGATTCCAAGAGCATTAAAGGATTCATGATACAAATGTAATTAAAGGGGTGTGATCTTATTTGTCCATGTTTTTAAAATTTCTAATTCTTCCGTGATACGGGTACACACTGATGATTATCAATTGCGTAAAAGAGGCATGGTGGACACAGCGATGACCGATGGCTCTAATATCTTGATGCCATGACCGTTGATCAGCCAATCGGCGCCAACAGCATGATTGTTCATCAGCTGCATTCATGCTCGTATACGCTCGGCGCATCACACATATCACAAAAGTATTACCAAATTACTTTATTTTGATCCTACTTTTGGGTTTATCACACTGCTTTTCAAGTAATGAACTATACATTTTTAAGACTTTCATCAACTCAGCAAAAACACTCTTCAGCGAAGTCAAAGCATCTATCTTAATAAATCATGATTAGTGAGACACTAATCAGACTAAGTACTCGACTTAATACGGCAAAATAGTCCCAAATGGGACCAATCTGTTGACAAGTTTACTTTCAGAAATCTTCCTGAGCTCTAGATGAGAATATACCACTTCGGGGTTACTTATTACGACTGCCGTGTCGCGGTCACCTGATCACCTGATAAAATATTGCAATTGTAACCCATAAATAAACTGGTGCAACTAATAACAGATACACTAGGATTCTCAACATGCTCATCTATCAGGGCACAGTTCTTTAACCCCTAATACATATGCACATTCAATGAATGACCTTTGATAATTTGGGTACACAAACTCATCCTCTGCAACTTGATGTCAATTTTTACACTATGATTGTTTAATTGAGGTTATTGGACTATGCCATTGGGATGAGGCTGTTGTGTTCCACAACAGATAGCTCAGATATATAATAGCAAAAGTTAGAGCCAAAACATACCTGGCAATCATCATTGGTTGGCTTGCACACTACCTTAGTATACCCTGCAGCCAGTGAAAACAAGCCTGCCAAATAGCTAATCAATACCAAAATATGGAATCGGTGGGCAGGCAATTTGGCTTTTTCAAGCAGATTTGGCGATGAGAATGCAATCAATTTAGCACCTTTCAGGTGTTGCATCAGCTCTGCTTATAATGCGGCGAAATGCAATTTACGAGAACGCTTTTTACCGCCGCTTCAACTATACATACCTTGTTAGGGAAAGTTTGGCTTTTACGTCTATTTCACCGTCTACACTCAGACATGGTGAATTGCTAGTAATCTATGTGAAACTGTAACACATTGTAAAAGAGTGTAAAATGTCACATGGAAATGTAATTTAATGCCCGAGACTGTCTGACAAGATTTCGTACAAGATCTTGTAAATGCCGCAAGTAACGCGATAATTAAATCCTGCCCAATCTACGGTGAAAACATGCATCATATCATCAACAATGCTATTCTGAATAGTCTGTATGTATATAGATATATGCGCTATACAGATAATAGACAAAGTTTTGGGTCTTTGTATAAAATTATATTTAAAGAGACGCTGGCCTAGTTGTGTTTTGTTAAAGTTATTTGCCATTATTTTTTTCTTCTGATAGTAGTGTGAAGATAACAACTCTGATATTATAGAAGCAGTTCTGAAGGATTCAAAACTTGCATATTATTCAGTTTGCAATTGACAAGTAATTGAATATTTAACTCTCTCCATGCGGGTGTTGCCTGCAGACGACAAGTTTTTAAAAAATTCAAAAATATCAGAATTGTAATATTTGTATGACTATATTTGGAATCAGTATGAAAAATGCATTAAATTGAGCACAAACATGCATGGTATTGGTTCAGTACTTCTTGGTAAGTTGAGATAGCTCTTGATATTTTGAGAAAATACCTCAAAACTTGCATCTGAAGTGATGCATCATATCATCAACATTGCCATCCTGTATAGTGTGTATGTATACAGATATGCACTCTACTTGCATAAAAGAAAAAGTTTTGGGTCTTTGTGTAAAATTAAATTTAAAGACATGCTGGTCTAGTTATGTTTTGTTAAATTATTTGCTATTCTAAAAGTAGTAGAGATAACAATCCTGATATATTATTGAAGCAGTTCTGAAGGATTCAAAAAATTTTCATATTTATTCAGTTTGCAAATTCACTAGTAATTGAATTAAAAAGATGAAAGACATTGATTTGCCATCATCTATGACACAAATTCAAGAGATGCAAAATCTTATGACCAAATTGTCAATACACAAGAACATTTCTCAAAGATGAACCTGTCAATATTTTTTTCAAATCCTTCAATTAATTTTAAAAAACACAAGTAAAGCATCAAGATTATCCCACAAAGGTCAGGGTAAGCTAAGAAATCTGAGGTGACACTAAGGGATGAACTCAAAACTCGACCTGGGGTTCCGTCCGGTTTCCATTGAAAAATAAACTTTTACTGAACTTCATGCTAGTTTCAAACCTAGTGGCTGGACAGTTCGAATGATTTGAAAGAAAAAGTAATAGGCAAAACTCAAAATGACAAAAAGCAACCTGCAAGACAAAATAGTCACTTTTCCAGACCCTGCATGTCTAGCTTTATTTCTGCCTTTGAGCCTGCCGCAAGTGTTTTATTATACCATAGACAGTACAACTCCGGATTACTTCACATGTGCACCACTGAGACACAAGCTTGTCAATGGGAAATTGATTACAGCATATCGCATCTTCAAACGCTGCTGGCCACCTTTTGTCTCTCACTCTCTCATACATCTTTCATAGTATCATATGTCTTCAACCGTGGATAGTGATGTTGATTACAATACCTTTGGCAACCATACTGAGGAACTCCTTCACTAAACAAGGATTTAGCGGTCATTCTTTTTGACAAGAAAATGCCTTCGCACTTTATTATGGGAATGAAGAATGTTGGAAGAGCAATAACGTAAAATAGCATCCAGGGGAAAAGTTTGCCCCAGAGTTTTTGCAGTGTTTCATCAGAACTTGTTCATACATTAAGGCATTGTATCTCTTGCCAGGTTGTTACAATCCTATTTTATAAGGTAACCAATGAAAAGATGAGATTAATGTTTAAAAAGTTTTATCATCTTATTGATCCCTCAAGAATGTAACACACATCAGGTTATCAGAACACATTTTAGTGACCTGTTTCCTCCACACTGTGTGTTTCCCCAGTCTTCCTCCACCGGAAATTATGCTGAGGTCACTGACACCAACCAATACCGTCACTTGAGATGTTATTGTGCCATGAACTTATCGTCCAAATCCCCGGAGCTGCATGCAAATTAATTAGCCATTTATTTGCTCCAATGATTTCTAAAGCTCTGCATTTCAAATCTTAGAAATACAGATAGGAGTTACATGTACAACTAAAGTGCTATCTTCAGAAGGTAGCAGTTTGCCAGGGAGAAAATGGCCATTGGGGAAATTAACATTTGGGATACATGAAAAGTCATGCCATTTATTTGCTCCAATTGTTCCTAAAGCTCTGCATTTCAAATCTCAGAAATAAAGATAGGAGTTCAGTTACAACTGAAGTGCTATCTTCAGAAGATAGCAGTTTGCCAGGGGGAAATGGCCATCAGCGAAATTAACATTTGGGATAACATAAAAAGTCATGCAGTTTATTTGCTTCACTGATTACCTAAAGCTCTGCATTTCAAATCTCAGAAAAAAAGATAGGAGTTACAACTAAAGTGCTATCTTCAGAAGATGGGAAATGGCCATTGGGGAAATTAACATTTGGGATACATAAAAAGTCATGCCATTTATTTGCTCCAATTGTTGCTAAAGCTCTGCATTTCAAATCTCAGAAATACAGATAGGAGTTCCGAGTTACAACTAAAGTGCTATCTTCAGAAGATAGCAGTTTGCAAGGGGGAAATGGCCATCAGGGAAATAAACATTTGGAATAACATAAAAAGTCATGCAGTTTATTTGCTCCACTGATTACTAAAGCTCTGCATTTCAAATCTCAGAAAGAAAGATAGTAGTTACAACTTAAGTGCTATCTATGCCTCACCTCTTTGAGGTTAAAGATAAAAATAAAAAAATCTTCAGAAGATAGCAGTTTGCAAGGGGGAAATAGCCATTGGGGAAATAAACATTTGGGATACATAAAAAGTCCTGGCTTAATCAATTGATCAGACCTCTTCCTATTATTTCTGTCCTGCCTTATTAGGCACAGAGAATCTATTTTACCCTTCCCAGAATCCTTTATAACATGATGAATCATCTCATTTCATCAAATGATAGTACTTCTATTACTTTTTACAGGTTCAATTTGTTTTCATGTTGAGAATAGACTAACTAAACATGGGGTGATAGTCAAGAAATAAACAATCTGGACACTGCAGGGAAAGGTATGGCTTCAATGTGTGAGAACCAAGGCTCATTGTAATAACAGTACATAATACTGTTTACATAGTGCAATTACCTTTCTATTTTACAATTAAAACAAACAGACACCTTAACAATATTGTTGTTAAAAGCAATTCAGGTGTGCCTCGTTTGTTCAATTCACTCCCTCCCCCCTCTTTCTCATCCGCACTCAGGGCAGGCCAATGAACTCAATTAAATACATTTCTTACTTCCACTTCCAACCTTATTTTAACACAAAACACTACAGTTAGTTGTAAACCAGGGATTCTCAATTGTCTTGCATTTTATTTTTCAGCTTTTGGCAAGCTAATAATAAAGTAATCACTGCAGTCACTAGGATCCACAGCATACTCATCTATCAGGACACAGTTCTTTAACCCCAATACATTTGTACATTCATTGAATGACCTTTGAAAATTTGGGTATGTCATGTGGTAATGTTATCAATGCGCTGACATTAATTGCAATATGCGCTCAAACTAGTATCTGTGGCGTGATGCCGCTATGTCCGCAGATTTGCGAAGCGCCATGATTGCGAATGTATTTTATTATTGTAATTCACTTTTGAATGTAATGTCCGACCGCGATGTCGTAAAACTATCGAATGGGAAGAAAAGAGGAGAGAGAGGATGGAGAGAGAAATAAAAGGACTCTAACTAGTCTAAGAATTATGGTAAAACTTCGCCTGATGGTGTGATTTCATAGTTTTATTAAGAAGATAAGCCGGCAGTGAACGTAACATGGTGGCAGCGGAAAAAGTAAATCTACAGGTACGCCATTTCCAAGAAATAGCCTAAGAAAGACTCAAAGAAATCACCAAGAAAACATCAACGAAGTTTTCAAGAAAGAAACTGAAAATTACCAAAGAAAACATCAACAAAGTTTTCAAGAAAGAAACTTGAAAATCGACAAAGAAGGTCTCAAAGTCGCTAAAGACTAGTTCAGCTTTGAAGAAGAAACCTTCAGTGAGTTAGCCCTAAGAAGAAAGAAGAGGACGAGAACTGCTGTTGAACAAGAAGAAAGAAGAGGACGCAGAACTGCTGTTGAACAAGAAGAAAGAAGAGATCGTATAACTGATTAAGGTTTAGTTACGACGGTATTAAAACCTGAATAACTGTTGTATTGGAAGAAAGAAGAGAGCGTCACAGATAGCTTCGCTACAGAAGAAAGAAGAGAAGAAAACAGAGTAGCTTCGCGTGACTGTATCATCATCAATTCCGCTCAAATACCAGAACTGTGAGATTTGATGCACATTAATACATTTTCATCGTTGGAATATATTGCTGATTTGTGTTCTTCTGGAAAAAGACAGGTGAATCGTGTTTTCATCAGTGGCAGTGTTGTCTACATGATCTACGCATCGGTGTGGCAGAGTGATGTGGAAAATGGATTACGAGAGGCTGTCTTCAGGTTCTAGCCTGCTTGGATTCCTTGCTAAATGACCAGACATTTGGTATGATATTTTGACTGTTGGCCTTTTTACTTGAAGACAATCAAGAGATGTTCATATTTTCACAGATGAAAATGATCAGTAATATATTATAAAATTTAAATGACGATTGTGCGATAGTGAAGCAAGTATTATAAATATTGCAAATGTACGTGCACAAATGAAAGGTACGTACAACGAAATGTGTATGCACATATCGAAATTAAATGTTGTATACATCATGTTTAGTAGAGATGTAGGCCTGAGCTTACATAATGCACGCCAATCTTTGTGGCATTCAAAAATGTTTTGTTGTGTAAAGCATAATTGCGTTTAAAAACAAAGATAAACAGCAATGAAACATTATATTGTTTTAATTTAGTGTTATCATGCACATGGACAAATGTGTGCATTATTTCACATGCAAAAACTCGAGCCAGAGTACAAAAATATGTGTAAGATTTTTTATTGGATTGTTGTAATAAGCGACGAGCGTTAGAGATTGCAGAAGGAGTGCGCAAGTCAATCGAGTAAAAAAAAAAAAAAAAATTGAAATGAAGGGATAAAGTAATATAATATGGTCGTCAAAAAAACTGTTGTGTTTAAAATAAGATTTTATCACAAAATGTGCGATTGATCAGGATTTCATGATGAATTTAAATTTCTGGACAAGCGTTTGGTATTGCAGCTATAGTGCAATTAGTCAAGCGACATTTCATATAAACATGGACATGTATAACGTAATTCATTATGTTTTGGAGAGATGGAAACTTGTGTGAGATTATCATTGAGAAGAAATTTATCACATAAATTTTATTTGTATTTATGGCAAATGTACGTTTGGAGAATATTTTATAAAATGAATTAAAAGCGTGCATTAAAAACAAATGTATGCATGAAATTATATTTATGCACACAAAAGATGTAAATTTAACGCGATTTAAATGTGTGCATTTTTGAGATGATTGACACAATCATATAGGAGTTCGGGAGTGTCATGTGGTAATGTTATCAATGCGCGATTAATTGCAATATGCGCTCAAACTAGTATCGCGGTGATGCGCGCTATGTCCGCAAGAGATTTGCGTAGCGCCATGATTGCGAATGTATTTTATTATTGTAATTCACTTTTGAATGTAATGTCCGACCGCGATGTCGTAAAACTATCGAATGGGAAGAAAAGAGGAGAGAGAGGATGGAGAGAGAAATAAAAGGACTCTAACTAGTCTAAGAATTATGGTAAAACTTCGCCTGATGGTGTGATTTCATAGTTTTATTAAGAAGATAAGCCGGCAGTGAACGTAACAGGGTACAAAAACTCATACTCTGTAACTTGTGGTCAAATGTTGCACTATGCTTGTTTAATTGGGTTTATTGGACTATGTCATTAGGATGAGGCTATTATGGTCCATAGTGTGTGGAAAAGTACAACAATCCTAAGATAGCATAGAACAATAAGAGAATCTGGCTGTAACTTAGCAATTGACAAAATCTGCTTTATTACCAATGTCTCAACAGGTGCAAATCACCATTTGCAGTGCTTTATATTATCTTAGTAAGCAATTGAATTTCAAAGACAAACAAAATGATATCTGATGATGAGATTTCATTATTACCATCACTGTGACTTTTAAATTCAATGCAAAGATATACAGCCTGGTACTAAAAATACCAGTTGAATCAACTTTATGTTCTTTTTTTATGGTCAGTACTTTGTATTTGGAATTAATGAATTATGACTTTCAGGATAATACACCGGCTCAATATGCAGAGACAACAAATTACACCATTGTCCAAAACAAATTACTTGCATTTTTGCATAATTTTGATATTCTATATCTAGGCTTAGAGAGAAAACGCATCCTCGTGATTTCTCGCCATGAATCTTGCTTTTTAGTGCTTTTCTCGCTTTTAAAAGATTCATTTCTACCACGAAAAACAGTTTCTGTGACGGATTTATGCAGAATTTGACAACCATTACAACAGGTTAAGCTTAAAGTTTGACTCCATTTTCCAGCCTGAATTTGCAAAAACAATCCATTTTCTGGCACATACAAGCAACATTACAAGTGATATTCTTTATTTTACTACACAAATCATTCAGTATATGACCTTTTAAGCCGATTTATGAAAAAATATTTGTGTATTTTTGGCCCCTCCGGCGTCAGGTCTGCTCATGCAATACAATAGATAAATTGAATCAATAGAGGGCTTTTTTTTAATTTCTTCTTTTTCTTGTACCAATTTTGTGCTTTTTCTCGCATTATGCAGTTACCATCTCGCATTTGTGACCATCCACCACAAAGTGGTAGTAAAGTCGGCTCTAGACCATTTTCTGTTTATTGCAGATTTTGTAACAAAGTACTTTCAGCTTTAGAATGACACCTCAAACAGCTTCATCTGACATCTGGAAGTGAAGTTATGGTTCATCAAAGTAGTGGTGGGTTAAAAAATCATGTAGTGTCAGAGAGCTTAGGGAACCAGCTAATTTGAAGCAGTATGATCTCCTGAGCATTTTGACACCTTTTTTATCAAAATCGGCCAAAAAATGAGAAGGTGCCGCCCAAAAAACTAATTTGGGCAGGGGGGGGTCTGTGGGGGGGTCTGAAAATTGCCATTTCGCGTCAAAAATATTCATAACTTTGTTATTCTGTACCCTATTCTGTTGATTTTGGTGTTGATTTCTATGTTTTTGAGGTCAGCAAATACAATGAGAGTATTTAATTTCACTCCAGGGTACAACTTATATGTGAAACTTACTATTTTCCACTGTTTTTTATAGTTTTTATCATGCCTTGAGGTCACATGACCTTATGAACATATTTAGAATCTTTTTAGCTTGCTGCAGTTTTTCATATCTTTCAAATAAGCAGATTGTTGACAATATTTAAATCTGCAATACATTGTACAATTATTGATTGCCATGCTCACAGATCTTCTTGAGAGGGCCAGAATTGTGTGATGACAGGGATTTTCCTTTTATGACTCATGATCTTGGTACATGGTATTTCTTTAAATAGTGAGGCATAATGAGGGGTGTAAAATACATCAAGGAGATGCATGCATGACCCTGGTTCCATTAACTTGCAATCATTTTCACATTCTTTAAGTGCTACATAGTACATCATCATCATCTGGCTATGACTTGAATGAGGCGAGTTTCTGTACAGATCAGGTGAGTTTTTATTTCAGAATTTCACAATTTTTACCTGACAAAATCTTTGTATATATATAGTAATATGATATGATCTAAATAATAAAAAACTAAATGCACTGCACCCCAGGCACTGCACTTGCATTCTAAAGGCAGTGATGTCAAGCATAGGCCTTATTCAGGAATACTGCTACATGAATTGAAAGGATTTTCTTTTTAACTCTCTGTAATTAGGGCCTAAATATATGTGTATGGATGAAGTATTTAAATTTGGAAGTATAAATGTACCGGTACTTAGTAGTCGACAGGTCTATATTATATGATGGCCTACAAATTCTGCATTCTATTTGTTTTGAATGTACAATTTTCTATTCATAATCTTGTGTCACAGTACTATACTCTAAAATCTGTATCACCAATTCCAAACAATATCCTTATTTTACAGATATGGGTTCCAGACCTAATGAAAGACCAGTCTTTGTGTTCCTGGATACACTACCAACAGCTTCAGAATGTGTTTCTAGTATAATCAGCTACGCCCCAACTTATGGCGCACAAACTCAGAAGAATACTATTTATGAATTTGCAATTGGTATTCAACATATTTGGAGCAAGGCCTTCACAAGTGAACATGTTATATCATTACCAGCCATAAGAAAGAAACTTGACAAACTCTTGTCCGGGTATAGATCTCAAGTGCAAAAGAAAAAGGGGAATAAGCGTACCAATCTCAAGAATTGGAAATCAATGAACTCCAGTCTGTTTGATCTCCTGAAAGAAACTTCAGACCCTAATGGATTTGATGAGGATGAAAAGCAATTCTACTTTGATAGCAAAAGGGGGACTAGAAAGATGGCACTCAGTAACCAGGTTGATGTTGAATTTGAGGACAAGCGTGCAGAAGATTTCAGGGCTGCAGAGCTTGCTAGAGAGGAACTTTTGGTTGAGGAGGCAGGAGGTTATGATGATAAAGTTGAGGATGAATCAGTTTCAGGCAACCAGACTGATGCTGATGATAGTCTACTTTCATTCCAGTCGGTGCAAAGGTCTGGTCGTATTCGTAACTCCAAACGTCTTGTAAACAGTTCAACACAGACAGAAGATCTAGAGAAAGAATACACTACACCAATAAGAAAAAAAAGAAACTTTGACCCAAAAGTGAAAGCTGCAATCTCTACAACAAGTTCAAAAGCTGGAATCACTGTAGAACAAGCGAGACGGGCTTTCCAAGCAACTTCTGAAGTCTTCTATGGAGAAAAATACTATCTCAGCATAAATGATGTCCCAGAAATTGCAACAGAACCTACACACTCAACACCAAAACGCCCAAGATCTGGAAAAGATTACGAAAAGTATAAGTATGTCCTACCCTCAGCTCGCGTAATAAATCAAGAAAAACACCTCCAAGCAATTCAGGCAGAAAAAAATTGTGCACTTGCCATATTGGATGCGGAGCCGGAAGACCAGATTACCATTCACTATGACACGACAACTAGGCGTCGTATAAAAGGAGATTGGACATCGTTAATAGTAAAGATAAGCAGTGGCCAGTCATACCGCCTTCGTCCCTTGTCGCTTGCTACTGAGAACCGACACACTATCACTCAGTTACTTGTGGAAGAGTTTAAAAGGCTGTCAGAAGCTGGAAATACAAGTGCCAAAACTCTATGGGAGAAGGTGACATCACTGATGACGGATTCTGTGGCAAAAAATCTGCATGTTGAAGAATCTGTTGCAGCCACTCTGAACTCAACCCATATACCATTCCATCTGCTTTGTGTCAGCCACTCCTGTGAGGTATTCGATAGAGGAAACCTGGCTATTTTGCGTGAGGCAGAGCAGAAGCTGGGGCTTCGTGACATCCTAGTAGCACGTATGCCTGCACTGAAGTCTTTCCTGTCATCTAGTAAGAGTGTAACACTTGCAGCCCTTGAAGCCCTCAACAAGCTAGTAATGAATGATGGGCATAAGTCTTCACAATGGGAACTGTTTGATAAACAAGTGGCAGAGACAGGCAAAACCAAGAAGCACAGCCAATTTCGTGAGCGCCGGTTTGCCAAGCTTGGATACACAGCTTCTACTATATTATACCATCTACAAGACTATGAAACTGTCCTACATGACACCAAGTCCAACAATCAGCTTGTGCAGGCTTGCCGTGTGTACCTCCAGTGTCGGTTTATAATACTTGGACTGAGACTTCTGTCTTGGTTCACATACAAGGTTACCCTACCCTTCCTGAACATGGTGGAACAAGCTACCCAAGCAGACCTGCTGAATATCCTACCAAAGCTCCATGATGATCTAGCTGCAAGAAATCTGGATACCCTCTCTGAATACAATGTTAGCTATTCGTTTGAACCAGAAGAACCAACAAGCACCGTTGAGAAATACATCATGGGCCAATTCTGCGAAAGAGCAGCATCAGATCTGGCAACTCAACGTGGTCGAGAATATGGTTTTGGACCAGAATCTACCACTTCTCCTCGAGCGACAGCCCTTCACAAATTGAACCCAGAAGATCTGGAGTATTTGCCTACTAATAACTTGGACTGCGAGAGAGACCTGGCAAAGTTTGACAAATTAGCAGCAAGGTCAGCTTCTTGCTCCAATAGATCATTCACAGCCAAGGGAATCCGTGATGAAATGACAGTTTACAAATCTCCAGTGGTAAATGTAGACAGAGCTACAAGCAGAATAGCAAAGGTACTAGATGATCGTGAAAGGCAGTGGGTGGAAGAACAGAATCTTCTTACGAAGGATCGTATCGAGAAAGCGTGTAAAGCTGCTCTCAAGGCTGAGGAGTATGTCCACGTACTACTACACAAGTGTAAGACATGGGGAGGTCCATTTACCACCATAGATGAGCTGGAGGAGTGTGTTTCAACAACACCAAATAATGACACTCTCAAAATGAAACTGCGAACCGAAGTGGCATACAGGAAGCATACATCACCCCGTGATTATCAAGTACGCTCCAACTTGTACAGGCTCAATCAAATCTCAACAACAGAGTTGAAAGTAAATCTTACACTTATTCTGACCACAGAAACAGACAACACACACACACTTCCAGATATGCCCACAGAAGAAGACATGGTTCAAGTCTTCAGCCTTCATGTGGACAATGCTTGCGATCTTGCTGATATGCAACCAAAAGGATCACCAGAAGGGAGTCTGACATCAGCAGTTCCAGCTACAGCTGATCCAGAAGTGGAATTAAATGAGCCTTGTATTGTCATATGGGATGAAAACAACAAGCGACAGTGGTATGTTGGCATATGCATCAGTGACAATAAGGATGGAACATACACAGTGGAACACCTTGAGCGATGTGACCCAATTGGTGATGGGAGGAGGTGGAGACACCCTAAGATTCCAGACATTCAAAAAGTCAGTGTTGTTCAAATCATACCATGTAATATTATAGGCTCATGGGACCTTGAAAAACGTGTCATGACATTCGTCCTGGAAAACTGTCACATGATTGATGTACTGTTCCAATCATTCTACTGAACTTGGTCTCTTCCATGATTTCAGAAAGACTACAGCAAAGGGGAATGTAATATGTAGGTACAAATATAAGAATGATGTGATAAAATACAGTGTGCTAATTTCAGGTTACGCATGCACGCATAAGTTCATGCCTCCACGTATGATAAAAACTATGGAAATAATGGAAAATAGTAAGTTTCACATATAAGTTGTACCCTGGAGTGAAAATAATTACTCTCATGGTATTTGTTGACCTCAAAAACATAGAAATCAACACCAAAATCAACAGAATAGGGTACAGAATACCAATGTTATGAATATTTTTGACGCGAAATGGCAATTTTCAGACCCCCCCACAGACCCCCCCTGCTCAAATTAGTTTTTTGGGCGGCACCTTCTCATTTTTTGGCCGATTTTAATAAAAAATGTGTCAAAATGCTCAGGAGATCATACTGCATCATATTAGCTGGTTCCCTAAGCTCTCTGAAACATCAACCTTTTTAGAGCCTAGCTTAACCCACCACTAATCAAAGGTCAAATTTCTTATATATTTACATAGAAATCCATATATTGTTTTTGATTGTATCTCAAAATGGTAAATGCCGACCAGTTTGTGGTGGATGGGCACATTTTTGGTCAAAAAAATTTGTTTTGTTTTTTCTCTAAGCCTATATCTATACGATACCAATTAAAACCACTTTTAGTTGTTGTTGCTGTTATTTGTTTACCTTTAGAAATGACCTTGACCTGAAAGTAAGCAAATACGTTTCCCAGGGAAAATAAACCTTCAGAAATGATTGTCTCACAGAAATGTGAACCTTTGCTTTGCAGTACCTTTAAAAGCTTACTTCAAGTTAAATTACCCAACAACGTGTAAGGCTAGTGGTCATTTAAGGATAAATGTCAGACGTGCCACAGTAATCAATGCTTTAATAGTTAGCTAGGATTACAGGCTTAAAAGAAAAAGGTATAAATTGATATTGGATCTTGGTTACATGAAATCTCTAAACATTAATTTGTTCTTAAGGGTATAGACCCCAGCAGGAAATTGCTACAGCTTCATCCATTGTATCACCTAAATTGTTTGTTTGTTTAAACGGTCGCTCTGTGTGGAGACACGCTTGGGTCCTGATGGGACCAGGCTCAAACAAAATGTATCACTGGATTGAATTTTTCATGTATTTTTTTGCTAATCACGCCAGATTTGTACAAGCCATTTTTTAATGATTCTCACCAGTTTTTTGTACATGTATAGAATATAGGCCTAATAAAATGGTTTTGCTGAGAGAATCAACAGATTTTGCTGAGAGAATCAACAGATTTTGCTGAGAGAATCAACAGATTCATGCCTACTGCCTAACCACTGCCTTGTAGGAATACATAAAAAGAAATTAGAATCTACTATTTTCCAACATGACAGCTTTCAAAACTCATTAGTATAATGTGCAAATCCAGTTGAAATCCATACACCCCCTACAGAAGACATAACCTTAATCTTCCACACAGGGAGTGCAAATTTCAAATGAGTTTTCCTGAAAGGGTGACTCCATTTGAAATCTGCACCCCTGTGTGGGAGATTTAAGTCATGTCTTCCATAAGGGGTATGTGAACTTCAACTGGAATAGTCCAATGTCATGATAAAACTAACTGTTTCGTGTATTCTATTAACCATCCACTGACCTTATTATTACCTTGAACATAGAAATGTCAAACGTGTTACTGCTGATTGTTGTTTTTCTGTAAAGGATAATTTAAACTAAATCTGAAGTGACCTTTTTAGTAGTTGGCTTCAGTACAATTTTAGTTTAAACAACAAGTGCTACAACATTGTACACAGGCTTTTAACCCTAAATTCCTGACAAATTCAAGACCTATCAAGTTTTGACCAGATCCACTACCATGACTAAGCAAATGCTAAGATACTTCCAGGCCTTGCGACACTTTACAAATGTGGTCAATTAAAAATAATGGCTCAAACACATTATCCAAAAATATCCAATTTTACTGGACAGATATCACATCTAGGTAACACAAAATTAACTTGAATGTAGGTTCCAAAGTCGACTAATACTTGATATCTACTAAAAAGTAACTAATATATTATGTTTCCCCTCAAGTTTGGTGCCCTAGTGACGTAGGTGCATATTTCGCTGTGGTCCCAGTATTAAATCATGTGTGCCAACCTACTCTCACAGAGCGTATCTGCAAACATGGAAATTTTGTCAGCATGCTAACGGCGCAACCGCGTAAAAGTACTGACGTCACTTTTAGTACCAACCTCAGAGGTGAAATATACATTCATTTTCATTCAAGTGTTTTTTGGTAGTTGTCCTCAAAATGATGCTCTAAATGTCCTTGATTCCCCGTGAAATATGGGGTCATTTTCAAATCCTGGAACGGTGATACGTCCTACCTTTAAATACAAACTGAACCCTCCGGGCTTCAAAAACATTCTGTTGAGAAAAACACCCCTTCCCATCAGCAAGGACAGACATCACTCGATAATACTTTCGTACCAATAAAGAACATCCTTGTTTTAGACACTTAAAGAAGCAACCTATGTGATATTTGAAATGGAAACAGCTGCAGTTGTTTGGCCATGTGGCCAATATGAGACGGAAGAGGAAAGATGGATTTAAACAGTGTTCCCCGCAGCGAGAATTATCAATAGATAATCATGAAAGAAGATGCGCCAATACTGGCAGCTATGGCTACTAGGTGACACTAGAATCAATGCAAGGACTTGCCCTAGTTTCAATCAACTTCTGTCTGTACGTGCTTTCCTGAAATGCTAATCTGACAGCTCACTGCTTGAATAATAAAAAAAGAAATCAAAGAGAATTTTTTTAACTGGTCAACAACACGCATATTTTTGATACAAATGATTCGATTGACTTGACTGCTTGATAAAAGAAATAGTAGCAATTTTGTGTACAGATTTGTCAGTCCATTGCCCCTGTAACCTTTACTGGTATAATACACTTCACAATAATATATACAGTTAATTTGAGATCAACTCCAATGACGATTTGGTTTCAGCACTTCAAGCTGTAATTTTGTGCATTGTGCACATATACCTTTTTATCTACTTTTGAAGTAAAGTAAAAAAAATACTTGTCATATAAACCTCTACTCAGCACAAATTTCATTACAGCTACGTTATTTTTGAGGTAACCTCTACTCAGCACAAATTTCATTACAGCTATGTTGTTTTTGAGGTTAAAAATACTCATTTCATAAACCTGTACTTAGCACCAATCTCATTACCTGTGTACATCAAATATAAATCTCATTACCCAGCAAATATGGTTAATAGATTGGACTCTTCCATTTGAAATCCATACACCCTCTATGGAAAACATGAGCTTAATCTTTCAAACAGGGAGTGTGAATTTTAAATGGCATTTCCTATATGGGTGACTTCATTTGAAGTCTACACTCCCTGTGTGGGAGATTAAGGTCATGTCTTCCACAGGGGGGGGGTGTGGATTCCCATTGGAATAGCACATAGTAGCAAGGCAATGTGCCTTTTATGACACTACCGAGAGAGCAGACTGCAACCACAGCTCTGTACGCTATTTGTGAAATTTAAGTCCTGGCAAATTACTGGATCGGGAAGTGCAGATCAGGAAAAGTATTACCTATCTGATAAAAATTTACACCTTACCAATTTATTTGAGGGTTGGAAAAACTCAAATTCTTTTGTGTTCACAATGTACATGGAATTTACCTGATACTTGCCACAAGGTTAATGTGCTAATTAAAGGCCCGTTCAGCAATCTGCTTATTTGAATCGTAAAAACCATACAAATATTTTGCACATCAACTATCTACTGCTGATAGCAGTATCATAGCACACTACGCCGGTTACTCTAACAACTTCTGTTCAAAGTTTAAACATCCAATTGTTTAAAATTTTAAACAATTTTTTTAACAGTTTTTAAACAGTTTTTAAACATCTGGGTTGTTTAACATTAGTTGTTTAAATGTACACAGTTGTTTAAAGTATTTTAAACAACAAATGTTTAAAAGAAACAGTTGTTTAAAGCTGTTGTTTAAAACAATTGTTTAAAACATAGTTGTTTAAAATTGTTGTTTAAAAGTTTTCAACATTTTTGTTTGTTGAAATCAATTTACTTGGGAGAATGGGCAAGAAGAACTGACTGTAAAACATGCACATCAGCCCCATGCATCTGTGCATGAGCAGTGTGAATGTGATACATTCAGAGGTAAGTGTTTGGTTTAAATATTGTTTGATGTGGTTAAGCTTCCACTCACACTGTACTAGTCACGGCTGCATACTACTGCACACGCAGCTTGCATCATTTAGCATGTACAACACACAACTGTGTGTTCATATAATACTCTATCACATCAAACAATATTTAAACCAAACACTCACCTCTGAATGTATCAATTAGGTCTAGCATTTCCCACTTTTGGAGCAAGTCAATCACATAGTCATCCGCCATGATGATGAATCTGACCCTGATTTCAAGGAAGGAAACCCTCTTTGCAAATTCGATCTTTTTTAAACAACGTTGTTTAAAAGTTCCTTTTTGGTATTGTTCATGAATTAAACACACACTGTTTAAAATTCAAGGACTGTCTTTTAAACAATGTTGTTCAAAGTTTGAACAACATCGTTTTAAACAGCGACATTTTAAACAGTGTTTTTGCTGTGCACACTAGTAGTTCATCAACTATCTACTGCTGATAGCACACTAGTAGTACATCAACTATGTACTGCTGATAACACACTAGTAGTACATCAACTATATACTGCTGATAGAAAAGTACTTCGTCAACTATCTACTACTGATACGCACTACTTCATCAACTATCTACTGCTGATAGCACAGTAGTTTGTCAACTATCTACTGCTGATAGCACAATAGTAGTTCAACTACCTACTGACGATAGCACACTAGTAGTTCATCAACTATCCACTGCTGATAGCACAATAGTAGTTCAGCAACTATCTACTGCTGATAGTGATAGCAGTAGTTCGTCAACTATCTACTGCTGATAGCACAATAGTAGTTCAACTACCTACTGACGATAGCACACTAGTAGTTCATCAACTATCCACTGCTGATAGCACACTAGTAGTTCAGCAACTATCTACTGTTGACAGCATACTAGTTCATCAACTATCTACTGCTGATAGTGATAGCAGTAGTTCGTCAACTATCTACTGCTGATAGCACAATAGTAGTTCAACTACCTACTGACGATAGCACACTAGTACTAGTTCATCAACTATCTACTGCTGATAGCACAGTACTTCGTCAACTATCTACAGCTGATAGCACAGTAGTTCGTCAACTATCTACTGCTGATAGCACACTAGTAGTTCATCAACTATCTACTGTTGACAGCATACTAGTTCATCAACTATCTACTGCTGATAGCACACTAGTAGTTCATCAACTATCTACTGCTGATAGCATAGTAAGTAGTTTGCCAACTATCTACTGATGATAGCACACTAGTAGTTCATAAACTATCTACTGCTAATAGCACAGTAAGTAGTTTGTCAACTATCTACTGCTGATAGCACACTAGTAGTTCATCAACTATCTACTGCTGATAGCAGCAGTTCATCAACTATCAACTACTGATAGCACAGTAGTTCATCAACTATCTACTGCTGATAGCACAGTAGTTCATCAACTATCTACTGCTGATAGCACACTAGTAGTTCATCATCTACTGCTGATAGCACACTAGTAGTTCAACTATCTACTGCTGATAGCACAGTAGTTCATCATCTACTGCTGATAACACACTAGTAGTTCATCAACTATCTACTGCTGATATCGCAGGAGTACCGGTAGTACATCAACTATCTACTGCTGATAGCACAGTAGTTCATCAACTATCAACTACTGATAGCACAGTAGTTCATCAACTATATACTGCTGATACTAGCACAGTAGTTCATCAACTATCTACTGCTGATAGCACACAAGTAGGCCATCAACTATCTACTGCTGATAGCACACTATAATTTGGTTCATCTGAAGTTTGGTAGTGATGTTCGTATGTGCTTATTATGCTCCCCGCAGTATCAAATCGCGCGCGTAAAGTTAAACACCCTTAGTACACACGCACGCGTACATAGGCAGTTGAAATTAATATTAATAATGAAATAAAAAACCTTGGACGAAAAAGGTGGGAAAAAATGAATTAGTCATTCATCTCAACAGTAACCAGTTTAATTTTATAAGTCTCTGCCTGCAAGACCTTGGACATTCAACTGAAACCAACCAAATTTATACGACATTTTATTGCTAAAACATTCAATTTCAGTTGCAAGCCTTGCCAATATCGATTTTCACATGCCCACTTACGATCTTCACCAAAAAGGTTAAGAGACTATTATAAATGCTGATAACAACCTACCCTTCATGTATTAAATGAAAATGGAAATATTAAGTTTATTATACTCAATAGCTTTTTGCCAAGTTAGGACAGGATCGAGGGGATTTGTAATAAATCAGCTTGTACTTCAACGTCAGGATGAATGTAATACGAGCGGGGTCAAGATGAAAGTGGATCTCAATCCCTTGCTGTACGTGGCAAGTGGTTAAGGTGACTATGCAGTTTTTAAAGTCTATTTTGCTATATCTGCTTCTGTACACACAAAATACAATTAATATTAAATGACATCTGCCGTGCATCTTTTATTTTTAAAATATTGAAAGCATATTTCAAATTATTCCGGGTATATTTGGTTTTTAAAGGTAATAAACCTGAAATTCTATTTGAATCATTTTATTGCTGAAATTTATACCCAGTTCTGGTCAAATTTCATTCAACCTGGGATACAAGTTTTAATTATGTAACATGCTCTCACAAAATGAGCGCAAAATCGCAAGTTTTGAGACGTCCCAACTGTTGAGTTGATGTTCTTTGCTTTTGAGTACTGTATTGGCAGTGGTACATGTATGTCCTTTGTAAATGGGGGACATAATATGCTGTATTCTGTATTCAATTCTTCCCCCTCCCCCCTCCATTTAGGACATACCACTGACTACCTGTGTTTAAAAAAAAATCAACAGTTGGAACATCACAAAACTTCTAACTCACACTCATTTTGTCAGAGCAGGTCACAATTATAATAGTGGGGTACTGCACTTTTTTGTTCACACACAACCTAACCGAAACGCATCTTCTGATATCCAAATCAGGTTCAGAGGTTTCTAGCTAACCCAAACTAAGTGCCAGCTAATATTACTATCCAATTAGCGCAAAATAAGCATAGCAAGTGACAAGGGTCGAGAGGGCAGAGCCCCTACGGGGGCAGAGTTTTTGTGATAATTATCATTATGACAATAATGCTTATTCATCACTGACTCTACCCTTTTTGGATTCAGCGTCAGTGCTGGTTACACCTTACCGGCGATGACCAGTGCAACTAGAACCCTGATCCAAATCTCAGATCTGTCTAGATGCGGTGGGGTGGGGGAAGGCGAGACTGGAAATTAGGTCAATGCCATTAAACTTGACATTGAGTACAATCAAAAACAAATAACCTTCAAGTTATCTGTATTGATAAAATCCTTTCTTCAAGAGTTAATTTCTTCATATATTTTTAGGGCCGGCATTGGCACCATTTTTTAATGTTGCCAGGTCCTTTTAAATGTCGATGTTATGTCGACATTAAAGGTGAACCTCATTGAAAATAAAGTTATATATCAATGGAAAGCTTATGATATCAGGATATTAAAAATGATTTTTTCCGATTTTTTTGATGGCCAATAAAGCTGAAAAATTAAAAAATGAATGAATTTTGGTCTTTTTAAGGCGCCCAAAAAGCACCCAAATCAATCGTCTTTGACCTTGAGAATGCTCGTGACGTAAGCTCAGGGTTCGTGAGTCACGTGATCCTACTCGGAAACATGTAAACAAGACTTGCTTCCTGTACTTTGCAAGCTGCCCGGCAAGTCTGATTTTCACAATAAAGCTTGAAATGAGAAGAATCTTCAAGTTGCTGATTCCTTCTATATATATTAGAAATAATAGAATTATTGTCAACGCGAAAATGTTCCGTAAATTTTTGACAAAATCAGTCATAACTGGCTGGGTATAACTGGGTAATTGAGTTTGAATTTCGCGCTGGGATCAATTCCATGCGCAAATGATTGCTACTACTGTATACCGTTCATGTCATGGACTGAATAAACATGATCGAATAAAAAATTAAATAACTTGTTTGTGACATTCCCTATTCTTGATTCATTTAAAAATATCTGATTTTTAAAAATATCGTCTTGTAGTAATCAAAAAATTAATTAAAAAATCCGCTGATTTCATCAAATCCAGCCCATAAAGGTTTTCATATTATAGCGCATTGCAGTAATACATTCTCCCGGTACATTCTTTCCACACAATCACGATTGAAAGAAACAGATACTTTATTATAAAATAAATACAATTTAGGCTTAGTAGACCGTTATTTGATGGAATTCTGAAATCTGAATAAAATTAAAATATTGTCACTTGTGTCACAATTCTTTTAATGATACTACCATCAGTGTACTGAAACAGTGAAACATTCATGTTGTATGGATTACCGAACACGATGCGTAAATTGCTGCTTTTATGCTGAAGAAATTACAGGCAGCCGCATGCGATCAAGGTGGGCAAACACAGCGACTCGCCGTCTCTCCGGTAGCACAAGTTCAAGTTTCGCCGTGTTTCAGCAGATTTGATCAATCGTTCCCTTATATTTGGAACATCTACAGGAATACATTTTGCTGATGAAGTAGCAATAAGTTGGAAATATCAGAATGTGAATATCAAATCGGTCATTTTGTATGCAAGTACAGTACGCACGTACAGTCGCGGATACGGAACACTCGGCGACTGAGTGAGTTCACCCCGCCCCGTATATGTATAGCTACGAGTTCGCCTATCATACATGACCGGTTGTAAAGTTAAGACATAATTAAAAAATCCCGTACATGTACTTTATTCTATTCCTTCATTTTCTCATTGTGATAAGTTCATCTCAACTTGGTGTGACGATCTGAACTGGTAGCACTAGCAGTTATTTTTGCAATCTGTTTTCATTCCGGTTCTTGGCGAATCTTCGCTCTTCGTACTTTACTGTAATATTCCCTGCATATCGTGGATGGCTTGGCCTATCCCAAATCACCCCGCCAGCACTTTTCCCATTTTTAATCCACACACTTTATTCAGGAACTTCATTCTTGATTTGATCATGATGTTTCCTTCATGTTATTCTTATTTTATTGAAGATATTTTTCATGTAAAGTAAGTTGGCAATGACTGAGTTCGTGCATTGGCCCGATGCATGCCACAGTAATGCATGGACATTGTGTTTACAATCAAACCCGGAAGTAACCGTGTGTCCCGTGTTGGCGTCATCATCGAAAAGCGCCCAATTTGAGCGATTTCGCTTTTGTAATTTAGGGGTGCCAATATCCAATCTTTGCATGGAGATTATGTCTATCCTGGTGCGTTAGGCAAATAAAAAATATTCTTTTCTGCTTCCTGGCATCATAAGCTTTCCATTGATATATAACTTTATTTTCAATGAGGTTCACCTTTAAGGCAAGTCGACGCCGGCCCTATATATTTTGCACCACATTTAGCACAAATTGTGGGAACTGATCATACATCACAGTAGGCCTACTATGCATGTACGCTTAAAGGCAAGTTTATTTTTAAACACATTCACAAACTTTAAAGATACATTTAATTTTAAACGCACCGACTACATGTAACTCTCTAGTTGCAATAAATCACTGACAGGTGTGTTAAAATGCACATGAAAAAAGTCATGAAAATGCACTGAACAACTAACTCACCATGCCAGAAGTAAAATGAAGTCCCATCAGAAGACGAGAAAACAAAAGCGACTCTTGCTTTAAAAGCTCTGCTTCACTGGGAATAAGTTACACAAACACACGAAAAGAAAAATAATATGTCCTTCCTAGCTACGATAAAATCACATACTACTACTTCACTTGGCAGTGAATAGTATTCCCCTTGCCATGACAAATTTCACAATCCAATAAATTAATTATCCCGAGCGGAAGACATTGAGCGAAGGGAAATAATGTGCAAGAAAGGGGAATAAATCGAAACTGTTAATCGCTGGCTAACACTGTAGCTTCCATAATCCTGTACAGAATTGACCGGGTATCAATAATATGGCGATCACTTCATTAGTCAGCATGCAGGGCGTAAATGAGACAAGTGACAAAAAACAATGCAATATGCGCTTCCGTTTACACTCGCGCACGGAGAGCGAGGTGTTTTCGTTAATAATCCTCTAGAGTCACATCTTGAGTAAGTTAGTAGCATATATTTCTCTTCCAATGTAGGTCAGTAGTGCGTTACGGTTCAAATATCAGATCGATAGCGGGTAATTGGGTGTCAGACTTCTACACACCCAGGAGGACAAAAAGATGTATACATACAACTACACAAATGGACTAGACCGACTGCCAAGTGCTTTACTTCAACATCTATCAGGCTAGCTTAGCCGGGAGGTCATCTTGCAATATTATTCCCACATCCCATGTTATTTATCTTTTAAATGTATCTATTGACCTCTTGGGCCAAGGTTTTTTGTTTACTTTGTACAGATCCTATCTCTAGGGCAGTGCTTTGCATTCAGTGCTATATGCATCCTAAAAAAGCACACAACGTTTGATGTCGATTAAAAAATATCATTATAAACATCTTCGAATATCCTCTTGATGTTTGCTGTGCTCAATCCAACTATTGGGAAAAGGTAAACACTGTATTTTTTTCAATTCAATTCAATTCAATTCCCTCAAATGAGGGAAATTTATTCAGTATATAAAGGCCTCCGGCCCTAAAATACATTGTAAATTACATAAACAATATTAACGTATACATCTACTGACGAAAGTATATATCTCTCTTCTTACATGCATTAAATAGATATTTACACAGATTTTTCAAGATCCTGCTATCAGAAGTCTGCATGAATTGGCAATACTTCAGTTCAGTTGGGTTTTCACGATAGTATCTAGGTATAAAACGTTGCGCTCATTAGTAAAATAATCACACACTAGAACAAAATGCAGTTCATCTTCGACCAATCCAGACTCACATAATTTACAGAGACGTTCATCGCGTGGTATACCTTCATATCTTCCTAAAACTACTTCCAAATTCAAACTACCCAGTCGGAGTTTAGTCAACAAAATCTTCATCATAACATTTTCAATTATAAATAAATACTTTTCACATATGATATCAGTCTTAAAGATTGAATAATATTTTAACTTAGAATTAGTACGCATAGACTCATCAAAACATTGTAGTTCTATGTCTGTACAACGTTGCTTAAAAAGTGAAATAAAAACATTTTTATTGACAAGAAGGTCATCTACTGATTGAACGAGTTTTCGATTAAATTTGGTGAATATGCAGCGCAAAGATGCTCCACATATCACAACAGTGGCTGCATCCCAAGTAGGTATTTCCATCATAATTTGATTATAAACAATTTGGTAAATTGCTACATTTAGTCTGTTGCTACATTTAGTCAGATGTACATTTAAAAAAAAATTTAATTGCTACATTTAGTCTGTTGCTACATTTAGTCTGTTGCTATATTTAGTCATACATGTATGTGCATTTATTTAATTTTTAAATTGATACATTTAGTCTGTTGCTACATTTTAGTCTGTTGTTACATTTAGTCAGATGTACATTTTTTAATTTCTAAATTGCTACATTTAGTCTGTTGCTACATTTAGTCAGATGTACATTTTTGTAATTTCTAAATTGCTACATTTAGTCTGTTGCTACATTTAGTCTGTTGCTAGTCACAAATTGATTTATTTTTTTGCTGTTTATGTTTATATTTCCATAGCACCGCATGTGACGACTTGGTGAGTTGGGCTAATAAAAAAAAATCTGAATTTGGAAGTCATACAGTTCACTTTAAATAATTTTCTATTGGGGTCTATAATTATGTTGATATTTTCAAAGTTCAAACCAATGTGGCCCGAGCATTTGAAATGGGAAAGTCAATTTACTGTTTAACTTTTACGCATGACACCTTTCATCAAAGTATATTTTTACTCCATTACTGTTATAATAATACAGCGCTGGCATTAAAATCCTGTTAATCTTTTGAACCATGGGTTCCATAAAAAGAAAGAGAAATTGATTTAAAAGTATCACTAATGGAGATGATCACCCAAAACTCATCAATAACACATGTTCCTGTGAGGAAGGAACCTGCCTGTCAAAAATAGATTCTCAGCTGCAAAAATACATCCAATTCTGCAAATTCAATTTACAAATTTATCGACTTTCCTTGGGAAAAGAGAAAGGGAAAAAAGGAGAGAAAATATAAGTTTCAGGGCATCTCTGTGCCTTGTGGAAAAGTTAAAAAAAGTTTCAGGAAATTTTATTGTACACATTTCTTGCAAAACCAGAAAAAAAAAGGTAGTGAATTTTGTTTTGCTTGTTTTAAGGGCAAATGCAGCAGATTGGTCTTGTTGCCAATTGGCTATCGCTCCAGTCTACTGCATGCAATTTACGTGGAGCAAAATGCCGCTCTACAAGGTGTCTGTTACATTGTCTCAAAGGTTTCATTGACAATAAGGAACATATCACCCCCATTAGTTGCACATAGTTTAAGGCATTCAATCGCAGTAATGGGCTTTTTTTTCCTAGGTGTAATCCACTGAATATTGTGCAACGATCCGGCTGTAAACCTTCTGGTGATGATAAGACTGCTGATTACTGGTTTGCAAGGGGAAAAGAAGGAGAGAGATTTGTAGTACAGAGAGTGAATAATGGTAGTAGGGAAGTTTGAGATGGGAACAATTTTGAAACTATACATAAAAACTTGCTCAAATGTAGCAGGTAAGCAGACATAACTTGTGAAAAGGTATAATCCAATTAAGTACAAAAACATGCACAAAACCCATCAGGTTGCCCAAAGTCAAGTTAGCTCAATCGATAAGGCGTTTGACTATGGTGCGAGAGGTTGCCGGTTCGAACCCTGGTGGTGCCTAGTACGCTCTCGTGGAAAAATTGAGTTAGCTTGAAATTCCCCTGGACAAGGAACTAACTGCTAATTGTCTCGTTGTAACCCGTACTAAACTTGGGGAGCTGATCTTGGTTGCGAAGGCTATTTGTGGAATGTTTAGGGTATGCGCTCTTGTAGCAGCAAAGTCTGTGAATTGTTGTTAAATGGTTCATGGAATGATGTGGGCCGGGGGGCCGTAGTGGCCAGCACTCAGCGACCACCTGTAAAGTGTGCTGAGGCTTGTGGATCAACGTCTAGGCCTTGTGCCTGTGCGTAGAGCACTATAAATCACTACGCTTCTTTTTTAATAGTGTCACCATATAGTGGACCAATTTGCCAACACCCCCAGAAAAAAAATAATCAAAAACAAATCCACTTTATATGATAAGATTACTTCATAAAACTAACACAATTCCATTCCTCCAATTATGGTTTACAGTCAAATTGCAAGAGCTATGTGATTGGCTCAAAATTGGTTAGGGTCAGTACCGTACTGGTATCAAACACAAATGTGTTTATAAAACGATATAAACATGTTATAAACACATTTTGGTTTTCATCAAAACATTTAAATTAAATGTTGGGTTATATAAAGGTCATGAAAACATTTTTTTAAATGTCTTATATATGAAAAAACAACCTCTTACTACACTAAAATGTTATTGCAAAATATTTGTTGGCAAATTTTTGGCAAACGTTTTTTCCAAAAATTTGACAACACAAAATATCATTATGTTAGAATATTTTGCATCAAGTTTTCAAAAATGTTTTCTGAATGTTATTAAAACTTTTTATACTCTTTTTAGAACCCAACATTTAAACCTTTTCTGTAAAACGTTTTGTGTTTGCCGGGTATACTTTCCTTTGTTCAGGTCATGATAGGCAAGACCCCAGGGGCAAGACTCAAAACATTGCTATACAAGCTGAAATTTGTGTAGCAGGTTGTCCAAAATGGGGAGTATTTTGCTCCACGACACAAGTTAAATCAAACCCTGGATAGAACAGTGTACATGCACGTGCACTCACACAGTATAGGGGATGGGAACCATAATACCAATGCAAACTCTAAAGCAGTATTCAGACTTTTTATTGTACGTACAATATTGTATGCAACATATCTACATTGTTTAATCTATTGCCATTCTATTTCCAGTAATGTTTAAGTTCTAACGAATGTTTGATGACGTAAAATCGATAATATATTTCTACTAGATATTACATGTAACATATTATCGATTTTTCGTCATCAAACATTCGTGAGAAATTAAAATTTACTGGAAAGAGAATGGCAATAGATAAAATAACCTAGATATGTTGCATACAATATTGTACATACAATACTCGGAGTCTGTGGAGCGCTTAACTCTCTCAATTACAAACAATGGCCATCATTATTCCAAATTACTGGAACTTACATAAAATTTAGCTAACTATCTATAGCATCAGACTCATGACTCCATTCAGTATTACGTTTATGCAAATATCTTGTTGGTGAATGTATAACAACAAAAATACTGAATGGGCTATTCTAGTTGAAATCCACACTACCCCTGTGGAAGATCTTCCACAGGGAGAGTATGTTTTTCAAATGTAATTAGTCAGGGTTAATCATTTTGAAACCTATACTCCCCCTGTATCATGCCTTTACCTGTATCTTCCACAACTGGAGTGAGTATTTCAAATGGAAGTTACCCAATTGTCTATTCTATTCAAAATTCATACTCCCTCTGTAGAAGACTTTAACTTAATCTTCCACAGAGGGTAGTGTGGATTTTAAATGGAATAGCCCAATGTTATTGCTACAAAAGAGCACAGTATGTCATTCTCAAATCACGGGGTAGTCCTCACTATTCTTGCTTTGCTATATACAGTCTAATATAACCCCATTGAAGCAAGTATCGCACTCACACACATCACACACATCCTTGAGCTGTGCACACATGTACCAAGATTCAGATTGCACAGATACCTTTGGGGGTAAGCTTACTACTAGTATAAGGGAAGAAAACAGCCATATTTCTATCCTGATTATGAGGAAGATTTCACAACCAATGTAACTATGGACCACAATGGCCTCATCCCAATTGCATAGTTCAATAACCTCAATTAAACAATCATAATACAAAATTTGATCTCAAGTTGCAGGGTATGAGTTTTTGTACCCAAATTTTCAGAGGTCATTCAATGAATTGTACAAATGTATTGGGGTTAAAGAACTGTGCCCTGATAGATGAACATGCTGTGGATCCTAGTGTGTAACTTGGAGCAATTTAACTAAGTAGCACAAGTACATAGGGAATGTTTCAAGGACCCCAAAACCATGCAATCTTCCAGCACAAAGGTAGCGAAATTAGAGACGTTCCCGATTGCTCGATGAAACTGAATCAACACACGCCATGGGAAGAATTCTAGATGCTACTAACTGACACCATCATTGTAAACCATAATGCATTATAAAAAGCTTCAAAATGCTTGTTGGAGGAAAAACTTCTCCTATTTCAAAATATCTTGACATCTCCCGATCAAATATTCATAAATGTTGACAGCCGAACATGGTTGAAGACTATGTTGTCTGATATGTAGCGAGCAAGCTGAAGCCTTGAAATCGATCTGGATTTGCGCAGCACAAACAAACATGAATTGAAATCAATTCGTACATTGAACGTCTTGCCAGGAGGCCTACCTATACTTTATTCATGCCGAATTGGGACAGAGCTGTCTCCAGGCTCTTGGCCCACTGATGTGGTCTTTTCTATTCTAGGCAGGTTAAGAAAAGGTGCCAGCCTGATTTCATTAAAATTATCTAAACAACAAATTGACAAAGGTACTTTGTTCTGTGCGAGATTTGAAGTGAAGTTTTGAGATATTTTCTCAAAATATCAAGAGCTATCTTAAGAACCACTGAACCAATACTATGCTTGTTTGTACTCATTTTAATGTATTTTTCATGCTGATTCCAAATATGGTCATGAAAATTTACAATTCTGAAAGTTTTGAATTTAAAAAAAAATATTGAAACTTGTCGTCTTTCACCCTGTTTGTCCATCATTTGATACCGGAACTGTCATCTCTAGACATAGACATGTACACAGTGGTGGCATACACACAGGTATTCTTCAAACATTTTTTTCCTTTTTTATTTAGAGCATTCAGTGTGAAAATCAATGCCTGTGCCAAATGTCAGCATTCTACAGCGTGGTTTGTCAATATCTGTTGAAGACAATGATTTTTTCAAGTCTACTGTTATACGCTTGATTCCTTGGTAAGTGAATTCATGTCCATGTGTGTTTACAATGACATGAATGATGTATTATGCTGCCTTAGGAATGAGCATGCCTTGTTAGAAACTAAACTACTTGACAATTGTATTCCATTCCAAGGTTGAAGACGCTGTAGCTTTAGCATGCTCCATGTGTTCCGTGTGCGTCATACTGATTTCGCCTAGAATGCTGTGTTTTATTTTTAGTGATAAATGAACACTTGTAAGGATTCTTCAACTACAGGTAGTTTCAACAGGAATAAAGAAAATAATCAAGAAATTGCATTCCATGATTAAAGCACCATGGTTGACGTCATGGAAGACTTATTACTGATGTACCACTTTTTGGCTTCTACCTTTAAAAGCAAGTAAGCTACATTGATACAGATGCCACCAATAGAACAAGATGATTTGCCCCTTCATTTTGCATACCACTTTGTCCAATTTTTTTTCCCATTTCTTCACAAAATGCAAAAAAAATGCAAAATAAGTAGGACTTTTAAAAATGCAGCGTCCTATTTTTTGTGTAACGTTTCACCAATTTGGCTTGAATAGGTCAATTTGGTCACTTAACCTTTTTCTCTAAAACAAGCAGCTCATTAAATGCTAATGCTCAATCTCAGCATCAATTTACGACAGTGAAGTTGCATGTTTACAAGTGTATTGTACTATTATAGGGAAATCCCTCATAGGATTATTAACAATATTACTGACATTTTCAGCAAAGGCATAATTTGAACACGATGATGATTGGTGTCTATTAATGTAAAGGATTGCACATACATGTAGTGTGCATTATTGGCACTAAATATGACACAAGTATGCACAAATTATTAAAGTTTGTTACACTTTTCCTTTCCATGAGCAGTATGGCAGAATGCAAGCTTACCCGTCAAAATCTATGGCTGACAATGACATGCATTGATCCCTCTATCAACGATAACCTGTGTGACTTACTAGCAAGGTTTAGTTATGAGGTGAATATAGTGTACAGATGCGATGTTTTCAGTTGTTAATTACATCAATGGAACAGAAATTGTAGTAGCAAAATAATCTCTGCATGTCTCCAGAAGCATGAAAGTTCTATGATGTGCAGAGAACCTCTCGCCAGCTAGCTATAGTCTGTATATCTACCTCAAGTCACTGGCACTAGCTTTGAAGTTCAGCGTGTACTTAGCGTGGTTTCTTGCGTGTACATATGTGGCACCTTGATTGCGCGCGTAAAAATATGTACACGCACCAAGTAACGCTGAGCTAACGCAGAACATGCTTAACTTCAAAGCTAGTGCCGGTGACTCGAGGTAGATATAGACTATAGGCCATGTCCAATGTAGAGAACTAGAGAATTAGTCGGTCTATATTAATGCTGCGCAACCTCTCCTATATAGTACCTCTGTAAAACCATGAGGGAATCGCTGACTGATTCTCTCATCTGCTTATCTTGTCATTCTCATCTGTCAGGGCTATTCCAGTTGAAATCCATACACCCCCTATGGAAGACAATCTCCTTCACAGGGGTGTAGATTTCAAATGGAGTCACCCCATTTTGTTTTATTTCTTTTTTTTACCTGGGACACTCAATCAGTTGAAAACAAGGTTAATCATCTGCTCTTCCTTGAGGCCCTGTTTTTCCTTACCCATTCAGGTAACCCCATTTGAAATTCTCACTCCCTCTGTGGAAGATTAAGGTCATGTCTTCCATAGGGGGTGTATGGATTTCAAATGGAATGGCCTAAATAAGATGACCAAGCCTGGGTGTTTCGGGGTGAATAAATGACAATGTGAGGACACGGCAAGCTTTCAACGCTAATCAGCAGCTGTCAGTTATCATGTCCCATGATGCCTCACTATGGACCACAATGGCCTCATCCCAATGGCATTGTTCAAACACCTCAATCAAACAATCATAGTACAAAATTTGACCTCAAGTTGCAGAGATGAGTTTTTATACCCAAATTTTCAAAGGTCATTCAATGAATGTACAAATGTATTGGGGTTAAAGAACTGTGCCTCTGATAGATGAGCATGATCCTAGTGCCTTACCTGTTTTTCTAATTTCTGTTGTCGTAGGCTGCTCGGTGATGTGCCCGATTCGTCTGCATCCATGATGCTGCCAGGGGGTGCCGAGCCATGTGACCAACCACCACCACCACCACCCCCTTGGTTGTACTGAGGCCTGTACGTGATAAAAATAAAAATAAAATAAAAATAAAGAACAAAGTCCATGTTATAAGAGTGCAACACTGAGGGTGTTCAAGCAGGGAGGAAACATATTTCTTCTCAATTTATCAAACCATGCAGCAAGGTTTCAAAGTTACATGTGTGGGCAGAAGGAATCTACAATGAGCTTGGCCACATTGCTGCAACCATAGGTCACTGAAATGGGTAGTGCTGAAAACTACAACTTGTGGTATTAGGGGTGTGACTTCACAGGTGACTGTGTGCCCGAGTACCCTATGTAATGGATCAAAACTCCGGACATACCTGCCTGTGCGGGGGCTAGAACCCCAGACCTTTCGCTTGCTCTGCTAATGCTCTATCCAATGAGCTACATAGACTGTCCCTGATAAACAGGGCTCAAGTCTGAGTACTAATGGTTTCTTGCAATAGCCATATCATGAAGGCAGTGCTTGCAGTATAATACATACGAAACCTAGGTATACATAAACATGACTTTGAGCTAAGCTTACAATCTACCTCGGGGGAAATTGTGATTGACTTGTTCATTGTCTGACCATAAGAATAAGCAACAGGTTTAACTTGAGCTACAATTTAAAATTTGCTTCAAGTGAAAAGTTGGTCAATAATAATACCGGACAAATCAACTTAACCCCCTGAGCACTACCTGCCGATCTAACATTGCCTTAGATTGGTCAATTACATGATATCTTTACTTTAATCACCAATCAGAATGGAGCTTTGCAAATAATTCACCCCACTTTTTTCGTGTGGTGAAATTATTCTAACAATGTTGCTGATTGGTCCATTTGATAATGAAAACTTCTTTTTGACCAATCGACAGGTAGTTCTCATGGGGTTAACTTGTTGCTTGTAGCTTCTTAGAATGTAACTGTTACATCAACAATAATAAACCTCCTGGTGCACTCACTTGAATTACATGTTTGACACAGAAACATTGATAAACATGGACAGTCACAAACTTGCTCTTTAAGGCATAGAAATTTACATTTACCAACAAACAAGGAGATAACCTATTACATGCTTTCTTGATATGCCACTCGCAACAAAGTTCTTCTTCCTACATGTGCAATGCCTCAAACCTGTTCAGTATTGTCCAACTGTCTTTACCTGCAGAGAACTTGGGCCTATATTCGTGAACTATGCATGATCCTGGAACTTAGGACTGGGAGGGGGGTTGTTTGTTCCTATCTTGTTTCCAGTGGCATAGCCAGCGGTGGAGGGGGCAAGAGTGCCCCTCTCCCCCGACAGAAAATTTGAAAGTGAAAATCGGGGAAGCAAAGAAAAAGGAAAAGGAGAATGAGTAGACTGATTGATACAATGGTACAACCAAATCAAGTGACATTGTATTTTAATGGTTTTTGCACATATTAAAATAATCGCAGGATCTTTTCATTTTCATGCTCCTCGCAGCATGTTGCAAGCGGTGGCAGCGCCAGGAATTTTTTCGGGGGGCATTGGGGGTGCAAAGTGAATTTCAGGGGGCAAAATCAACTAATTTTTGCTAAAAATGTGTAAAAAGTGGAAATTTCCGTTATTTTGGTTGAGGGCAACAGGGCGGCAAGAGTTCTGACTGGGGGAGTTTCCGCCCCCTTCCCCTGGCGGCGCCACTGGTTGCAAGCATTGGCGTTAAAATGAAATTAGCTCGTATTGATTCCTTCTACTAAAATCACAAACCAATTTGTTTGTAATGGAAACATTTTAACACACAACTTTATTTTACAATCTCGACAAATGTATTTCAACAAATTAGTGTTGTATTAATTACAAGGCATTTCAAGGGGTGCATCTCAAAAATTCTAATGCAATAATGCAATTACTGGCCTATTCTAGTGTAAACAAAACAAAGATTTCTTAAGCTTTTCTAAGCACTTACAATGCAGTGACAATGACAAATAATACATGTTGAACCAATTTTACTATAATTTCATTTTGTCATCAGATATTAAGTTACACAATGTATGAATAGTAGATATCTGTACAACATTTGGATTCCAGTTTTAAATGTTGAATAATCTCATCACAACGAAAGATGCATCAAGTGAAATCCTCCCCGGAATGGTTAAACAGTCATTCAACTGCCGAGTACTAATCATCCATTCATTGAATCCAATGGAAACAAGAGTGATTGGGTGGTGCCTGAACATGGCAATTATAGAGCAGTGAAACTGTGACATTGATTGAACCTTACAGACACTGTGTGTCCTGTATGCTATTGCACAAATTAAGGAGATGGGGACAGTTTAGCCTCAGTTCATATGCAATAAAATGCGTAAAAGAGTTTCCTTGTTATATAATGGCAAGTAATGCCAGCCTGACACGTGTTAAGCATATTTTCAAACATTGATGGACTGTTTCAAGTACAGGGTGTCCCTGAAAGAACTGTATCGTCGGAAACTGAATTTTGTGGGTACTTTAACGCATAAACCAAATATAACTAAATAACTGAAGTGGTTGAGGAATATCAGCTATCACATACTTTTTTGAATTTTGACAATTGATCACTCCGTTTTTGAACTACAAGAATTTTACGAAACGACCTCATTTTCAAATATCTATCACTGACTTGGCGCCTCATGCATTTATGGTGCTCAGTAATTAGCACTCCGAATACAGATCATCGATTGATATTTGAATCCATGGAAAGGTTTGAAAACAATGGATTTTCATAAGAATTCTTTTATTTCAAAAACTGCACAGTCAATTGTCAAAATCCAAAAAGTATGTGACAACCACACCAGTTACTTAGTTACATTTCGTTGTGGTGTAACTTAAAATACACAACCAATTAAAATTTCTGATGATAAGGTTCTTTCAGGGACACCCTGTATATGAGTTATTTTTCATTGCTTGAAATTTTTCCTTTACCTAATGTGATTTTCTCTGTAGCCTGTTATAAATAGTGTATGCTATTCTGTTTTCTGGGCTATTCATATTATTTCATTCCAACAATTAAAATACTACTTGTTTCATACCATTTTGCTCACAAAATTGAAATTCAGCCAAGGTTGATAAGGCATTAATGTCACTGTCACTCAAGTGCATCAACCCTTGCATACATATACATAATCATTGTTATATCATGAAAATGTTCGTTTTGAAACCTTTGATATATATTCGCTAGGCTCTGCACAATTTCTGCACAATCTCATGAACTACACTTCTTGCTTACATCATTACCAAAGACAAGGGAAAACAAGGTATAGGCTACATTGCAAGAAAATCATCAGAACTTACAAATTGTTTGGCACAATCCTGTCTACTAGGCCTATAGACGAATCCGACAAGTCAAGTGATGGTCAGGTTTAAGTCGGCCATAGCTGGGGGTCATCCGCGCCAAACTAGCTTAGTTCGTTTGGATTGCGATCCAAGACGCCACCATCGCGAGCGCATTGTCGCATCACGGGAGCGGTAAACGCTGCACGCTTGTGATACTGGCATCGCGTAAAATGGATGGAAGGCCCCCAGCTATGGCCGCCAGTGAGGTGTAGGAATGTGTCAAGTCTGATTCGTGTATCATATCTGTTCTACATTTGCTATTTCTTTCTGAACACATCATATTTGTCTTAGCCTATGTTCTATTTTGATTTGGTTGCCCACAGGGTAGGGATTTTTAAGAAACTGAAAAGCATGTTAATACCCAAGATGAAAAAAAGGGTATTTTTTTACCAATACCCACCAATCATTAGCTTCATCACACAAAACATTTTAAACATCAAAAACACAAGAACCTGCATTGCCCTTTTCCTAATGAGTTAATTAATGAGGCTTTTACGAATGCCATTAGCTATTTGAAGAGGATTTTTTTCACAGTACACTATTAAATTTAGTACAAAACTGGAAGAAATTCCAGAAAACAGTGGTTGTTTACTCCTGCTTTTGAGGTAACACCAAAATCCATACAAAGCCGGTTTGGTATGTGGGTAAGTATAGCTTGTTATTCCCATTTTTTGCCATTTGATTCAACACGGTATGTCTGGGCTGCAATATAATTCCCCCTTTACACTGCATGAAGTCGTAATCGATGGTACCCCATTTGGATCGTAATCAATTTCACTAAAGCAATTTTCACAAAAATGTTGCAATTTCTGCCATCTTCATTTGAATTTCAATAAGGCCTTAAAAAAATTGTTTGATTGGCGTAACCCTAAAAGTAGGCCCGACCCTGACTTTAAAAAATTTAATTTAAAAAAAAGAAGAAAACAATTTCCAAGACCATTATCAAATGCAATTTACCGATTTAAGAGTTTTAAAAAAAAATACCGACCTTCATATTTTTTTATGTTACGCCAATCAAACAATATTATTTCTTTTCTTTTTTTAAGGCCTAAGTCATCATTTATTTATATCATTAATTGACCTTGGGATGTTACACCCCATTGCATCCATTACACAAATCCTCAGACATCAAAACACAACTACTATTGCGCAGTGTTTAAAAGGCAGTATAAATCTGCTTGTCTAAAATTTTACAATTCACTACACAACAGCATAAATAGTGATTAATTTTTAAATCGCATCAATTGCAATTAAGATTTTTTTAAATCTCTTTGGAATGCCCAAAGAGGATTTTAAAAAAGATGTACACAAGAGCAAAATAGTGCATTTTTTTCAACCTAAGAGATAATTTGAATAAAAACAAAGCAATTCTTGGAAAAAAAAGAGCATGGTTTGACTCTCAAATGTACTTTCAGGGGAAATGATAGAAAAATCAATCTTAATAAAATTCTGCAGCACTCCCACTCCTAGACTTTTGTCAAGATCTTCAATTGGTATTTTAATTTGCTCAACCAGGCACACACATACGTTGAATAAAGGCTACGGGTCCAAAGGTATAAATTTACAACTTCGTGTGAGCAATTGTCCCCCAATAAACCTGCATAGGCCGTTTACCTTCCTTGATGAGTCAGTAAAGTAAAATCAAATTTTGAGATTTTCTCAAAAATGTTTATTTTTGCACAAATCTGTTATATGCTAGTTGGATTCCTTGCATCATTTCCATTCTGAAAATGTATACTTTTATATACTTCTCATCATTTCATTTAGAGATACAATAAAAAACAATATCTTACACTCCAGAACACAGACCATATAGTAAACAAGACTACAGAAAATTTGGGGGTAACGCTTGAATTGTGATTTCAGTAACTATAAAAATAGACTTGATACAGAAGTGCTTCTATAAACGCATGATTAATAATAATAATAATAAAACAGCATTTATATAGCGCATTGTGAATCGCAGATTCCTCAATGCGCTTTACAGTAAAAACAAATTAATCACAAAATAATAATACATCGAGATATAATGAAATCAGTATAAAAATTAAAAAGCCTTAAAAATACTACACCTACATGTATACATCAACAAGCATTTAATTTTAATACCATTCTATGCATTTTCTACATGGTATTGGTACATAAACATTCACGTTTTATCGCATTCACTTTAGCCTTGCCGTAACATACCATGTTCCAAATCTTCAGTAATTTACTCAGGTCCCAAAAATAATTCTTTTACTTTTGTTGACAATTTTGAATGCACATTGGACTTATTTACAATGTTTTTTGAACACACAAAACACAACTTGCACTTTATTTGAAGAAAGATCTTATCATCTATTGTATGTTTTTAAAACTTGAGTTTCCGGTATAAATAACATGTTTTTCTGGGATTGATCAAATATTGCAGATTACAGTAATTGGGCCATACTTTTTTGCAAGGTAATTTACACATAGTTCATCAAAGTTCTATACCCAAAACAAGAGCAAAATTGATGGCCAAAACCACAGTGGGGTCCAGTGGCATGCACCCCAGGCCTCCATTTTTGCCAATTGCAGGAGCTCTGTTAATCACTCTCCTGAGTTTACTAAGGGTGTTCAACAAGGAGCTCAATCTTATAATATCAGCATTAACATAGGGATTCAAGTAGTGACGAGGAGCTCAGTAAATCATACTCCTGGAATGTTGTTAAGGGATCTGGAAAGAGCGTTTTGAGCGTTTTGCCAGTATTTTTTAAGGGACATGAGAGCACATCAGACATATCGAATTGCATTCTGAATACGAAGAATGTCTTTCTGATATCAAATAATTTTCATTGTTTGAAATTCACAATATAATACAAAAATTATGCCAAATTATTAAAATTTAATATTTTTCACATTTTTGAGATATAACAGTCCTTGAAGTAAATTTTATAAATCTAATGATATATTCTTAAAGTGTATGTAGCTGGGAGGAAAAGCCGACGATCAATTAAAAATTTGACCTTTCATATTGAAGATATGGATTTTTTTTCCGAAAAAGACCTTTTTTTGTGTGTGTGTGTTTGGGGAAAAAAATCACATCTTCAATACGAAAGGTCAAAATTTTCAATTGATAGTCGGCTTTTCATCCCACCTACATACACTTTAAGTATAAATCGTCAGATTTGTAACGTTTACTTCGAGTACGGTTAAATATCAAAAATATCAATTTTTAATCATTTGCCATAAAATGTGTATTACATTGCGAATTTCAAAAAATCAGAATTATTTGATATCAGAAGGACATTCTTCGTATTCAGAATGCAATTCGATATGTCTGATGTGCTCTAATGTCCCACAATAAATACTGTCCAAACATTCATACCCCAGCCCTTAAGGAGAGCTGTAGGAGCTCTGGTGCAATCAAGCTCCTCAAAAATGGTCTCGCACCCTGGAAGCTAGAGATTTGATTTCATGGGCAAAAATCAGCATTCTGACTTTGCTGAGGCACTGTTATTGCATTTTTAGCTCCTGCATTTGTGTAATTTTTACAGATTTATAATATTTAGTGATCAGTGTTCCCAGAAAATTGTCAAAGAGTCGCAGAAAAACGGAAACATTTTAGGATATTTTTCCCTGTCTTGGTTTTTTTGCGACTCTGATTTATTTGCTTGAATTAACCCCGATACCAGGATACTGTGTATTTTGTAGCACTGCATTGCATTGTAAAGCTTTTGAAATTATCTGAAGTAAAATCAGAAGCAATTTATAAATATTTTAAATACTTGTGTTGCTTCAACATGAATTACGCACAAACGTCTGAAACTATTTGTAACTCAAGAAATGTACCTTTAAAAAATATGTTCTAGATTAGATTGTACTTAAAATAAATGCATTTATCCTGGCATTCTTGGTCGCATGGATCACTATGTGCATCTAAAAAGCAGGTATAAATAGGTATCAAATCCAACCGTGTAATATTGCTATTTAAAACTGTATGATGCAATTTAAACTATATGACAGCTTAATGCACTGTATCACACTTCAATGTTACGGGAAAAAATATAGGAATATAAAGAAATCAACCGTTTTAATATTTTACCGTTAGTGCAAATATTATCACTTTTTATGCATTATTGTCATGGCAACAAGCCTTGTCCTTTGGAACCAGCACGTGACTGTTGGCATGGCGATAATCAGCTTTAAGCAAGCCTGCCCTACACTACATTGGAATGGTGGTGTGGTATACTGCCATACTATTATAGGATACTACTGACCGTAAATTATGCAGTTACAATATTCAACATCTCAGAGGTTTCTCTGTCATGTGCTTTTCAAAACAAAAACTGAAATAATCATTTAGTGTTTCGATTTGATAGCTTTATCTAAGTTTTTCTTTTTTATATTTCATGCATCAAAGCTAATAATTTAGTTCCTTTAGAAAATGGCTAAGATGATGAACAAACTTGTGGATTTGCAAACACAATATGGGCTCGGGAGTTCAATCGTAAATTTAGAGTGGCAGAGATGGGACTTCACTGCCAATCAGGGCCGTAGCAAGGTTGAAAAATGTGGGGCGTCCGTCACAAATGTGGGGCGTCCAAATTACAAATATATGCCCTATTTAAAATATATAAAGAAAAACATAATAAATTTCTCAAAAAGTGCAGCGGCCATGGCATCCCCGGCTGCACCGCTTGCTACGGCCCTGCTGCCAATCATCTTCACCCCTGACTTCCACATGTGATCTGTCCACTATACCCTCGCCAGTGTTGGCCCTAGCCGGTATCGTGGAGCAAAATGCTACTCAATTGTTATTACTTTGCTACACAATTTTGAAAATTATAGCAATTTTATGCCATACATGTAGACTTAAATACAGTGGAGTGTGCAAATGTAACAAAAATCAAGTAGTGCAAGCTGATAATGCTACGCATAAAAAATGTCTTGCATCTAACGCTGACCCTCGCATCAATATTACTCCTCCTTTCAATTCAGTCTGGCATTCCCTGGCTATTAAAAATTAATATTATTATATGTACATGTGTTTGATTTCATATTGAAAACAACCAGAAGCCATGTAGCAATTACAAAATCTTCTTTTTTCATCCCACTAAAATTTGAATGACGTGCATGTTGATGTCAATAAACTGTCAATGCTAGACCCTTTTTTTTCTTCTTTATTTCAACAAATCACAGTGGGATTTATTTGTTAATTGACTAAGCTTAAGTCACAAAAGAGTTGCGCTACACCTGATGCTATAAGGAATAACGATACAGCCATGTGCCAAAGCCTGACGATATCACTTCTGTATGCATGATTACATAATTTCCACATGCAAATAAAAGAAAACTCTTATTTTTAAGGGGGTACTACACCCTTCGATAAATTTGTGTCTATTTTTGCATTTTTCTCAAAAACTAATAACAAACTGGTAACCAAAGTTATGTATATTATAGGGGCAAGGAATCCAAATACTGCACTGGAATTTCAGTGACTCAAGACAAGCGGTTTGTTATTTATGATCAGAAATAAGGTACCGCTAGGATGTACCTCGTTTCCTATCATATATTCTGAACCGCTTGTCTTGAGTCACTGAAATTTCAGTGTAGTAATTGGTTTCCTTGCCCCAATAATATACATAACTTTTGTTACCAGTGTGTAATTATTTTTTGAGAAAAATTCAAAAACAGTTACCAATTTACCACATGGGTGTAGTACCCCCTTAAAGTGCATTATTTTTGTGTGATTGATATAATTTGTGCTTTGCTAATTTTGAATGGTTTTTCTTGTTTTAAAAGTTGTCATTCTAAGTGTCCTTACATTGACATTGACCTATTCACAAAATGAATATTCCATGTTTTTATTTTTTTGTTTTCGCTATTAGCTGTGTGGAACGCAATGAAGCACAAACTTGTGCAAATGTAGCGCGAAATTTGCCACTACATCATGTTATGTGACAACTGGAAAAAGTGACCCATATTAAAGCAAACAATAGACAAGCTAATATTACATCGCATTTTCAACACGGCTCACTGCATCTTGTTATAATGGTGGATTCCCTTAAGGATATATTGCAATTGGCAACAGCGTTTGATAGATTAAAACAAATTGTCATCCGTTCAATCACAGCAATGTGCTAAAATAAATGATTGTAATATAGACATGTTCAGATGCAGGGTTTTACAAGGAGTAGAATCATATTAGAAGCATGGGTTGGCGGAAGGTTGTGTGAAATATCGGAGTAGTTTGAATGTGAACTGAACACTAGTCATGTTTGAAAGAGCCCTGGCCTTCCTCGGCCAATTTAATCCAGAATTTTGTCACAAGTAACACATAAACACGAGTTACACGACCTGACGGATCGGAGTAGTTGCTCGTGTGAACAAGTAAACACTAAAGACACCAAGTCGAAGTATGGTGACCTTGCACAACAAACTGGTCACTTTTCGGGAATGATGCAAATTGTGTCTCGGTGTGATGTTAGACGCGTTTTGTCATTCTCTTTGCCACTGAGCTCCCTTGTTGATTGGCAAACAGTGACGCAAGGGGATCAAATCTTAAAAGCAGGAGAGCAAATTGTGGCTGAACTAAAAAAAAGTGTTTAGATTATCAATAAAATTTCATTTGGGCGTTTCGATAATAAACAATCATATTCGAACTCACACCACTTGTTGAAAGCATTGCAGCTACTCCAAGTGTTCAATGGTCCCAAGAAGATTGGGGGATATATGTAGACCGCCCTTTGCCTACTAATGGCTCTGAAAAGAGCCGTTTACTGAAGACTGCCCCTTGTCCGGACTTTTGTCCCAAGAAGGTTGTGTTATATTTGGCTGGGAGGCCTTGGCAATTGGCAAATTAGTCGGGAGTAAGCTGGTGTGAACGCGTGAGAGTCAAGTAAAATTATTTGGTATTCCGGTGTAAATTTACGCCAACTAGTACCCACGTCTGAACATGCTTACAGACAGCAGTGATACGGTAGTAAAAAAATGTGCCCACAGCTTTTCTGGTAAAATCATTGTGAACTTATAAAATTGTTTCACTATAGTATAGTATCGGTACATTTGTTTCATCTGCATTTTCTTAGCTTAAAAGCAGCGATATAAATGGATCTTTACAAGTATAACCTTAAATTGAACTTGAAAACATCTCAAACACTGACTATGGACCACAATGGCCTCACCCCGATGGCATAATTCACTCAATTAAACAATCATAGTGCAAAATTTGATCTCAAGTTGCAGAGGATGAGTTTTTGTACCCAAAATTTCAACGGTCATTCAATGAATGTACAAATGTATTGGGGTTAAAGAACTGTGCACTAATAGATGAGAATGTTTTAAGATAAAACACCCGATGCATTTTGACAAGACTATAATAGTAGTTGTGTGGGTGTTGAAAACTGAAGGCAAGGTTGCCAAAAGATTTCAGCCCGAATCGCGGGTCAAATAATCGAAAAGTCGCCCAATTTTTTCTCTTTACCAATGGTTTCTATGGGGCAGGAAACTATCGGAAGTCGCGAGAGCCAATGTTGAAAAGTCACCCAATTTTTTTCTTAACCATTGGTTTCTATGGGACAGGAAATTGTCAAAAGTCACGGGAAAAATCTTTAAAAGTCGCCCAATTGGGCAACCAAATCGCGGGTTTGGCAACCCTGACTGAAGGTTGCGACAAATATGGGAATGCATTGATTGATTTTATGACACTATGTGAAATGGTGCAGTGCTAGGAAAATAGAAAGATTTTATATCCCTGAAGCGCCTCGTCTGCCGAATACTTATAAAACACAGAAAAATATAAAAATAACATTCATATCATGAATGATGATCATGTAAGTTCGCTATTCAAGAAGTATTCTTCACAGTTTAGATTGATAAATTGATCATGTTATTTAACTTTTAAAAGCATTCGCTGTAAAATGCAGATCTGCAAATTGTTCGCAAGGATGGCGGCAATCTAAAAATATCACAAAACTGCAACACAGTTTACATTAATAGTCAGACAAGATTGGAAGTTGCACATATTGAATTGAACATTCCATACATTTAAAGTCTAATGCATGTTACTTGCCCAGGAACTCGTCATTTCAATTCTCAGAAAAAATCATTTACACCTAAAGTAAGCATTAAAATGAGCAGAAATTTGCATAATTTTGGCTGAAATTGGATTGGTCATGATTAGTAATGTTAAATCCTGCAAGTGTACCACAAATGGGAGAGATCCAAGTAATTTTAAATAATTTTAAGCAGCCTTTTTCTTCTGTTTTCTATACGGAAACACTGGCATGATTTTGCATGTAAATTTGGTAATTTCCAGACATCATAGACTTTGAGGGCCAGTCATAAAAAATAATGACGGCCATTCGGTCAACCATTTGTTTGCCCAGCAAGAGGGATCAGCCAAGGGCTGATTTCAACCATCATAGCTGTCGCAAAGAACCAAGTCGCTCCTGTGAAGAGGCAAATTTAGCACATATCTATGGACTATGATTTGGTGGTGTGAAATCTGCATTTCATCATTACCAATCAGTTTCATGTAGCAAATCGCACACATACACGCTCTATGCCTGAGGAAGTAATTTTCCAGTCAAAGATTCTTATAGTGATAACTTGCAAATTGATCAACTGATGTGAAACTCCGAATTTAATTTGCATCATATATCAGTTCATAATGAAATATCCTGGGTACACAAGCAGGCCAGATGTGTTAGAAAGGTGACAGGAGGGACACACTTACTGTAATTAATTTCTTATAATATATAATATTATAATTTCACTTCTCAAATGTCATAGGTGCTAGCTTTGAAGCTTCAATCCCAAGTTTCTTTAATTATCAAATTTCATACTCATATATAGGGCCATGTACTACATGCCTTCATTTTTGAAAATTGCAGGAGCTCTGTTAATCACTCTTCGTAGTTTACTTAGGTGCTCAACAAGGAGCTCAATCTATTAATATCTGTATTAAAACATAGGGATTCAAGTAGTGAGGAGCTCAGTAAATCATACTCCTGAAATGTTGTTAACATGGTTAAGGAGAGCTGTAGGAGCTCTGGTGCAATTGAGCTCCTCAAAAATGAAGGTCTGGCAGTACTTATCACACAGCGTGCAATGACTATAGTAAACTGAAGGAAATTGCAATGTATGCAAATTGTGCCTATTTTGCCCGGGCTATAATAATTTTGACTAGATCCCACAAGAAATATTTGGACAGAAAAAAACCTTCCTGATCAGGTGATTTGACAAAATATTACACCAATTGCTGACAGACATGCTCCGGCTCCTTGCTGGCATCGAATTCCTACAAGAAATCCTGAATAACAACATCAAATTCCAGGCCTGTATGCAGAATTTTTTTTGAGGTGTGCAGAAAAGGTGGACCAGATTTTGAAAAGGTGGACCTTTTTTTCCAGGGGAGGGACAATTTTGTGAAAAGTGGACTTTCTTCCCAAAATTTGGACCTTCTTTGATGGAAAAAAAAAACCCAAAATTTGTTTGCTCACTATGGTCACAAATTTGGATTTTTGGGACTTTTTATACTTTTGCAAATGGGGGGTGCTGAATTCATCTTCAGCACTTATGTAAGCAATCCTAAATAACACCATCTAATCACAGTGTGTCCAATAAAACACACTGCTCCATTATCCACAGAATTAGAGAAGGAGAACCAGGACTCCCTATACCACCACATACAATTGCGCCGTCAACTATGGGGAGAAAATTGAGACAAATGAAAACAATTGTGCATCTCATCTGAAGCATCTTGGTTTCTCGCGTGCAGGTCGCATCAAGTGCGTCTCTCAAATGCGCCCATCATCCATGTCGCGCTTGCATGACAACAAATGCCACAAGCACATTCCGAGGGAAACCGAATACCCCGATTTTTGATCCATGTCCCGATTCACCTTTTCTAATTCTGTGCCATTATCTCATCTCATATATGAGCAGATTCCATGCATTGTGAGCTCATCTTTAAATTGAATGATAAATAGACAAGTTGTCTAACCACTGGGTCCTAGACTTGACAAATAACAAAGGTCATAAAATTCAAGGCTTTTATTTAACAAGTACTTTTTATCTTTGTACAGTAGCACAAAAGATAAATTACATCTAATGTCGTAATGATGTGTCCAAGGAATGGTCTTAAAAGTGTTGGCAATACAAACAAATGTTCAATCTGAACGGTGATACGAAACTTTTAATCTGATGAATGGGTACAAAGTTTACTAAGAACAAAATGTCACAGGAAATTATGATGTTCATCCAGGCCAGGCTCTCTTTGAGGGAAATTCCCTACAATTCTCAGTTGCACATCCTTATTTGAAAGCGGCTGAACTGTGCGATCACATTACATGAATGACATGCTCAAATTTAATAAATATCTTACAGTTTTGTCATCCTAAATATGAGCTTTCCTCTCAAAGACCTTAAAAATGTAATAACAAACATGTATCATATATCAAATAAACCATTCCAATTCCAAATGTTTGACTTTTTTTTTTATCATTTTTGTAGCTTTTTGTTGCAATTCAGAATTAAATTAGAACACATTTTTAAAGTAAATTTCACTTCAAAATGAAAATTCTTGAGTATAACCAATACTCAGTCTCCAGGCACTCATGTAAAATTATTAGGCGACTTGGTCTTCATAATTTGTGGCATTGGTTTTTTTGTAAGACAGTTCATGTTTTGTTTGACCTTATCCATTTTTCAAATCAAGCATGACAAATTGCCTGCACACAGACAGAAAACAAAATTATGGCATACATGTAACAACAACAATTACAAAAAGAATCAACTCTCCCAATTTTGTACACAATACTACGTACATGTTATGTATTGCCATTTTCAGAATCTTTTCAATTCAAAGAAAGAAAGAAAGGTTTTATTTCAAACTCTAATCGTGACCCGCAGGTCAAATTGCTAGAATTACTCTGCTCAAATCAAATTGATTGAAATTAATTTCAAAACAAGATTAAACTAAAATACACAAATCACATTTCAGAAAACTCCCAGGAACGTTTGCTGCAATCAAGTTGATGTGACATGTGCTGACCTTTCAAGACGTAGACTAAGGCAAAATATGATCCTATTTGGCATAATGCTAAACCTTGATTGAATTATAAGGAGACCTTATGATCATGCCTAAGCTAACCTGCCTGCCATCCTCTCTGGCTCAGTCAGTCAATAGTGGCCTTTGCTTCTCTGAAAAACATATTTTACTATCTACAGTTGACGTATGTGCTGGTTGCACTTGCATGCGATATGTTCAGAATAGCAAGCCCTTGTACTGCATTCTAATCATTTATCCTGGACCAAACTAGGAAGATGCAAACCAGATTTGTTTTAATTTCTATAGTACATGTATGCATGTACTTTAAAATATAGTTATTTCTATGTATCCAACCATTTTTCTACAAGATTGAATGAATACTCTAATCCATACAAAAGAGTTTGAATGCCACAGCTAGACTGAAAGAGGTATTTTGTGATAACACTGGTTCAGATTCTTTATTCTTGTCTTCTTTACCAATGCAGTCACTCATAAGAAATACTCCTGTTTGGAAAACAATCCATAAGAATTAAACATGCACAGCTATATTCTGAATAGAATAATTCTGCTCCAACAACTAACCCACCTCCCAACAACATGATGATTGCCTAACAATAGTAACCGAAATTACCTGAGCTTATATTCCTTTCATTTGAAACCAATCCTCTTGCATCCCATGCAGTACCATTTTACACCTCTCCCACTGCAATATTGCAATATGAATATATATGCCAGGCATTTCATAATCTTTCTTTGTTTACTATGTTAATGTTGCAATTGTATTTAAAAAAGTAAATAATTGTTTCCAAATGGTTACATTTCAAGCTATTTCAGCACATCACATCAAAGTGCCCATTGGGCACCCCATTCTTTTTAAAGAAATTTTTATTTGTGTATGGTTGATAACAATTCAATCAATATAAAAAATGCTTATTTCCAAAATTGAAGCGGATTTGCATACATTTGCATATAATTACAAACAAACAGATGTCAAATGACCGATGTGCAAACAATATTATGCCCACAAAATTAATATTATGTAGTCCCAGGTTTCTCAACATATGATATTTTATTTGTATAAGTTACTATAAAAAATAAATGCAGGCCTAGAAATATCCTTTATTTTGATCAGCACCGCGTGACCGTATCATCGATTTCCTTTTGTTCAATAGATCATAAATCATTGATTTCTCTTACTGGTAGTAGTATAATTTGTACCAAATTGTTACTTGCTCTCCACTCACATATGTACAGCAGCTGTAAATGAAAATTTTAACCCTATGAGAACTACCTGCCGATTGGCCAAAAAGAAGTATTCATTATGAATTGGACCAATCAGCAATATTGTTAGAATAATTTCACCACACTAAAAAATTGGGGTGAATTACTTGCAAAGCTCCATTCTGATTGGTGATTAAAGTGAAGATATAATGACTAATGTAATTGACCAATCACAGGTAATGTTAGATCGGCAGGTAGTGCTCAGGGGGTTAACAGCATTTTTGTACAGCTAGACTAATTTACACACTTCTATGCCAGAACAAAATCTACAATGTTCACACAGTCTGCACACATGATTGTAGCATCCAATTTTAATGTCTTGCGCAACTTGGACATTAATTTTTGAAAAGACATTAAATCTGCTGCAAAGATTCACCCTGACATTTAACGCAGGTGGTAAAGTCGTTTGATAAAATCCCACAAGTTTTATGGTAATTGAATGGGCATTTAAATGTGTTTAAGAATTGTTTCTGTATATTTTGTAGTCACTTCAGGTGGTTTTTGGATTATTATGGAACTTCGCTTTTCAAATCAAATCACAGTGTAGGGCACAATATTAATTAATATTTCTTTTGGCAACATGCTTACTGTCTGATAAGCAGGGACAGGCGATTTGCACGGAAAAAAATAGCAAATTGCGCGGAATTCTTTTTTCAGTGCAAATCATGTATCCCTGCCCACAGGGAAAAAAAAAGTCAATTGCGCGAAAAAAAAGTTCCGTGCAAATCGCCTGTCCCTGCTTATAAGGTTACAATTAGGTGACACACACAAAAAAAAAACCTGTTTGAGAGGGTTTTTTATTTGCTGTATGCATGGAAAATCAGCCGTTTTTTGGCCAAAAGTGGACTGAGTTTAACGGAAATTGTTGTACGTAAAATCTGTTTTTGGGAAAACAGATTTTTGACTAAATTGACACATTTTTGACAATTTGGCAAGCCAAGAGGGGGTAAGCAATTTTTGGAACACAGCCATGGTTTTAAATAAAACGCTCTGAAAAAGGCTGTAGGAAAACAGTAAATTTACGGAAACGCATACATGTGCCATTTTCCTATTTAATTCAAAATTAGAAGGGTGAAATTAACAGATTTGCTACCAGGACTCGGTTTTGGACTTTTAAATATTTCTCAAGAAGCACCATCACAAAAATTCATGATTCAAGATACATGTAGCTGTCATCAGTGCAATACAATAGTCAGTAAACAAGGAAAAATATTGCCAAATTATGACCCCTGAAGGCAATATCAAATTGGCCAAAAAAAGAAGCAAAATTTAGGTACCGTACATTTTGTAAATCATACAAGTTGGCATGTGCCGTATTTTGTTGAAAATGCATTGATGGCCAATATATAGTGTTGGCTGATCCAGATTTGGTAGATCGGGGATTGGCTGATCTGGGACTTAATCCCCTCTGTTGCCGATCTTCATACCGAATACTGATCTACCAAAAAAAATTTCAATCGACTTTCCAGTGGTCTCAGCGTAGGTAAGGCTAAATGCAAGGAGGCTTTTTGTACATCTACAGGGTGTCCCAGAAAAAATTACCGGGCAAATGAATTTGGACGTAAGCAGGGTTCGAATTCAGTCAATTTTTTTGCCTAGCTGTTTGTGCGATGCAAAACACATGTTTGTGTAGCAGTTTCCAAATTTTGCATAGCAGTTATTTTGCTATGCAAAAAAGGAAAAACTTCTGTCATTGTCATCAAATCTCGGCTATAAAGCCCCCAGACGATCACATGTCACGCTCGAGGGCAGAGTTTGAGGGCAATTAGCAAATATAATTATATGCACGAAGCAGGATCATAGCATTTGAAAAAAAGGGTAGGCCTATACTTTTACCGCGAGGAATGAGCATTGAAAAATAATGTTGCAATTTTGCAAACCTGGTAAAGTCGTTCAACGACCATAAAGAACAGCAAAAATACCACGGATGAAAAAAACCTTCAAAAACGATAAAACCAGATTAGGTCTTCAGTAAACTTTTCACCTAATTTTTGTTCAACATTATCTCATCCCCGTAAAAATATTGCAAGCTTCCGAAGGTCGCTGATCTTATGGTTTTGGTAACTCCCTTCACCAGGAACATGTGTTATGATTTTGTGTATAGTTAGTGCGTGCAATGGCGACATTCTCTCGCATAATTGGGGGGAGTAACGCTAGTAAACATAAGCATGACATAAGCAATCAACCACGACAGATTCCGCAATGTACCCAACATTGTTTTGTCTTATTTTGCAACGGAATACAGCATATCTGAGATGTAACGAGAATGAGCAAATACCGACTGCGTGATGTTTTTGATTTTCAGGGAATTCCAGATCATCCAGATGTGTTTTGAGGTAAATGCGACGTGTCGCGGAATTTGGCTCGCAAATAGCGATGCATTGGGGGACTTTTGAGGCAAATGCGACGTGAAATTCAGCTCAAATTTATGTATAGCACTTTTAGCGATGCATTTTGGAATTATAGCAGTTGATGGAAATTGCATCGCAAAATGCGATGCCATACCATCGAATTTAGACATCAGAATCAAAAAATCTAAAAATCAGCGTGTAGCCCATCTTATTTTGCATCTTATAAGCTAATTTTATTGGAATCGGTTGACTGATTGCGAAGAAATGAGCGATTACATGGGGATTTGCCATTTGGTCTAATACCATTTGGTCTAATATCCATTTTGTCTACACCCATTTTGTCTAAACCCATTAGGTCTATATCCACTACGTCCAATAATCATTTGGTCCTTTAACCATTTGGTCCGATAACCATTTGGTCCGATAATCATTTAGTCTAATAACCATTAAGTCTAAAACCATGAAGTATAATAACCATTTAGTCTAATACTCATTTGGTCTATAACCAATAGGTCTAATAGCCATTTGGTCTAATACCCATTTGGTCTACACACCATTTAGTCTTACAAGCATTTAGTTTATTAATAAATAGACGAAATGATATTAGACTAACTGGTTATTAGACCATACGAGTATTAGACCTAATGTTGTTTAGACCAAACGGTTATTAGACCAAATGATAATTAAAAAATATTAGACCAAATGGTTATTAGACCAAATGATAATTAAAAAATATTAGACCAAATGGTTATTAGACTATATGGTTAGTAGACATACCGGTTATTAGACCAAACAATATTAGACTAAATGGACATTAGACTATATGATTATTAGACTAAGTGGCAATTAGCCTTTCTGGTAATAGACCAATCGAATATAGACTAAGCGGGAGTTAGACGAAATGGTATTAGACCAAATGGCAATAGACCGATTACATAATGCATGCGTCAATTCACTTCAAGTTCATTCCAAGTTTGAAAGAAAGATCATTCAACACAATGTGCAAATTTTGTACAGTGAAATCCTTTTCGTTCTTTTTAAATAATCGGTTTCTTGCAAAACATTTAATTATAGGTTTTGTTCATTTTTGACAACCTGCACGATATTGAAAATGAAAGCTTGCATGTAAGATGATGCTCGATACTTGTACATATCTTTTTTTGTTAATGTTGATGATATAAATGTTGTATAAAGAATTATTGCATAAAAATTTCAACGAGGCCACCCTAGACCACCTTCAATTTTTTTCAAATTTACACAGGGTGTTTTCTAGCCCAATGGCACATTTTAAGACTAGGTAGAAAAAATCTGCATGACATGAGGGGTGTTTGATGCACCCTAGTGTGTAAATAACAAAACTTTGTAAACTATACAAATAATATGCAAATCAAATGAGCTCATTAAAATTCACAAATATAGAAATAACTTGACACAAAACTATACAGCACATCAGACCAACATATTAAGCTTACAATTGTAATGTCGGGATATGTGTCAATGTCGACATTATGGCACATACAATAATACACTAGCCTAGCCCCTTTAAGCTAAGTCGATGAAAGTGACCGTTCAATTTCGCATGTGCGGCAGCCCGGTCAGCCCCACTAAGCGAAGTTGGTATGTCGTGCTAAAACAGATTGGAAAATTTGTTAAAAAACCATAGACAGTATAACACTAGTATGGCTGTCGAAAGATAAAAAACCAAAACAGATAGCGATTTTTCTTACTGCTTCATTGGCCTTCCTAGCGCTAAAAAATGTACACACACGTGCAGGCAGGTAGTGGAAAGTTGTATGCACAGACGGAAGCAGGGTTAGCGGTGACCTGCTAAGTCCAGGGGTCCAAAATAAAGGGGTCCAGGCATCTAATTCTACACAGACGTACAAAATTAAGGGGTCCAAATCACGGGGATTTGCCAAATCAAGGAGTCCTGGACCCCAAGACCCCTTAAAACGCTATCCCTGGACGGAAGGAAGTTACGCTGGTTTCATACTTTCCTGCCGCTTTGAAGATGATTTTACTTCACTGCGCAGTCGTGCCAAAAAACGCTAGCGGTGACCAGCGGCAAGCCGATATATCGATCACTCCACCGCTCTGCTGCGGCGGCAGCACCGCTGGGAGTTGAATTCAAGTCAACTCAGAGCGGTGCCGCTCTGACTTACGAGAACAAAATACGATTTTGGAGTAGTGCTGAGCGGCAAGAGTGGCTTTCAGAGGCATGCGGCTGCCGCTCAGCAGTGTGCCGCTCTGCTTTCAAACAAGTGCAAGCGGCATGATGAAGCGTCATCATGATCGGACCGATCTGTGAATTTGAAATCAGAGATCGGCACTACTGCTGATCTTGGCACTTGGGTTGGATCGCCAACACTCACTACTATGCAAGGGTTACTTTGGTTTTCGCCAAAAACGGAACTAGTATGAAGATTTCAAGAGGTATATTGAAAGAAATGTCTGATTTTGTAGCCTTATTTGTTGGGAAAATAATGGACAATTTAAAAATCTGGCGGACAACCAAAACCTGAAACCTGGTACTGGTAGTCCGGCGGACAACCACTATTTTTTCCTTAAATAATTAACGCTGATTAGGCCTGGCAAAGTCGATTTTGAGTTTCCCGTCGCCCGCCCGCACTTCATTTTTGGGCCCAAGACTTGAATTCATTATTGCGATTTTGAAAAATAAAAATAAAATCTTATCATTTTTGCAAAAAAACCCGATGAAATCCGTGCATTTTTAGTGGAAAAATCAAATTCAAAACATCGATTTCGCTACCGGCAGTAAACTCATTGCGGCCGGTTGATTGGCATCTGATAGTGATAGCCTAGATCCTGTAGGCCCGGTTCGCAACGCTTTGTAAATATGTTGACGTCGCTGTCCTTTTCCACGCGCGTATCATATACTGGACTGACAGATTAATGCTGTCATGCAGATCAATGATTCTACAGTGCTGTTCGCGAAATCGCACAATGAATAGTGACGTTTGTGCGAATTTAAAAAAAATATATTGATTCTGTTATTTTTGGATTTCTTTTCATAAATATCAATCATATATTTTAAAATAGTACTTGGTATCGTTTTACATTAATTTGATTGTACAAAAATGGCAAAATTTATATATTTCAACTCTGCTCTATTGTGACACTGTTGCACGAACTATGCGGTCGAACAAAAATATTTTGTTCAAGAAAAATGGCTGCTCGGCTCTGGCGAACCGAACACATCAAATGCCAATTGTTCAATTAAATTAAATACATTTTCGACCTAATATTCCATCTCCAGTCGCTACGATATATGGTTTCATTTCTGTGTCAGTTTTGGTCCAAAACATGGTCAGAAACAGGTGCAAAAACATGCATAAACTCGGCCAATTTCTAGCAAATTTTTGTACTTCCGGGTCCAGCGCTAAAACACGTGGTGCCACAATAATACAAAAAAAAATTATCATTTCGATTTTGCCTTTAAAATTGCTTTTACACAACGTAACAATAATATTAATAAAGGAAACGTGGATTATTTATGATGAAATAAAGTTAAAACATTAAAAACTGGATATTTTCAGGTTGTGATAAATAAGTAAATAAACATTAACCTCATGTTGTCAGGCCGCCACGCCCACGCCTGTAATACACAAAACAAAGTGTGATTTCATCAACCGGTCTTGGCTGGGACTGGCTGGGATTTCCCAAACAAACCATCGTTACGGAAAGCATACACAAAGTGCAAGATTTCATGAATTTACTTCAATTCTTAGCAGGTTGGTCAAAATTTTGGGGCTTTTATTATTAAAAAATATTGATAAGAATTAAGAATGGAAATTTCTAATTTTCATCTTCAACTAATGATTAAATTTCAAATTTTTGTCTGCGTCCACATACAACAAATGCATGGGATATGGACGCAGATCGATCTGCCTTCATGTTCAATTGGGAGCACAAATTGAGCTCCTCGGTTCTACCAGGAGTGTAATTTTAAGTGCTCAAAGTTGCGCTCCTGAACAATTCCAGGAGAGCAATTAATTGAGCTCCAATGATTTCTTTAAACGAAGGACTGAATTGGTATCAATTTTGACTTTGCAGCCTCTTTGCAAGTTTATATCTTTGGTTAAACATCCTTTGAGTGAGTGAGCGGTAAATAACAACAGCTAACAACATGTTTTACACTCGCATTTTGTCATATAATGAAAGTCACGAAAATAATGAATAATGAATAATGAAAAAGTTACCTCACTTGTTTTCAAAAATTATGTGACGGGAAACTCAAAATCGATTGTTCGGGGCCTTATGTGACCCACTGACACTGTCAGCACTGACCCATCAGTCACATCAAAACCAACCACTTTGCGGCAGAAATGGAAATGGAGATTTAAACATTAATAGGATAAACTGCTGATTTTTAGCATGACACCTTACTTGACCAACCTTGGACAGTTGGAGAAATTTAAAGCATGGGATCCCTAATTAATTTGCTCATCTGCACTCTGCGCGGGCCGCGGCATATTCATGCATGCATGGAACCAAAATCAAATGTTCTGTTGCTGTGTAACCCAATGAAGATGAAGATGTCTCAATTCATGACATGATGCATGGAAGGACCATGACATGATACATGTAGCACTTTTTTAAATAGTGTTTTACCAGTACATGTACTGCATTTAAAACACTGACACTGGCATGAATGTGCCACTGCCATTCATTGATGCATTTGCCATGATTGCAGGAGTGCAGTGCCAGTGTCATGAGTGTGGTACACACACCTTGGCTTGTCATTCAATAATTATTCCAACTTACCCTGTGTCACGATGATACATGACTAGTAAATAGACTATGTAAAGATATTTCCCGTGTATTTATGAAGTTCAATAGTGAAGAGATATCCTTGAAAATTCGGAATTTAATCGTTCAAACGTCTACCAGTGTACTATCAATATCAGGGAATTCAGGGCACCTCCGTATCCAGCCATACAGCGTACATAACAACGACACTGATTGGCTATGACTTATCATGTGACTAAAATAACGGGCGTTGATTGGTTTATCAACTGTCTGCCATTTTATATCCGGGATTGGTCAAGTAAACACGTCTGAGGGCAGCATAATTTTTTCATGTTTATCAATTACAGAGGGTACAATGTAGTATGCATAAGTTTAGACTTGATTGATCAAGATTATGAAAAGAAAACGGATGAAAATATATGCTCTTTTGATACTTACTTTACTTAAGGTTATTAATTATTTTAAACTGTTGTGATTTGATAGTTCACAGCATCTTACGAATGGTAGTGAGCTTTGGCAAAAACTGCATTGCTCAATTCATAGCGAGCGTGTAGAAGAATTAAAATATCACAGATACACTTTTATAGGTGCTGCGGTTCTTGAGTTGCGTTGTAAAGAGGGCTGAAACAACAACACTTTGTAAAACGTACATAACTCATTAACAACAATAAATTAAGCAAGTTTGCAAAGTATATGATTTATAGAATGAACTTTTGCAAAACATCAAATCGTTAATTTTCAATAATATATTGATATAGATAATGAAAATCGATTTTTAGGTTGCTTCGACCAACAATACCTCGTCTACCCTTAAGGTGGTTCTGGACCCATTTGGAAGTGCTCTATTTATGTTTTAAACATATTAATTGAGTAGGGCAGAGGACACTGATCCATATGCCTTTTGTTTGAAGCTAATCGGACATACGGTTTTCATAATACATACATTTTAAATGTCTTTGTATTGTATTGTTTTTATCAATAATCAATACAGTTAATGAGCTAATATGACTTGAAAGTGCTCATTAATATGTAATTTTTGTTAATATTTTGCTAAAATCCAATGCATAAATGTTCATAACATTTTATTTAACAGAATATTGGTTTCAAACTTGGTCAAAGTGTTCCTAATGACTTCCAGATAATTTATGCATAATTAATGAGCTAGCCGCCCTAATTTGCATAATTAATTAGCATTTATGCAAATTAGCTCATTAATTATGCAAATATGCAAATGAGGAGGCGGCTTCACTATATAATACATTAGAACATATTAGAAACACTTTGACCAAGTTTCAGGGCAAAAGTATGCAAAATAAAAGTACCATGAACATTTATGCATTGATTTTTAGCAAAATATTGGCAAAAATTACATATTAATGAGCCTTTACAGTCCTTTTAGCTCATTAACTATATTGATTATTGATAAAAACAATAAGATACAAAGAAAATATAATTTGATGTAGTATAGAAACCGTATGTCCGATTTGCTTCAAACAAAAGGCATATTGATCAGTGTACTTTACCCTACTCAATTAATCTGTTTAAAACATGCTCAAAGCATTTCCTTATTTCTAGAAAATGCATCCCCTTGATAAATTTGTGTTTATTTAGTTATTCTTTGAGCAAAATGCAAAATTAATCACAAAATTTATCAGGGGTGTAGGCCTAGTACCACCGTAGGGGGGAGGGTAAAATTGGGGGGGGGGGGGCAAGAAACTTTTGGCGAGCCAAAAGGGGTGGCAAGCAATTTTTGGCCGGCCGAGAGGGGGAAGCGATTTTTGGTACACATTCATGGGGCACCTTAAATAAAACGCTCTAAAAAGGCGTAGGAAAACAGTACGGAAACGCTTTAATAGACCATCTAAGGTTTACAAATTGGGATCCCAAAAAGTTGGTATGGGGGGGGGCAAAGATTTTTGGCGGGCCGAGAGGGGGCAAGCGATTTTTGGCGGGCCGTTCAGAAATTTTCCCCCCCCCCCCCCAAGGGGTCATAATTATTGCACAGCCCCTTAACAATACACAATTTTGGTCAAATTTTATTTCATTAAATTTTTTGGGTATTCTCTACAAAAATTATAAAATAATATAAACTACACTATCACGCGTCCTAAGGGAGCGGTCGTTATTTACGACGGGGGATGGGCATTTTGAGGGGGGAACCCAAATTTTTTGGGGGGGATCTTGAGGGGGAACGTGAAATTTTTTGTTGAACCAGGACTGGGGGGATTGTTAAATTTTAAATGGAGAAATTCGGGAAAACAAGGGGAATCCGAAAATTTTGAGCGGACGCGAGGGGGGAACACGAATTTTTTTGTCGAAATTTTTTACAAAACACCCATTCCCCCCTGCCGTAAATAACGATCGGTCCCTAAACATTTTGTTTAACAGACAACACTTTTTTTGGCTGCATGGAGCTGGGAGGTAAATAAACAGTGAATAATTTTGCCCACTCAGTAAATTCAACTTCCCCATTAATTGCCCAAATATTCCCGGCCCAGTAAATTATTTTGGCATGAATATATGGTGTCTTTGAACAAGTTCATTCAATGGAATGGGAATAGTCAACTGTTAAAGCTTGTTAACATGGTTAGGCCTAATGGTAAGCAAATGTTCTCAAAAAGGCTATGAACGATCCTGATGAATCTGTTCAATGTTAACATGGTTCTTTTAAACAATTCTGGTGAGAAATGTTGTTGATGACTCACACTTTTAGCGACGTTTCACCACTATACACGAGTAGTTTCATCAGACTGGCAACTCATCACATCTGAATGCTTCCTTCTATAGGCGACAGGAACCACCGTTGAGGGCATGATGAGTTGGTCAAAGATGTTGAGTGAATAGTCCCCCCCCCCCCGGAGTCCCCCTATTTCAGAGTCTTTTCCTTTTCGGCATATCCAGATGGCTTATTTCAGATATCTGGTGGTAGTCAGCTTCTCTGTCGATAACTTTTGAGTCCTCCCCTTGATAGAATGATTGGCTTTGGCAACGTTGTCAGCATTAGGGCGTTCACAAACACTTGTTAGGGGGGCCTGATGCGAGTTGGGCCTGATGCGAGTTGTCATCGCGAAAATTTCGCCGCCCCCTCCTTTAAGATCTCAAAAATTTCAGGAATCCCCCACCCCCTCCATCCCCTTTTGACATGAAAATTATGGGTAAACACATAGAAAACCATGCATATAAACTCAATTTTTCCAGGAGAATTTGTGGTCATTTTTTCACCCCCCCTTTTTAAGGGCCCCTTTTTGCATCACCTGTACCCCCAGTGTTTGTGAACGGTCCCTTAGCGCAAATCCGGCTTGAAATGTGGAGGGGATGGGGGGCAATCGGCCTGAATTATCAAAAAGTGGCTGAACTTAAGAACAAAAAATGGGTCATTTTGACTAAAGGTGGGGGACCTGGGGGGGGGACACGTCCCCTATCCCCAGGATTGACACCCATGGTTGTCAGTGATAGCTGATTTGTGAATGTCTGTGATAGATGATTTCCGGGGATGATTTTCGGCTGGCACTTGTATAGTGTGTATGGTTTCAAGTTTCCCCACCTCTAGGCTAGTCAAATTAAGAAAAATAGGGGTTAACCGACCACTAATTGCCACAGAATCCATTTATTCAGGAAAGTGTGGCACTTCCCTGATTTAATCACCATTCATTTCAGAAAATAATATTTAATAACACATCAAAAGTCCCCAAAATCCAAGTTGTGGAACAGTGCCTAATTTGCATAAATCCAAAATGGCCGCTTATACAGAGGTAAAATGTCAAAGTTAGTCAAATTTTGTTAACAACCACACCAATGTATTGCTATAATCATAAGGAGTATAGTTTGAGCAGTATCCGGCATATAATTCTTGAGTTATAGGCAAAGAGGTCAAAGGTCACATTTTGGGACCACGGGCGTTTACAATTAAAATATGGTCCGATTTTAATCCAACTGGTCTCAAATTGTTCCTTTGGCAAAAATAAATCAAAATGATAAAAGTTGCATTGTTTTGGATATTTTGATACATAGGTAAAACCACAAAATAGGTCAAGGTCAACACGGCTCAATGGGATTTGATCTTCTTTGCCATGTTACCAAGGTAAACCATCTGAGATATGGCAAACTATTCTTTTTATTAAATGCTTTTGCAAGCGGAACAAATTATAAGAGACCGTTTTTTAAAAACAAAATCAGATAATTTTTCATTTGTTGTCCCCCTGTGGAGTCCAAATTTTGACATTTGACCTTTTCCCCTATAACACAAGAAATTACATCGGAGATAGGTCAACCTATACTTTTTCTGAATCCTTTTATGACGAGAGCAATACATTGGTATGGTTTTAGCAAGATTTGACCAAATGTGAAAATCAGCAGTATATAGCTACTTCATCAATACATTTCCCAGCAGTAGATAGCTACTTCATCAATACCCGTATCAGCAGTAGATAGCTATTTCATAAATATCCTTATCAGCAGTAGATAGCTATTTCATCAATACCCTTCCCAGCAGTAGATAGCTCTTTCATCAATACCCTTATCAGCAGTAGATGATAGCTACTTCATCAACACCAGTATCAGCAGTAGATGATAGCTACTTCATCAATACCATTATCAGCAGTAGATAGCTACTTCATCACCCTTACTAGCAGTAGATAGCTCTTTCATCAATACTCTTATCAGCAGTAGATAGCTACTTCATCAATACCCTTCACAGCAGTAAATAGCTGTTTCATCAATACCCATATCAGCAGTAGACAGATGCTTCGTCAATACCATTATTAACAGTAGATAGCTACTCAGTCAATACATTTATCAACAGTATAGATAGCTACTTCACCAATACCCTCATCATCAGTAGATAGCTCAACAGTAGATAGCTACTTCATCAATACCCTTATCAGCAGTATATATAGCTACTTCATCAATACATTTCCCAGCAGTAGATAGCTACTTCATCAATAACCGGTATCAGCAGTAGATAGCTTTTTCATCAATATCCTTATCAGCAGTAGATAGCTATTTCATCAATACCCTTCCCAGCAGTAGATAGCTCTTTCATCAATACCCTTATCAGCAGTAGATGATAGCTACTTCATCAATACCCTTCACAGCAGTAGAACGCTACTTCATCAATAACCTTCCAAGCAGTAGATAGCTCTTTCATCAATACTCTTATCAGCAGTAGATATCTACTTCATCAATACCCTTCACAGCAGTAGATAGATGCTTCGTCAATACCATTATCAACAGTAGATAGCTACTCCGTCAATACATTTATCAACAGTAGATAGCTACTTCACCAATACCCTCATCATCAGTAGATAGCTACTTCATCAATACTCTTATCAGCAGTAGATAACTAAAAAAAGTGGGTAATGGTGAATCCAACGGACGAGGACACAAAACACATCAAGGATCAATAAATGATACAAGAGGATACCTTGAATAAGAACAACAGGAAAGAAAAAAGCAAGGTACACCAACTTGATGTGGGGAAACAAGTAAATGCAGACTAGACAGTATGCAGGGGGACAAAAACAGCAAATGTACATGTAGGCAGAAGAAGTAGGCAAAGTTCGATAGCCAAAAATTACCAGTTCCAAGGCCCACTAAGTAAGTGCTGAACCTGCAAAAACAACAAGGATACAAAACTGCACTAGAATAAGTGATGAAAATCACTGTGCATATAAACAGACACGCTAAACCAAACATCCAGAGTAAGCACAAAACAGGCAAAGTTCGATGGCCAAAAATTGCAAATTCCAGAGCCCACAAAAGTGTCAGGAAAACAGTACACTGGAAGTGATGAAAATCACTGTGTACATAGCAGTCAAACACTAAACAGACAAAAAAACTACTTAATCAATACCTTTCCCAGCAGTAGATAGCTACTTCACCAATACCCTTATCAGCAGTTAGAGCTACTTCATCAATACCCTTACCAGCAGCAGATAGATACTTCATCAATACCCTTATCAACAGTTACAGTAGATAGCTATATATTTCATAAATACCCTTATCAGCAGTAGATAGATACTTCGTCAATGCCCTTATCAGCAGTAGATAGCTACTTCATCAATACCATTATCAGCAGTAGATAGCTACTTCATCAATACCTTTCCCAGCAGTAGATAGCTACTTCATCAATACCCTTATCAGCAGTCAGAGAGCTACTTCATCAATACCCTTACCAGAAGCAGATAGACACTTCACCAATACCCTTATCAACAGTAGATATCTATTTTATAAATACCCTTATCAGTAGTAGATAGATACTTCATCAATACCCTTATCAGCAACAGATAGCTACTTCATCAACACCCTTCCCAGCAGTAGGTAGCTACTTCGTCATTCCCTTATCAGCAGTAGATAGATGCTTCGTTAATACCCTTAGGCCTATCAACCAACGCACTGAAGAGTCTATTGTTCTATTGTGTCCGATTTGAGCGCTGACATATTGGAAAATGTTGCCAATCAATATTAATGAAGTCGTGCGATCGACACCTACAACTGTTCAATTGGGTGACTTTATTGTTAGGTGCTTTTATTCATACATTGGGCGTATCGAGCTGTATCGGTTGGTCCGCAATTATATTTAATATCACTGTGATTTAATATAGTAGCTTATAGTATTATAGGCCTACAAGTATGATATGCGTTGCTTTATTGATTAATTCAGAAATAGTATGGCTATGCTTCTCGAGTTATCAGCAAATATATCACATTTGAGGTCCAGGGTAGACTCCTATATACGCGATGCTCATGTAAAATACTATGGTAGGCCTATACATAATAAAACACGATGTGGACCGCGGCTAATGTCCTTAAAAATACTACAGTAGGAATGATATCATAATTACTTCAAATCCTTATATGTAGACCTATTGGCAAACAATGTAGACAACTTACTTGTGTAGATTCTTATATATCCGCCACATAGAGCGCACACTTTGCCTATGCTGCTGAACTGTCCGTAGCGAAATGGTAGAGCAAAGCGTGTTCACTGAGTATAATCAAATGAGCGCCCAAACCAATTTGGGCGCTGCAATAGGTTTGTATTGTAGGTGAACCTCTGTTTTGTGTGCATGCGACAACTCACGCACACCCTTGGGATGGACTAGTACAAAAGGTACCTCTCGTTCGTACGGGCGCTTTTACGTGACTTTCGTTTCATCACTTATTGACAGTAGCCTGCCTATTATAGCGCTAATATGCTGGTCAGGTCAGTTACCGATTTAATGGCGGAAGCCCTTTGTCTCGAACAAAAGGTAACTCTCGATGAATAGCGTGTCGGGAACTCCAATTGGCACAAAGGAACAATAAGCGTTACATAATCTATTTCCTCTCCTTCCTATATAAACTCCTTGCTATCAGCAGTATAGATAATCCGTCATTACCGATAGCTACTTCACCAATACCCTTATCAGCAGTAAATAGTAACTTCACCAATACCCTTATCAGCAGTAAATAGTAACTTCACCAATACCCTTATCAGCAGTAAATAGTAACTTCATCAATACCCTTATCAGCAGTAGATAGCTACTTCATCAATACCCTTATCAGCAGTAGATAGCTACTTCACCAATACCATTATCAGCAGTAGATAGCAACTTCATCAATACCCTTATCAGCAGTAGATAGCTACTTCATCAATACCCTTATCAGCAGTAGATAGCTACTTCATCAATACCCTTATCAGCAGTAAGAGAGCTACTTCATCAATACCGTTATCAGCAGTAGATAGCTACTTCATCAATACCCGTATCAGCAGCAGATAGCTACATCATCAATACATATATCAGCATTTTATAGCTACTTCATCAATACTGATATCTGCATTAGATAGCTACTTTATCAATACCCTTATCAGCAGTAGATAGCTACTTTATCAATGCCCTTATCGGCAGTAGATAGCTACTTCATCAATACATATATCAGCATTATATAGTTACTTCATCAATACTGATATCAGAGGTAGAAAGCTACTTCATCAATACCCTTATTTGCATTAGATAGCTACTTCAATGCTGATATCAGCAGTAGATTGTCGCCTCCTCATCAATTAGGCCTACCCTTATCAGCAGCAGATGAGCAGCAGAGAGCCATTTCATCAATACCCTTATCAGCAGTAGATAGCAACATCACCGATTTGCATATTCATGGAATGTCACCAATTTGCATATTGCTGCTATGTAGGCTCATACGTTCCGGTAGTTCTGTCGCAGAACACCTTAAGAACACAGGTCACAAATTGGACTCCCCCAATATCAAGATTGTTAAGAAGGAAAGCAAGTTCCTAAACCGCAAGATAAAGGAGTCCATAGCCACCAGACAGGAAAAACAAGTCAAGCTCAACAGAGACGGGGGCCGGGATCTTCCGAGAATTTACGACTGTCTTCTAGAAACACCAAAATCATCCACGTGTGGAGAAGACAGTCAGCCAGTCATTACTGCCTGAGGATGGTAACAGTTAGTTACCGAAAATATTAGCAGGTAAATATTTATTTATTTGCCTTCAGTTTCCGTTGAAAGTTTTAAAATTTTCTTGGTTAATTTGCATATTCATAAGATGACATTAATTTGCATATTCATGAGATGACGTCACCAATTTGCATATTCATAAGATGGCGTCATTAATTTGCATATTCATGAGATGACGTCACCAATTTGCAGATTCACAAGATGTCATTAACGTGCATATTCATGAGATGACGTCACCACTTTGCGTATTCATAAGATGACGTCATTAATTTGTATATCATGTCACCGATTTGCATATTCACGAGATGACGTCGTCACTTTGCATATTCATGAGGTGACGTCACCAATTCGCATATTTGCATGTTTGTCAGATGACATCATTAATTTGCATATTCATTAGATGATATAATTTGCATATTCAAAATCATTCATTTGAATATCCATTATTGGCTGTTCATGAATATGAAATTATTTAAAATTTATTCATAAAAACATTTGATATCAATTTGGATATTTTAATATTGAATAATCATAAACATTTTGAATTTGAATATTCAAATTTGCATAAAATTTAAATTAATCAAATTGGATTATTCACAAAATTAGAAAATGATTGTTATTCGGGAATTTTAATCTTCATAAATTTTAATATTTATAAATACTTTTTTCATAAAATTCATTCTTTTGAACATAAAATTTAATTTAATTAAATCTTGGATATTCATACATTCTTGAATATTCATCACAATGACAGGAGTATTCTGATATAACCTTGTGTGTGAGAGACTCTAAGTGTGTTTGAGACCCTTCGTTTCTGAGACTTTTTTAACCCCGATGGCCGTCCATCAAAATGACAAGACCTTGTCAGGTGTGTAGTAATGAGCAATCAACAAACAAAATAGTGTCAGATGAGTCAATTTAAGTAAAATAATGGGTGCACCTAGACAAAATTGGGACACCAATGTTTTTGCTTGTTAGTGACTCCTGAACACGCTTTTGATGGGGCCCTTGACCACTTGGACTTCGTTCATCCTGGTCACCTGCTTGTTACGCCCGTCTGAGAGTGAAGACCAGCTCCACATACTGGGAAGAAATCCAACAGATTGCCCTGTGCATCTTCTTTTTAGCCCAAATGAACACCATTTGGGGGCCGGGGGCTAACATACACAATGTTGCATTGCTTTGTGCAGAATTTGCCTGATAAACACCTAACTTTGCATATAGGGCCCTATCTATATAATAATACGCTATTCTCTGTCTGTAGATCTGTCTGTCTGTCTGTCTGTCTGTCTGTGACTGCTAATGTGAGGCCACCATAGGTCATACGGGGCTCAAATTTGGTGGGTGGGTGCAGCTTGGTATGAGGAAGAAGGAGTTTATATTTTTTAAGGTCAAAGGTCAAGGACGGGGTCAAGTTCAATTGAAGTCTAATTTCAAATACTTTAAACGGCAAATCTAGCCATGCCATTGTGTTGACCTTGGCCTATCAAACAAAAGTTTCCACGGTGACCTTTTCGTCAGACCAACGGTTCAGAGGTCAAAGGTCAAGAAAGGTAAAAATTTCAAACTGCCCCTATGAAGCTCAAACTTGGTGGGTGGATGGAACTTGGACTAACAAATAAAAGTTTCCACAGTGACCTTTTTGTCAGACCTACGGTTAAAAGGTCATAGGTCAAGAAAGGTAACAATTTCAAATTGCCCCTATGGAGCTCAAACTTGGTGGGCGGGTGGACCTTGGACTAACAAACAAAAGTTTCAACGGTGACCTTTTCGTCATACATACGGTTAAGAGGTCATAGGTCAAGAAAGGTAACAATTTCAAATTGCTCCTATGGAGCTCAAACTTGGTGGGTGGGTGGACCTTGGACTAACAAACAAAAGTTTCCACGGTGACCTTTTCGTCATACCTACGGTTAAGAGGTCATAGGTCAAGAAAGGTAATAATTTCAAATTGCTCCCATTGAGCTCAAACTTGGTGGGTGGGTGGACCTTGGACTAACAAACAAAAGTTTCCACGGTGATCTTTTCGTCAGATCTACGGTTAAGAGGTCATAGGTCAAGAAAGGTCAAAATTTCAAATTGCCCTCTGGAACTCAAACTTGGTGGGTGGGTGGACCTTGGACTAACAAACAAAAGTTTCCACGGTGATCTTTTCTTCAGACCTAAGGTTAAGAGGTCAAAGGTCAAAAAGGTAAAAATTTCAAATTGCCTATGGAGCTCATACATGTACTTGGTGGGTAGGTGGAATTGGACTAACAAACAAAAGTTCCATTGTGACCTTTTTGTCAGACCTACGATTGAGAGGTCATACGTCAAAAACAAAGATTTCAAATTGCTTATGGAGCTCAAACTTGGTCGGTAGGTGTAACTTTGGCCAAGGAAGCCCAGGTTTGAGATCTACAAAAGCCAATAACTATGACAGCCGAGAACCGCGAAATACGGGTAACCGCCTAGTATAGCAATATTATACAAATATTGAATGCTTTTAGAGTGTGATAGTGAAAAATATATCATGAGGTCAAATTTTCACTTTTCCATTGACCGAATGATATATTTTTACTATTGCACGAACTAAAAGGGCATTTCGTGATCCACGTCATCATCAGGCCCGTAGCCAGGGGGGTGCGGGGGGTGCAACGCACCCCCCCCAAAATGCGAAAAAAAAAAAAAAGGTTTTATGCCTTTTGGTCCAAAATGTCCAAATCCGCCCCCACCACTCCAACAAGGTCCAAATTTTGAAAAAAGGTCCACTTTTTTCAAAATCAGCACCACCCCCCCAAAATAAATCCTGGCTACGGGCCTGGTCATCATCCCCCCACTTTTCTCAAAAAAAGTTGAGATTTTTTATACCACTGGAAACCTCTGGCTATACAAAAATATACAAAAAAAAATTTCTTGCAGATAAATTTGTTTAGCAAAGTATTGTGAAATTTGAATAACGTTCACCAGAACAAAATTACAACACATTGTCTGTGGAACAGTGTAATACACTAAATCATGCATAACTCACAAACGCAAAATTGGAATCAACAGGGAATAATCTTTTTTTGTGGATATCTACTAAAAAATATCATTAAAAGAGGATGTTAGGATCACGAAATACCCCTTTAATGTATTGTTGGTCGAAGCTTCTAATATAATATTTAGTTCGCAGCATCTTGCGAATGGTAGTGAGCTTTAGCAAAATTGCATTGCTCAATTCAGTAGCGAGCGTGTAGAAGAATTCAAATATCACAGATATACTTTTGTAGGTCCTGTGGTTCTTGAGTTGTTGTAAAGAGGGCTGAAACAACAACACTTTTGTAAAACGTATGTAACTCATTAACAAACAATAAATTAAGCAAGTATATGATTTGTAGAATGAACTTTTGCAAAACACCAAAGTGTTATTTTTCAATAATATATTGATTCAGATAATGAAAATCGATTTTTTTTTTGGCTGCTTCGACCAACAATACCTCATAACGATTTAGAGTTTAGTCACAGTGCAACCGTGCAATAGTATACAAATATTACATGCCAATGAGTGTGATAGTACAAAATATATCATGAGGTCAAATTTGACTTTTCTATTTCACGAGGCGTAGCCGAGTGAAATAGATCAGTCAAAATTTGACCAAATGATATATTTTACTATCACACGAATATTAACATGTAATATTTGTTTTATATCATGATATCACATGGTTTCTGTTCATGCCATGTGATAGTAAAAACTATCACATGGCTAAAATTACTGTAATCATGATATAAAACAAAATAATGCACGGCTCAAATCGCATGAGATTATATAATGTTCATAAATGTTGAAACAATAGAGAGCAATGAGTATACGAAAAACATAGAAAATTGAATGTCTTTTGGCTTCCACTCAACATAATTTTATTTGTTCCGCAACTCACTTGATCTTGTCACATGCTAAGATTTAGGTTTTAATAAGTGTAAATTCATTTTAATTTACAATTTGAAGAAAATGATATTTACTAAAATTATGCTATTCTTCTCATCAGCCCTTGAAAATAGATTAATTCCCCATGTATGGGGGTGAGACACCCCCAATTCTTAATTTTGTCGGCCAAAAGTGAGTGTTGTCCCCGGTGTTTTCGGCAAAACCATAGGATTGTCTACAAATTACAAGTTATATAAAAATTAGGCCTAAATGTGCGGTTGTTACCAACGTGGGCTGTTGTTGATATACAATATTAATAATGTAAAATTAGTTATTCAACCCCCCTTTTTTTTTTTAGATTCTTGAGCACCTAGCCAAAACAATTGGGATCTACAATTCACAATTTTATCAGGCAAACAAATAAGCCCCCCCCCCCGGTATTTTGCCAGGGGGGATGGTCCATACAATTATCCCCCACCCAATGTTGATGCCTGAATGTGGGTTTCTGACCAAATTAACCTCATATTTGCCCATTTTAGCCCCCCCCCCAAAATGCAAAAATGCGCATTTATTCCACTTTTGCACCATATTTCATCAGTTTAGCTTAAAAATAGCAATTGTACCATAAGCTTATTCTGTCGCCAAAAGGTGCTGGATTCACTGGACTTTAAAAAAATTTTCCAACCCCCATGCCCCCCAATGTCAAAAAGAAATCTACACCACTGGCCCAGACTGAAGTTGTGTTCACACAGTCGGACATAAGTCACTTACTACCAGTAATAAGTGACTTACCGGTAATAAATGACTTATGTACGACCGTGTGAATACGAGTAATAAAAGCTTTGGTAAATTTGATTGTCCTCCAAATTTGAAAACTGCAAAAAAGTTCTCACTTTACAAAAGGAGACCGGATCGCGGACCCTTGACTGACTGATTAGGTGAAAGATGGAATATTCCATTCACCTCCCCTGATGCCTTGTTGAATGGAACATCAGCCGAGTTGAATGGAGCATTCCGTCATGAAAATATTACTGCACTCATAAACATTCTTTGTTTGTATACTAGTCTCTCAAGAATGTGCTGTATAAATTAATGTCAAACTTTAAAACAAGTTTTAAAAGATATTTTTGACACAGTTGGTTTTCTCATGCTATTGACAAGCTGCAGATTTAGAGAATAAAGGTATTGTTTTTAGCCGCTGGAGTGCATCTATCGTCTCATATAACACGGGCGACATCATTATTTTAAGTAAAACAACGAGGCGGAGCCGAGTTGTTTTACGCCAAAAATAATGATGTCGGCCGTGTTATATGAGACGATAGATTCACGACAGCGACTAAAAACAATACCTTTATTCTCATTCTTAAACACTTTAAATTCAAGCTCTAATTCAAATAAAAATATCGTAAGTATTATAAATTTTAATCAAATTAAATTCTACATTTTACAAGGAATTACCTAGGGCTTAATCGACCAGTCCCGTTGTTGCAGTGCGCCTCCGATTGGTTCAAATAGCGAGTTCGTGTATCGCGTCGGTGCACACGCGCTTACCCGTGTGATATCGTGTCATATCACACGGGTAAGAACCAATAAGATTGCAGGAACGTTCTCAAGTGTTTAAGAATGAGAGTTATCCATACATGTTTAAGCTCTTAAATGAGGTTAGTATATATATGTTACATTACACCTGGATATTTACTTTATATACTTTGTACATAATTTGGTATACACCACTTGACATCATTTTTTATCAACAAAGGCAAGGGACTGGTCTATCGATATGCTTGAACGAACTGCTACACTGTTCAATGGCTTTCTTGTACTATATATGAAATGTGGTAGGCGATTCAAAATGCATTTTGAAATTGCCGTAATTCGCACGCATACTGCCAGGCAATGATGTCACATGTCAAGTGGTCAATATATACACTATATAAATAAATGAGCACACTAAAACTGATTTCAATCAGTTTAATACTGACTTTGTTAATAGATACACATAATATGATGTGATCAAGCAAAATCAGTTGGAAGTTTGAAATATTGATTTTGAGATGGAGCCAAACAAAGGATTTCCTCTTGTTTCCTATTTTTTTGGAAACTCTTTACTGCTCACATCTTTTGAACTTTATGTCCAAATTCAATGGGGTTTTCTGCAAAATGTAGCTTTGTAAATGCTGTTTACAATCCAAAAGAAACTAAAAATTGAATATGTCCAACTTCAGACTGATTTTGCTCAATGACACCACATATATGGTCATGTGTTTTGAATTCAACACCCAAAAGGGTTGAAGCATCACACTTTTCACTGTGATCATTTGGTTTTTTGAGTGCATCTTTGGAAGAAAAATATATGACTGTAAAGTTGATGTTAAATAACGATATTAATTATGGTATGGAAAGTTTCTTTAAGATATCTCGTGCATCAGCTGAATGGCACTGAATCCAACTGACCAAGCCAGGGGTGATGGTGGCAGCGGTGCGGGTGACGAACTGACGGACACCCCAACACCCCGACTGACGAACGGACACACTGACTAACAGACACACGACTTGTGATGATAAGGTCTCTTCCTTCGGACATCCTAATAAAAAGACTGCTTGTCAAAGGAGGAAGCGTCTTATACATAAAAGACAAGCTACAACAAACTAATGGTGTTTCACTTCAATATCCTTTCTCTATCTTTACCCCCATGGCTTTGTGCCAAAATTGCTCTGCAGTTCCTTGACTTGGTATGCCAGCAGCACTCATGGGTGATGAGATTCCAGGATGACATATCTGTTTATGTACATCAAGACAAGTGGGATCAACAACTGTGTGACATATACAACATATATAAAGTTGATTCTTTGTTTGAAGGCATGATTGGTGGTGCTCTTCATCCATGACATGTCCAAACGGGTGCCTACAAATTCGACATATATTATCAGCTATTCCTTGTGCGTAAATAGAGCTCACATCTTGCCTGTGTTGTGGCTTGTCCCATTCTACACAACAGTTGCACGATGTGGTCGCCGGGTGACATCTAACATGTTCTGTCACACCTTCCATGCTGACGTAAGTTGCGCCACAGTGACAGCAAGCATAACTCAAGTGCCACAGTGCATGGAGTGTCCTTTGAAAAGGGGTTTTGAAATGAACTTTACAATATTCACATATGAAGCCCACACCACTCTGTACCTGTTGCTGTAATGAAGAGGTCATGTGTGTGTCACTTCCTAATGTCTGCTGTTGCTGTAATGAAGAGGCCATATGTGTGTCACTTCCTAATGTCTGCTGCTGCTGTAATGAAGAGGCCATATGTGTGTCACTTACTAATGTCTGCTGCTGCTGTAATGAAGAGGTCATATGTGTGTCACTTCCTAATGTCTGCTGTTGCTGTAATAAAGAGGCCATATGTGTGTTACTTCCTAATGTCAGCATCTGTTGCAGTAATGAAGAGGCCATATGTGTGTCACTTCCTAATGTCTGCTGCTGCTGTAATAAAGAGGTCATATGTGTGTTACTTCCTAATGTCAGCATCTGTTGCAGTAATGAAGAGGCCATATGTGTGTCACTTCCTAATGTCTGCTGCTGCTGTAATAAAGAGGTCATATGTGTGTCACTTCCTAATAGCTGCATGGTCGTAGCATTGTTGATGCTTTGTTCGTGGTTACTTTGTCCAAGATCACTTTCACCTTCAAATTGTATTCTTGATAATGTGATACCTTTATTCTTGGCCAGATGCGGCCCTTTTTTCAAGTTCATACACGTACATGTAGCTGTATGGGTTGCACCTTGGTCTACATTTTGTTTATGTTCTGCACCGGATCTGATACTGCTGATCCACATCCAGTAATTATCTGTCCCACTAGGCCTATCAAGTTGTATTCTTAATAAAGTTATACTTTTGTTCTTGCCTCTGTCTTGCTGCTTTTTCAGATTCTTAGAATGAATTCTGCAGTACCTTGACCTTATCGGGAATCTCTTGTATTTTTTCTCATGTCTACTGACATGCCGCTTCCAGCGTTGCATATCAGACATGTGCCTGCCACAGTACTTGCATTGGAAAGATGTAATCAACTTCCCCTCTGGATGAAAGACTTGTTTCAAGTAGTGGGGTTTAAGTCTCTCTTTTGGATGGCAGATTTGTTTGTGGAGTGTAAGTGCGGCGACAGAAGTAAAATACATGGGACACAAACAGCAATATCTAAGTACATTAATGACTGCTTTACATCGAGCATGGCATTTCGCTTGGGCATACGTTCCAAATGGACGATCACAGCATGGACAGATATGGCTTTGCATTTTCCTAATCTTAAAATTCATCTGTTCATTATACTTGCACATACATTGACCTGCATTGTGTTGTACCTGCATATGACGTTCCATAGCGTACATAGGTCTGAATTGCAGACCGCAGTAGCAACATGTGTATCTATGCCAGTGCGAATGGAGAAGTACCTGGATGGCCTTATCAAATTCACAGTGGCAGTCCTTGCAATGTACTTTCATTCCATTCATTGATGATGATGTCCCTTCAATGCCATCCTGATCAATATCTAATGTTGTCCCATTCATTGATGATGATGTCCCTTCAATGTCATCCTGATCAGAATCTAATGTTGTCCTAGCTCCAAAGTTGTAAGCATCTAAGGTGGGAAAATAATTTACAAAAAATATTTCATCATTATAGATTTAAGGGATCTGGAATGAGCGTTTCCACAGTATTTTTTGTGGGACATGAGAGCACATCAAACATATCGAATTGCATTCTGAATACGAAGAATGTCTTTGTGATATCAAAAATTTTTCATTTTTTGAAATTCATGATATAATACAAATTTTATGAAAAATTATTAAAATTTGATATTTTTCACATTTTTGATATAACAGTTCTCGAAGTAAATTTTATAAATCTAATGATATATTCTTAAAGTGTATGTAGCTGGGAGGAAAAGCCAACGATCAATTGAAAATTTTGACCTTTCATATTGAAGATTTTTTCCCCAAAAGACCTAAATTTTTTTGGTGATTTGGGAAAAAAATCAATATCTTCAATACGAAAGGTCAAAATTTTCAATTGATCGCCGGCTTTTCATCTCACCTACATACACTTTAAGTATAAATCATCAGATTTATAAAGTTTACTTCGAGTACTGTTAAATACCAAAAATATCAATTTTTAATCATTTGCCATAAAATGTGTATTACATTGCGAATTTTTTTAAAAAAATCAAAATTATTTGATATCAGAAGGACATTCTTCGTATTCAAAATGCAATTCGATATGTCTGATGTGCTCTAATGTCCCACAATAAATACTGTCCAAACATTCATACCCCACCCCTTAAGAAAAATAGGAACAGCGATCCCAGATAGGTCATCCAAAGATATGGGTAGTGAACACATGGCCATGCATAGTAAATATTCATATGAATGTTTTTCATTTTTCATAAACTTTTTTTTTCCAATTTTACAAGTTGGCCTCAAGTGACCTTTGACCTCAATATGTGACCATGAAGACACCATTACATGAATAAAGTAATGAATAACATGAATTTAAGAAATATAGATACAAATCCATATCTTGCAGTTTGTCAAGCTCATATAATGATATATTTGGATTTTGGGGCATATATGTATGTACCTACCTTCAAAAGGCACACTTCTAAGATGAATGTGATCACTTGCAACTTTCTTCTTGCATCTTTCTTGGGACTGCCTTTGCTTTGCTTTCATGTTCCTCATATGTAAATTAAGCAGCTCATTAACTTGGCTGTTGTGATTGGTAATCTTACTCTTCTTGTATTCATATTGGGCCTTGGCTGTTGTGATTGGTAATCTTACTCTTCTTGCATTCATATTGGGCCTGCCTTTCACGCCCCTCTTATGGCCACTAGGTCGCTTCTTCTTTGGAGAAATAACTTTGCAGTACCGATTGGTAATCTCAATCTTCTTTGAAACGGGCTCTAAGTTGGAAAAATGCAGACGCCTTAACGCTACCTGGCGGTATCTATAAGCTCCGTTACTCTTGACCAGCTTCCCATTCTGCCTATATTCCTCATCATCATTACACATTTCAACAAACTGCCTCTGTGTGCTATGCCAGCCACACTTGTGAGCTATGAGCAATGAACTCAACATGGTAGTATGCTCATGTATCAGATTCTTCAGTCTATCAGTGAATATTAAAAGCAGCGACTTCTCTTTGCATAAGGCACGCAACACCAGTCCATCTACCTCACTTAGAGATAAATTCAGATTTTGTTTGACGATATCTAGCACTGTTCTACGATTAAAATTGATGGTGACTCTATCACACTTGTTTATTGCATCTGTTTCAGTCTGGTAGTCATTAGCAGAGTCTGAAATGAAAATATAGTCAAATAATATTATTATTATCTATTATATTAAATATATCATTATTAAATATACGACGTGATGCGTGCAATCCAATCATATTTTATTATTTGTAAAAACACAAACGCAAATGGGGGTCATTACTATCTCACAATACCGCAAAATGCATAATTGTTTCAATTTCGCACACAATTGACCCGCGTTTGTGTAATAACAGCAAGTAAACCTGTGTAGGGTCAATACGCCTATTCTCGGTCACACGCCTATTCTCGGTCAGTTAGCGTATTGAACAACCGCTGACGATCGTTGCTTTAATTTCTGCCGTGTCTTCAAGCGAATCATTTAGCCGTGCGGTGCTGCAGGTTTTGGTGACTTTTTAATATCACGGCAGCACAGTTCACCTCAAATGATAGATTTTGAGATGGTATGGTGACCTGAAATATCGGCACTTAAAAAAAATAATGACGTCATTTAAGAGGTGATATTGTAATATAATCAGTGATGCGAAATTGTACATGCATTTTAAAGCTGTAATTTTAACAAGTTGATCCATCTGCATCGTAAATAACACTATAGCAAATGATTGGTGTTGTGTTTATGTAAATTCCCATAGAAACAGGGGTGTCCGAGAATAGGCATACGAATTCTGTTGGCATTCCTATTCTCGGTCAGTGTTCCCTAGTATGAGCTATGTTGACATTGTTGTTGCCATGTGTCCTACAAATGATCATGCATGAGCACATGAGAAGTGTTGCATTTTGCTCTGCAGGCCTATAGCCATTTGTCGAATACAAATGAGCGAGGAGAAATTATTTGTGACCGCCGCCCCTCCCTCTACCCATCCCTACCCTGTTGTATTTTCGAGCTTTTTCGGTCGGAAAAATTGGGTCAACAATGTCACATTTCTGTCGGCAAAAATGGTTCCTGCCCTGGTCCGAGAAAGGCGCTATAACTGGCTTGCGCAGATAACATACACTATCTCCTCGGGCCTACACGTGCTATTAGCGCAATTTTGTCATTACTTTATATACATGTTAGCACAAATAGCACCGCTATTTTCATGGGTGTGCTATTTGTGCAATTGACAGTGTTATTTTTTGAGGACTTAGAAAAAAACCATTAGGGACATTAAAAATATCTTTAAATGTTAATATATTATTTATTAGCGCAGTTATCATGGTTATGCTATTTTTGAGTTCTCCTATTACTTGGAGGGATGTTATTAGCGCTGTTGTGCTATTCTTATGGTTAAACCTTATAGCGTGCTATTAGCGCTATGGTGCTACATGTATTCTTAAAATGGTTAGGCCTTATAGCGTGCTATTAGTGCTATTGTGCTCTGGAAATTGTTTTGGCCTTAGGGGGCATATAGCGCGTTATTATCGCAATAATGTTATTTTTGAATTCTTGTACACTTGGAGGGGTGCTATTAGCGCTATTGTGCTATTCTTAAATGACCTAGACCTTATAGCGTGCTATTAGCGCTATTGTGCTATTCTTCAAGGTTACACTAAATCCTTCCGTATTTAGTGTAACCTTGTATAGTTCCGGTTAAAACTAGCGCCTGAGCAAAATGTATCAGCCTCTCGTGGGTACTAAATTCAAGTGAATCGTGCTTGTTTTGATGGGAACAACAGAGTAGGACCTCAACATTAAAAATCTATTCAAAAAATGTTTCAAATCGATTGTGAATTAGTGACACGGCTGTCGGAATAATATCAAGGCCGGAACTGGTAAGGAGGCGAAATTGTCGGCTGAAATTGTGAGGGCGCTGTTTAGGTACCCGTAAGCGCAAAAATTTGACTTTCATCGCTTGGATGCTAAATTGGTCAATTTGGCGCCCCCTAAGGTATGCTGTGCCCCCCCTAGTTACGCCACTGATCGATCTGCAGTGGTATTGATATCAAAATGAATTCATTTTCATCAGTAAAACGTGAGTTTTGGTGATTTGTATGTCCCCTACCCCTTAATATTGTTATTATTTTATGTTGCTACACATGGAAATTAACCCTTTTTTCACATTTTATGTCTATCTACCTGACAACTAATGGTTTTAAAATTGCTTTTAAAATAATTACTAGAAAGTTAGAACAACCAATTAGCTACATATTGATACCAAAATGAATTCATTTTCATCAGCAAAACTTCGAGTTTTTTAAGTGATTTGTATGTCCCCTACCCTTAATATTGTCATATTTTACGTTGTTAGATATGGAATATTAACATATTTCTCATATATTATGTTTAACTACCTGACAACTAATGGTTTTTAAAATTGCTTTTAAAATTGCTTTTAAAATAATTACTAGAAAGTTAGAACAACCAATTAGCTACATATTGATACCAAAATGAATTCATTTTCATCAGCAAAACTTGAGTTTTTTCGTGATTTGTATATCCCCTACCCCTTAATATTGTCATATTTTACGTTGTTAGATATGGAATATTAACATATTTCTCATATATTATGTTTAACTACCTGACAACTAATGGTTTAAATGCTTTTAAAATAATGCTAGAAAATGAGAACAATCAAATAGCTACATATTGATACCAAAATGAATTCATTTTCATCCATAAAACTTGAGTTTTGGTGATTTGAATGTCCCCTATCCCTTAATATTGTCATATTTTACGCTGTTAGACATGGAATATTAACATTTTCTTATATTTTATGTCTATCTAGCTGACAACTAATGGTTTAATTGCTTTTAAAATAATACTAGAAAGTTGGAACTATCAATTAGCTACATATTGTTACCAAAATGAATTCATTTTCATCAGTAAGACCTGTGTTTTGGTGATTTGTATGTCCCCTTACCCCTTAATATTGTCATATTTTACGCTTCTACACTTGAAAAATTGATATTTTTTTACATTTTTAAGTCTATACAGCTAACAACTAATGGTCATTTTGCTTTAAAAGATTACAAGAACCAAATAGCTATGTTTTGATGCCAAAATGAATAAATTATAATGAATAAACATCGAGTTATGTTGGATTGTACGTCCCCTACCCCTTAATATTGTCATATTTTACACTGTTACACATTGGAAAATTAACATTTTTTCACACTTTATGTAGACCTGATGGTTTTTCTGTTAAAAATAATACTGGAAAGTTAAAACAATCAATTAGCTACATGTTGATACCAAAATTAATTCATTATTATGAGTAAAGGTTGAGTTATGGTGGTTTTTATTTCCCCTAACCCTTAATAATACCATATTTGACATGGTTATACATGAAAAATTAACCTTTTCTCACAATTTATGTCTATCTACCTGACAAATAATGTTTGTTTTGCTTTAAAATAATACTAAAACATTTGAACAATCAATTAGCTACATATTAATTCCAAAATGAATTCATTATCATGAGTTGAAGTTGAGTTATGATGGTTTATATTTCCCCTACCCCTTAATATTGTTACACGCGCTGCTACATGTGGAAAAGTAACTATTTTTTACTACATTTTCAGTCTATTTTCCTGACAAGCAGTGGTTGATCTCACCCGCATATATTAATATTCAAAATATTACATGAATGGTAACTTACCAAACAAATTTTGTTAATGGAACTTATATAGTTCAGCTGAGTGACATATTAAGACACGTTAAACACCCCAACCCCGAACCCTATACACACCCACCCCCACCCCCACATACACACCCACCTACCCCAAACCTACACAACACAAACCAACATGCACGCAAACATGCACTTATATAAATATTTGAACCAGAACATCAATGTTTGCCTAGATATGCTTGATGTTAAAAAACAAAATTAAAAATGGAGCTTAATTAATTTTGAAAATAGAACTTGGCACAATAGTAAAATTTGAAGCCAGTGCCATAAAAACACCCACCCTACGCATTGTTGTGAAAAATCTCATTTTCCACTAGTGTATGGACTGGCCAATTCCAATCATGATCTAATGAAACCTAGGTTTGCTTTCAAATAATACTAGAAGTTAGAACAATCAATTAGCTACATAGTCATACCAAATTAAATTCGTTATTATAAGTAAAAGTTGAGTTATGGGAATTGATATCTCCCCAACCCCTTAATTTTGCCCTATTTTTTGTGATTTAAGTTATACGTCCATATATAAAATGACCTGTAAAAAAGTGTTACCACAATTTGAGACCACTACCTACTTAGCAGTGATCTAGAGGGTCCATACTAACTACTTATGGTGTCAAACCTTGTATGTAGTGGGGGTAAACGAACTCCTTATTTAGGGCCTTGTGTGTTCTTGCTCCTGGACTAGTCGGGCGTGCCACCGCATTCCGCTGTGCGCTCCCACAAAATAGGACCGCCTCGGACCCGATCGGATGGTACGAAAAATTTTGCCAATAAACCGTTTTGAAAGGATCGCTCCTTGTCAATATATCTGAGAATACTGCACACGTATTTTATTATGGGTTTAAGTTATCAAAACCGCATCATACCGATCAACCAGGCTTCCAAAAGAGAATGACCGAGAATAGGTATAGAAAAACTATACGGTGACCGAGAATAGGAGTTTAGTGACCGAGAATAGGAGTTGTCGCTAACTTTGACCTTTTGACCTTATACTTCCAATACAAGTTCAATGGAAGATGTCATGCAGGGTATGTTAAACGGGGTGTTGTGTGGAATGCACGTTCCCATATAGCTAACTTTTATAATCATTTACGCAAGAAATAGAGCGGGTTGTTTCTTAAGTGACCGAGAATAGGCGTATTTACCCTATGTGTTGATTGCGTATTAACTGCTAATTAAAACAGTGAACCAAAATACATTTTCAATCAGTATTTGAAGCAAAAAATGTGCCATTTTATGAAACAAATGTGTAAATTGGCGGTAATAAATGACAATAATAACTTGTTTGCGTTGGTCTTCTGTATTTTTTCTCAGGAGCTTACGCTCCCTTGGAAAATGTACAGGAAAATATCTATGGTCTAGTGCCGTATTCCATTCAGCCTTCGGCTTCATCATAACTATTTTATCCTTTAATTAACATGAAATCTATTATCTTCTGACTTGATGGTGTTTCAGAGTTGGAAAGAGTGAAATAATGATTTTTTTTAAAGAAGAAATGGGAGGAATATTAAAAAGTAGTATTTTATCAGTTTCAAGTGAAAGAATACATCTTGGTGTTAATACGTATCAAGAAATCTCAAATTTGGGCGTGGACGAATGCGTCTCCTCTTATGCTGCCCATAAACATAACCAATAGATTAGGACATGTGAGCTCATATGTGACATGATCAAGGGGAATGAGTCACATGTCTGCAATTTTCAATTAGAAGTTTTTTTACATCATTTTCTGGCAGTTTAGAAATGCTACATGTTGATGCAAACCCCATCAAAATCGGACATAAGGTTACCGAGTTATGAGCAATTTATCAATGGCTGAAAACAATATAAAACAAAAGAATTTGAAGACTGTTTTTGCCAATATCTCAAAAACAATATTAGCAACATCCGACTCATTCCCCTTGATCATGTCACATATGGGTTAGGCTAAGACTGTGGTCTAGGATTAATAGGATATAATGGTAGGAGGTGGCAACCAGTATTCATACATGTAGATAACTATAGGCAAAATATCAAATTCTCGAATATGACAGCTAACTTGGGTACGTGTGTGCACATGCGTCGAGCGTACTACGCAAAAACTACACAAGTACGGCGCAGACACAGCTTTTGAGAATTGACCAACCAGCTAGGTTTTCAAATATGGTCGTCACTAGGCAAGATCATGGTTCGGTCATGGAAGTCGCAAAATCATGTTATTCCATGAAAAGAAGAGCTCTAGTACACTGACACAGAAGTTAAGTCTTCTCATGATCGAGAATTAGATATTTTGCCTATAGTGTTAAAGGCTACAGTACACTGATAATTTATATCTCTGTACATACCTTTGGTAATTCCTCCTGGAACTTCAGAATCTGTCTCTTCCTTTATGTCACTTCCTTCTTGTAATTGGTCCCTTGTATTCTTGTTATGAAGATGGTGAAACTGCTCCTGCTTGACAAAGTCTGAAAGCCACAGCTCGCATGGCCAATATACTTCCTGATCTAATTTCAGCTCAGACTTTACAATGGTGATGAAGCAAGAAATCTGATATTTCAATCGTCCTGTTAATTTCAAATCCACAGAGATTTCAGGACATATGGCTTCAAACACAAGCTTGTTTAATTCGTTTGAACTAGCAGGCATATCTGGATTCTGTTTCAGGATATGCTGTATTGTTGAATGCTTCACGTTTAATCTAGTCTGATCACATTCTACATCATCTGGTGTTGTCTTGTGACTTGCACTAGAATCTGCCTTGTCACTTGGACTAGAAGTTGCCTTGTGACTTGCACTAGAATCTGCCTTGTGACTTGGACTGGAAGTTGCCTTGTCACTTGTACTGGAATCTGCATTATGACTTGCACTAGAATCTGCCTTGTGACTTGCACTGGAATCTGCCTTGTCACTTGGACTGGAATTTGCCTTGTGGCTTGCACTGGAATCTGCCTTGTCACTTGCACTGGAATCTGAAATGTCAAAATGGAAACAATGTGAATGTCATCATTCTGGCCATACAGAGTGCAGAGCTTGTGCATTTGACACAGCTAGCCTGTGTGCAGGTGTGTGGCCATTTTAATCAATTAAAGTTAGGAATTATTAAGACACGGCATGTACGTATGCAGTCATCCATTTCCAATTTACATCCCGTATCATTGCCACCAAAGCTCAACTTCTTCCTCGGAATTTTAAGCATTTCATATCCAGCTTTCTCTTGCCAAATTTGCACTGTTGACATTTAATGCATTTCAGACCTGTCTACACAGATGATAAACTGACCAAAAATTAAATTTGGCCTAAATCTGTGACCTTTGACACTACTGGTGTTAGTGTCTTAAATAGCCCATCTTGCTGTCTTAAATAGCCCATCTGAGTCTAACTTAAGATCATTAGATGATGCACTTTAATTGTTGGACCTAAATCTAACCTCCATATAATTAAAGACCGAGATAAAAAGAATTTATCGCGTCTGATGTCACTGTCAATTACGATCCTTGATTGGTTAACACAGGTTAATCAGCGCGTAAAAGGAAGACCGATCTATCTGGTGCTGATCGGAGAAAAGGAATAGCAGCAAATGGCAAAAAATTCCGTACTTTTACAAGGCAAAAAGCAGCTTTTCTAGGCATTGTGGACATGGTGCCTTCACCAAAGAAAGTTTCCTACTATAAAGACCTAACTTTTGAGATGGTTTGCATGTCGAAGGTGCAAAATTAACAATAAGGCACCCAGTTATAAATCCGCATTCAGCAAGTCATCATCACGACACTTGTAAACAAACCGTGCTCGAATTTGATTGACAGATGACGTCAGATGCGATAAATTATTTTTATCTGTGTCTTTAATTATAGTTAGAACAGGTCTAAAGTTAGTATAACTTGTTTTGTGCATACTGAGGAGTTTGCATCTCACTGGCTAACTTCCTAGCCATGGGCCTCAATCCGGGAGGGGGGGAGGGGGGCAGGGGGGCAAAATGACCCACCTTTTGGCAACTTTTCAGCAACTATTTTTGACAATTCAGGCTGAATATCCCCCCTACATTTCAGACAGATTGGTGCTAATGTTCCCAGCAAACACACATAAAAATCTTAAAACATAAACTTGTTTTGATTTTGGTCCAAACATTTTAATCACATTCAATGGTATGTTAGAATATTTTGCAGCAAGCTTTCCAAAATGTTTTTGAATATTATTATTAATGTTTTATACCCTGCATGCACCCTTTATATTTGCTGGGTTCATGATTCCATTTACTTGAGTGTCTTACCACGCTTGCTTACAACTTTATGTGAGAGACCTACTCTTGAGCCAAATATACAGATATACAATTTAGTAATTACAGTCTCTTAAGTCTTACCCAACTCATTGAAGCGTTGCCACAGCAGTTGCACCAGTGATAAATCATTAGACTCACACTCCTTCTGTTTTTCATGGTTTCTATACACAACTTGATAAAACTGCTTTTGATCAGCAAATTCCCAAACCAACACTTTACATGCCCATGGTGGACACTCTTCTAGTTGATGTATAACTTCGTCTAGTAACACCTGACCACTGAACATCAGAATTTCGGCCCTAAACTTGGATATGAAGTCAAAAATTTGATTCTGTAGTCTTGGAGTATAATTCAACTGGACTGAGTTCTCCTCACATATTTTCTTGAAGGTAAGTTCGGCAAATAGCTTGTCTGACAGCATCTTATTTCTGCTGACCATACCCGCAACTGTGGACCGTTTTATGCGAACGGAACAAATAAAAGTATTCTCCCAGGTTCCAGAATGTGTCCCTTCTTCTGGTTCACCATCCAAATCTGAATAAAAGAGTTAGAAATTACATGAAATTGAATAATCTGCCATACAGTTAGCCAAATAATTAAGGTACCAGTTGTGTTCACCCCTGTATATCCTAAACAAAGACAAATATGTCAAAATTAAAACAAGCAGCCAAAACCGTCTTTAGCTCTTATTTAAGACCTTATTTGTTGAAACTGGTTGTTGTTGAAATTGGTTGAGAATTAAAGAAATGGTGATCTAAACCCCAAGAAAGTAACAAAATAAAAATTTGCACATTGGTGCTCTAATCGATGAAAGCACAACGCTAGTTTAAACATGCTAATCATTGGAAGCACGGCGTACAGTAAGTTCTCTTGTTCGAGAATGCTTTGTCTATAAATCAATAGGACATGCAATGACGCAAACTGCAACTTTTTGCATTTTCATTGGGTTTTTGGACCGTCATGTCTTTATTTCTTGAATGATTTCAACAAATGAGATCTTAAATTTGACCTAAAAGATTTGCTGCTGGTTCCAATTATGACATGTGTCTGTCTTTGTTAATATAGAGGGGGTGAACATTTCTGTTTAAATGTTAGTTTTCAAAAATCCCAGCTTCGCCATTGCCCTGGTTGAAGCCCGGGTTGAAGGAACAAATCTGCATTCAATGGTCCATGACAGAGTCCCCATTTCACAAAGAATACAATGTGGATGTGAGTGTGTGTACAAGCCTACAAGGGTACATTGATCATCGAGGGTGAGATGGCCGAGCGGTTTTAACGTCTTAAAAGACGTTGCACTGTCGGCCGGAAGATACGATCGGCGAGGGTTCGAGCCTTGGGCTTGCCTTAGGTGAAAATTCTCTTCCCTCCCAAAAAGTTCCTATATGGTCGGGAATCCTTCAATTAAGTCCAGTTTCATCACAGAATTGATTTAATTGTAGAATTTCTTCTCGCCCCCATACACTGCTTAGCACATGCAGATATAGGTAGTGTATGAATTGTGCGATGTCCGCGATTCAGAAGTCTCGTAAAGCAGTTGGTCCCTTGTTCAGGAGGATTCATCCCTGTGCACGTTAAAGTGTCAGAGCTATTTGAAAAGAGAAGAGGTACCATCCGCGGTTTTAATATCTGCACTCAACCCTCTAGGTTCAAGAGGACAAGATGGGCGCGATACAACGCAAGTTGTCTACCCATAAATCTAGTAGAACTAGAAATCATTAGATTATTTGTATGTTGCTATAAATGCAACTCCTACTTTATGGCCATTTAGGACGCCATCTTTAATATTACTTACACCAAACTGAATATCTTGGCATAAATAACATGAAAATTCAAAATAAATTTCTTGATGTGTCATGACACAAAGCACCCCCACCCCCCTCAAACATGTACTAGGCATTTGAACATACCTCCAAATGGCATAACAGGTGGCAGAGCCCTCAGTGACATCTCCGTTTGGTTCTCATCTACAGATTCAGGTACTTCCTCTGCACTGCTTCGTTTTGATCGAGTTATTCTCCTGCTCACACTCTGCGGCTCTTGCCGTAATTTATTCTCTTGACATACTTGCTCAAACTGCTCCATACTATCAAATTCTGACATAAGCACTTTACACTGCCAATAGACATGTTTGCCAGGATCCTCTATGTTGACAAGTTTTTTCCTGATTATATTTGCATAGTTCCCAATCTGCATCTCGTGTCGTTCAGTAAAGGTCAAGTTCACAGACATCTCATCACATATTGCCAAAAACAACATCTGAGCCAGTTCTTTTGTTGCCAAGTGTAGACCTTCCCTGATAACATCTAGCGCCAGTGAACGTCTTACTGTCAGTGTGTAGATTTTTTCTGAACTCAAGTTGCCAACTAGTTTAGATCTCCTTATGTCTGTAAGTGTAAACAAAAGTATTATTTAAAGCCATATTATAACATTTGCTGAGGAGAATGCCCTCAATTTTTTTTAATTCTGGTTTTAACACGATTGTAATGTACTTTGGTCAATAAAGATACTCTGCAAAAATCAAGACTTTAGGTGCTGTAGTTTTGTCAAAATCCGAGATTTTGAATAAAACGATGGAACCGGCATCATTATTACGATGGAAATATTAATCTAACATGTATGCACAGTATGTACACGGTGTGCGGGATACACATACACACACACCCCGAGGATCGTATCATATTAAAACCGCGGGAGTAACATGCATGGGCGTTAGTAGTAAATTCCAATTTTCTATGCTTTACCTCACTTGTTCGGCTCAAAATTAAAAGGGTACATATCTGACAGTAAAAGCTAACATTCTATGGAAAATAAATACTAATCTATTTTTACAGAAATGTTATACTATGGCTTTAAGTAAATTGAGCTCAAAAAGAAACTTTTAATTTTTCATAAGGTCCTATCTTAAAATCCTGTCCATCAAAATGAACCAAAATTACACACAGGATTATTGGGCTGTGAATGTGGTTCAAGAAGCTTTTCCATGTCAGTGCATGTTGCTGTTGTGTCAGTTGGACAACTGCTTGGTTACTGACATGTGTTTAGAATAGAGTTTTCAAGTAATCCTGTGTGTAATCATAGGCCCCATATAATACCTATGGTGTAATTTGGTTTATTTTGATGGACAGGATTTTAAGATATGACCTTGTGAAAAACACATCAAAAATGTGAGAAAACTGGTAAATTCATTCATTGGGTGGGGGGGAAGCTGAGGTCATTGGCACAGAGCAAGATAGATACAAGCACTGGATTAAAGAAGCTGTGGAAATAAGAAAGAGGGGGCATACAACTATGACCAGAGATGAGGGGCAGTACCAGCTTTCTCAGATTTTTGATGAGTTCCTGTGCAACAGGGATCAAAAAACTCCCCAGAAGGAAAACCAGGCAACCCAAAAAATCACGCTGGAAATCCCTCTAGCATATGGTTGTCAGTAGATTGCAGTCACTCCTGTTGACAAAGGCAACAGTGATTGCTGAAACGTACACAGTAAGTGCATTTATTTGGATCAGATACAACAAACTTTGGTTACTAATATTTTATAATGATAAGAGTGAATCCCCTGGCCCTCTATAATTAAGCACAAAATATCTTGCCGCCTTAAAACTGGCAAAACCATCTGACACAGAAAATATCTCTTTTTAGATATCTTCATACTGCTTAATTACTACTTACACATCTTCAGCTGTCCATTTTGCTCACCCTCTCTGCATTTTTGCTCAAATTGCTCCCTGCTGATGAACTCTGAGGCTTGCACTCTGCAATGCCATGTTTTTAAATGAAGTGAGAACAATGATCTTAATTCAGTGACCATGTTGCAAATCTGACCCTTCAGTCGCTTCGTATATTTGATACCGATGGATTGTTCCTCACAAATTGCTTGAAACACAAGTTTGTTTATTTCATCTGCTGGTAGATCTTTCCTGATAATATCTAGGATAGTTGCCCGCTTCACATATAGATATGTTCCAGACGTGGTGCTTCCCGGGTGTGCTTCCTGTCTCACTCCTGCTGTCTTGTGCGTTATTAAGGTCTGAAATGAAATCATGGAATAAAAAAAAAAAAAGCTAGATGTACGTATTTGGAAAGCAATATTAGTACAAAGTCACCAAATCTCTGGACATACCTGCATGTGCAGGGTCTTGAACCCATCTGGCTTGCAGGGTGAATGCTCTATAACCACAGAGCTACACCACTGTCCCTGATAAACAGGACTCAAGTCTGGTACTTCTAATATGAGCAGTCAGGGTAAACAGTAAAAGCGACACATTACATACCAGTGTACAAGATCAATTAATGAGGCTTACCCGCCATCCTAACATAATCATACAAACAAGGGAAGAGGCCTACACATATCATACACTGGAACATAGAAACATTCCAACATTCCAAACTAGCACTCAAGATCAAATTGATGCTTTAAAATTATTATTCTTAATATCAATATACCCCGGTAACATGCAGGGAAAAGAAGAATCACACAACGTACACTAGCACAATTAAACATGAATTACAAATGGAAACATAACATGCAAATGCAGATAAACCAGAGAAACATTTCTAGACATACCTGCCTGTCTGGTACTAATGGTGGTAGAATGACTTTGCCACCTGCACAACACATTCCAAGAGGTTCATTCTTCCATCTTACAGCTCCACAATAAGAACACTTGGTATCCATTTGCCCGCTGTTGATTTGTTCTTGAAATTTGAGGGCGTTGTATTTTCGTGTTTGTCGATACATTGATTCTTCTTTTGGTTTTTGAGCGCGTAAAGCATATTTGGTACGTTTCGTATGGAGTGGTGCCTCGGTCATTGCAGCGGTTTCATTTGCATGCCTCCTTTTCGCAATCCTTGCACTTTTCGTGTTTGGAGACAGTCCTTCTTTCGGCATGATGCTTTCCTGTTTTCGAAATCAACAAAGGAATTTGATTATTAATATCACTAAGCCCGACACCATTTGATGTCAACTATTACCAGTATATTTTGCAAAGCTGGAAATGTTCAAATGCATTTCTGCATGTGCACCTGGTGGTGGTGGGGGGGAGGGGCACTCAATATTAAGATTAGCATTTTGTGCACTCGATAAGAGTAAGACCTTTTTGTTTCTCGGCCCCGTATTGTTCTTGTGTTCCCCTCAAGACCCCACGTGTTTCTTGTTTTCTCCCAAAGACCCAAATCTTTGCCTCCATTTGTGGAAAAATACCTACTGTTACATTACATCTTGCAACCAAAATACAGAATTTTCAGAATTGAGAATCTTCCCCCAAAGAACTTATTTGTAGTATCTTCCCTCAATTCCCCCAGACCCCATGTTAAAATCCGGTAACTGACAGGATTGTGGTTCGTTTAAATGGATAGACAAATAACCATTAAAGAAACACTCAGGCAATCACAACATTATGTGTTAGAAAACTTATATGTTAGAAAAATAAGAATCATGTGGTTTTACTTAAAACAAACTCATATTGACCTTAAAAACAAATAAAAACAGCCGTCTCTCACCACGCGATATTCAAATTTCCCGGGCACAGAAATTGCAGCGGTTTCATTTGCACACTTTATATTTGCACGTCTCCTTCTCTTTATCCTTGCACCTTTTGTTATTGCAGACAGTCCTTCTTTTCTTGGCATGATGCTTTCCTGTTTTGGAAATCACCAAAGGAATTTGATTACTACCACTGAACCCACACCATTTGATGTCAACTATTTTCAGTATATTTTGCAAAGCTGGAAATGTTCATGATGCATTTCCGAATTAAGTTAAACTAACATGTGGACCTGGTGGTGGGGTGGGGGCACTTAACATGCTCAATATTAAGATTAGCATTACATGTATGTGCACTCGATAAGAGGAACACCTGCTTGTCTGCTCATTTGTCCCCCCCCCCCCCCCGGCCCTGTATTGTTCTTGTCTTGCCCCTCAAGACCCAGGGGCAATTTTAACACACCTCCTGGCACGTTTGTGCAGTGAGATTAAAATTCTGTGCAGTGAGAATTAAAAATCTGTGCTTAAAATATTTCTATGTCATTTGACAAACTCAATAAGGATGCTTTAATAGCACATACAGTATGGTCACTTTCAGGTAAAATTTCTTCCCCTTCCCACAAGCTTGTCGCCACTCTTTGATCAACAAAACTTTACATTGCCAACATGCAGTGACTTTATACTAAAAATAGCCCCTGTCAAGACCCTATGTTTTTCTTGTTTTCCCCCAAAGGCCAAAATCGTTGCCTCCAAGACCAGTTGTGGATAAATACCTACGGTACTGTTACATCTGTACCCAAAATACAAAATTTTCAAAATTGAGAATCTTCCCCCGATCCAAAGAACTTATTTGTAGGATCTTCCCTCAATTCCCCACCCCAACCTAGCCTGAGTCCCTCGGCCCCGATCTCGAAACAATCAACATGGCGGAATAAAATGGCCGTTTCTCGATTCGGGGCCTGAGAACGAACCGTGCAAAAAAGTGGGGCGATTAATTCTTTTGTATTGTATTGTTTTCACGCGAAAACACGTCGGGCGTCATAGTAGCTCAATAAATGGCGTAGAAACTAGCTCAAACTCATCAGCAGTATTATCGTTGGCGCCTGCACAATACTTGTTGTACGGCCAGTTAGGGCTTGTAGAAGAGATGATACGTGATTAATTATTCATGAAATTTTTTTTTTGTGTGAAATCAGAGCAGAGAGATGCCATCAGCTTGTCTGTGTGAAAGTGCATAGAAAAAACAACAAAATATGTTTAATTTCAAACCTGATTGTCAATGCTGAAACTTTGGCTGGAGAAGTTGAAGGTGGCGTTGCTAGTTATCTTTTAGACCGTTTATCTGAAGTCATGGGTTATTTTAGAGCAAAATAGGAGGCATTTTTTTTTTATTTATACTGCGATCGGTATTTTCTAGTTTGCAATTCTTGTTTTGTATGTACACTTTCAACAAGCAGCCAGATAAATTCAACTATACGGATTGTATACACACGTAATTTGTATGTTATTCATTGATCAGTGTAGCCTAGGCACCGGCTAAGCATGTAAGTACTACAGAAAGCTACTAAGTCATGCACGGTCTCAAGACAGACAAAGAAATTCATTGTCGTGATGGTCATGAATGATCATGATGATTGCATACCATCTGACATGACCATGGCATGATAGGCATGTAGCGCCTACGGCATACATGTCATGTACATCAGATTCAGACATGCATAATTGACAGATATGCTGCACGAAGAGCTAATGTTGTCATGTTCTTGAACCCGCCCGCGTCTTCGATGTCATAATCAAACCATGAACAGTGTGACCGTGATGGTGCTGGTTTACAAATTTAAATTACGATGTCACAGTGTATGTCAAGTCTGAATCTGAGTGACAGTCGTGCAATGACAAGCATACTCAGTATGCTTGTCATTGCACGCCTGTCAGTCCCGCTGTCAATACATTGTAACTTGCTTCACCGAGAACTGTGCTGTGCAACTGCACGACTCCTACATCAGGCGCTGCACTGCACTTGAAATCGAATGGATGGTATTCTTCATGTTAAAAAACTGGTAAGTTCATGTCTTCATGCCAAATCATGGGTTGGATCTCAAGACTCAATTTTACAATTTGACAAAGACTTGATCCAAAAGCGGAGTCCAACAATTATGACTAGGCCTATCATGCCTAGGCTCGGGCTTCATGGCTTAGGCTTAGCCACAAAGTATTCAAATGTGAGTAAGCCTAGAAGAATGATAGGCCTAGCCTGTCATGGTATGTTTTGCATGAATGTAGGACAAAATACTGGTCATGCTAGGCCTAGTATTATGCTAGTAGTACCATGACTATGTACGGTACATGTAATCCTATTTACCTAACTTTTTCCAAGTCTCACGGCTGGGCCTTGCACGCATTTCTCCATTTAGGCATTACACTTACCGTAGTCTATGGCTGGGCCCTCATGCATCGTACCATCAGGGCATTATACTTGCCGTAGTCTACGTCTCACGCACCCCACATTAGTCTAAGATTGGAACTATTATACACACATCGTATCGTTATGTATGCACGGTGTTACACTTGCATGACTTGCTGTAGTCTACAGCCTAGCCGTGTACCTACCGTTATTAGAGCGTAAGTTGCGTAACATTGTGAAGTAAGTTACGAAACATAAGGTACGTTTGTAAGTTACGTTGGGTAACTTAACAATGCAATGTAAGGTACGACACGTAAGTTACGTGGCGTAACGTAAGTTATGTTGCGTAAATTAACAACGCATAGCGTAAGTTATGTTGCATAACGTAAGTTACGTTTAACTTAACAACGCAATGCAGCGTGAAGTTACGCAGCGTAAGTTACGTTACGTTGCGTAACGAAGATTACGTTCCGTAAATCAACAACGCAACGCAACTTAAAGTACGTCACGTAAGTTGTGTGACGTGAAGTTGCGTAACGTGGGTTACGCAATGTAAGTTATTCAACGTAAGTTACATTGCGTAACGTAACAACCAACGCAACGTAAATTGCGCAACGCAACATAAGTTACACAACGTAAAGGGGTGTCACGTTGCGTAAATTAACAACGCAATGTAAGTTACGAGCGTAAGTTACGCCACGTAAGTTGTGTGGCGTAAGTTGCGTAACGAGGTTACGCAATGTAAGTTATTCAAAGTAAGTTACGTTGCGTAACTTAACAACCAACGCAACGTAAATTGCGCAACGCAACATAAGTTACATAACGTAAAGGGATGTCACGTTGCGTGAAATTAACAACGCAATGTAAGTTACGCAACGTAAGTTGCGTAACATTGTGACTACCGTGCCGTAACACTATACTGACTACCAATCCCATCACCGTAGTCCTAGGCCCACTCCCAACTGCACATTTATACATGACTTACAAACGGTATAATCTAAGTAAATTTTTATGACCCCCTATCGCTGGCTAATTTTTTTTACGACTCCCTTATCTCGAGTCGAAAAGTTTTATGACCCCCTCCCACCTACACAGACTGACGACAAATTATTCATCACCGGAACTAGTAAGGCGCGAGGCATGCAAAACTTAAACATCAGCCTTCTATTCTATTTTGGGGTAAAAATTATAACCGCCTCTATTTTTGGTCTAAAAATTCTATGATCCCCAGTATATTCATGACCCACCCCCTTTCGAAGAAAATGACAGCCCCCTAATATAAACAAACACACTGGTCATAGAAACAAAATACACGTGAATCAAGTTGAACAATTAATAAAAAAAAAAAAAAAAAAAGTGAAATATTGTATTACAATCAATATATTTTTATTTCAATTTCCCACGTGCGTAATAAAAAAAAAAAAAAAAAAGGAAAAACAATGCATATTTTGCAAGTCAAAGAGCTAAAGCATGAGGAGACGCAGTGACAACTCAAAAATGCATGGAAAAACGGCCTGGAAAATGATGTGTGAAATGAGAAAGAATAAATATTCAGGCAGTACAAATTTGTTTATTTATTTATAATTTCATGTCAAATGTCATGATTATAGTAAACAATGCAAATATTTCATTCATAATAAATTATAACATCCTTAAAAGGAGATGCTGTGACCACGTGATAAGAACTAATTAATTATTCATGAGCTAATAAATGCTCCAATTTTCGAACGCAATCGTTACCAGTCCTCACCTGCAAGCACAACCCGATGACCGTGCGTAAGCAGTTGAAGGACTGGTGGATCAAGTCTAACCCCAACCCCCGGTCTCCATGTTGAAATCCGGTAACTGACAGGATTGCGGTCAAGTTAAATGGATAAACAAACCGCAATAATTTAAGCCTACACCCCTAGTTCTTGAAATTCATATCCCCCTGTGGAAGATATCCCCTAGCCCACTGGGCTATTCCATTTAAAATCAACACTACCCCTGTGGTATGTTTTTTTTAATGTAAATTTGTAATTAGTCAGGGTTAAGGGGTACTACACCCCTGGCCAATTTTGTGCCTATTTTTGCATTTTTCTCAAAAATTATAGCATATTGGTGACAAGTAAGATATGTATTATAGGGGCAAGGACTACAACTACTGCACTGAAAATTCAGCAACTCAAGGTAAGTAGTTATTGATTTATTGATCAAATATTGGTTTTCCCTCATTTTTGACTGTAACTCCACAACTGTTGTCTGTGCTGAAATAAAATTTCCAGTGTAGTAGTTGTAGTCCTTGCCCCTATATTATACAAATCTTACTTGTCACCAATGCGCTATAATTTTTGAGAAAAAAGCAAAAATAGGCACAAAATTGGGCAGGGGTGTAGTACCCCCCTTAATCATTTTGACACCAATACTCCCCCTGTATTATGCCTTTACCTATATCTTCCACAACTGGAGTGAGTATTTCAAATGGAAGTTACCCGGGGCAAGGACTACAACTACTGCACTGAAAATTCAGCAACTCAAGTAGTTATTGATTTATTGATCAAATATTGGGTTTCCATCATATTTGACTATAACTCCACAACTAGCAACTGCTGTTTGTGCTGAAATAAATTTCCAGCGTAGTTGTAGTCCTTGCCCCTATAATATACATCTTACTTGTCACCAATGCTAGGTGAATTCAAATTTGCCATCAAACTGCATCATTTTATATATCAAATTAAAGCCCTTGAGTAAACAAAGCCAACACTGAATACCTTTTTTTCATAGCACTTTCCGTAGCAAAGTTACATCTTGTCAAAGATTGACTTCCCGCATCAAAAAGATTCAGCCAGTGTTGCCAAAACTTTTAAGCGTCAAGGCGCGGCGCATTGACTCGCCAGGCCGCGGTAAAGGATTCTCAAGTAGCCCAATTTTTATTTTTTAAATAATTTTCCAATACCTGATATTTGTGCTTATTTATTTGATTTTAGAACACAAAACACCCAATTGGGCGGAAAAGCACTTGACTTTGAAACGTCCGGTACTTACTGGGAAGTTACTGACCGATCAATAAATGGTCACAAAACCCATTGTAATTTCAATTTGGAGCTTCAAAGACTCAAAACCTTAACAAATCGGCTAAATTGAAAGGAAAATACATCAAATTAGTGCCGCGGCCCGAGACTGGCAAAAGTATAGCCCAATTTTAGACAATCGCTGGACCCCAACGAGTTAAGAAACTATCGCCCAGTATCAAACATACCATTTGTGTCGAAAGTCATCGAAAAACAGGCTGTCAATAACATCAATGATTACATGACCAGAGAAAATCTACGTGAACCCTTACAGTCGGCTTACAGGACTTCACACAGTACTGAGTCGGCCCTGCTGAAAGTTAAAGACGACATCATGCAGCATGTTTCTCAGCGCAGAGGTGTATTCCTAGTCCTTTTGGACTTAAGTGCAGCGTTTGACACTGTGAGCCACTCAATCTTGCTTGATCGCCTTCATCATGACATCGGTGTAACAGGGACTGCGCTGGAATGGTATAAATCTTACCTGTCGGAGAGAACATCATGTGTTTGTATTGATGGGGTGTTCTCCAACTCTCATGTTTTGAAGTATGGCCTACCTCAGGGGTCGATCGTGGGCCCACAGTCATTCACCATCTACTCTGTTCCCATTGGTCACATAGTACGGCAGCACAGACTGCAATTCCATACGTATGCTGATGACATACAACTGTATTTGCCATTCAATCCATGTGACCCACAATCAATCACAACTTCGCTCTCACAGCTCTCTTCGTGCATTTTTGACATCAAGTCATGGATGACGAAGAACATGCTCAAGCTCAATGAAGAGAAGACAGAGTTTTTGTTGCTGTTCCTGAACATCTCAAGTGCAAGATGCCTCCTGTATCCTTGCAAGTTTGCGGTAAGACAATAACACCTTCTGAGAATGTCCGTAATCTGGGAGTTGTCTTTGACACTTCAATGACAATGTCTTCTCATATCACAAGTCTCTGCACCAGTCTCAACTATCAACTCAGAAATATATCGCGATTCGCAAATATCTTGACTTTGATTCTTGTCACTCTGTCATCCGGCTCTAGTTCTATCAAGACTCGATTACGGTAATGCTTTATTACTTGGCTCCAACAAAACTGACATCAAACGGCTCCAACGCATACAAAACTGGTCTGCGAAGTTAATTTGTGGTGCGCTGAAATTTGACCATGCCACGCCGTGCTTACAACAACTGCACTGGTTACCTGTCAAAGACCGTATAACATTTAAGATCATTGTACTCGTCTATAAGTGCCTCCATGGAGCTGCGCCCGACTATTTAGCATCTTGCATGACTCTGTACCAGCCGCACTGAGCTAGTCTTCGTTCAGCTTCTGACATCACCCGCTATCCGAACGCACTCCTACTAAAACACTCATATCTGCTCATAACCGGACTTTTACATATATATCGCTCCGCACATCTGGAACAACTTACCAGCTGAAATCAGAAACTGTGACACACTCTCCAAGTTCAAAAAATGTCTGAAAACACACTTGTATCCAAATGATGAATAATGTTTTTGCTTGTATTGTATATTATATATTTGCCATTTTCTCTTATTGCCGTTTTTCACTGGTTCATACTGCGCTTTGATCTTGATGTAACAGCGCTATATTAAATGTACTTTTGTATGTATGTATGTATGTAAGTAGCGGCATGCTTTTTTGAGTAGCGGCAAGTGATCGCCAAATAGCCCAATTGTGCGCCTAAGCATTGTAAGGCGCGGCGTTGGCATCACTGGATCCATCTAGCAAAATTCTCCAAAACGGCATTTAGGGGGTGTTTCTAGATCTTTAATAGTCTCATTATGATAGCAGCTTTTTTTGGTACGATTACCGAATAGGGTACAACTTGCTAGACTTGAGTCCAGTCCTCGTTTACGGAGTTTAGGGTTAGGGTTTAGGGTTGGGGTGGAGCAGTCTTGTAATAAGACTAGTAGAGTTGCACCCTATTCGGCAATTGCTCCCTTTTTTTAATGGAACTACTATCAAAATTCCCCTAAAATTCCATATGTGCGATTGTCTTATCACCATAAAAAATCATATATTTGGGTCTAGCCGAGGTACTCACACCTCCGTCACTACGATTTCCACTGTCCTTCTCCTTACGAATTGAGGAAGGAACAGGGCCATGATGTTTCGGGCTAATTTGGGTCAAGCATGGAGGTATCCCGGGGAGGTATAAGTAAGCTTACTTACTTTCTATAGTGATAAACAACAATGACATTACAAGTTACAGTACATTTAGTACAACTAACTGAAATATAGCAGCGTTAGATACCTACAAAATTGAGGCGTAAATCACAGAATTCATTGCTCAAATGCTCAAATCAAGTCTCAGGGACAAGATAACTCGTCCAGTCATCACCAATGAAAGCACTGTGATAATTTATGTTTACATTCCGAGGCCTGCAAGGTTAAAGATCTTGACAATGTTAAAGATCTTGACAATTACAGGGGGATAACCTTAACATCTTGTGTCTCAAAAGTATATAGGATTATCGCGCAAACTGTGTCAAAGTTTATTGAAGATAACAATATTCTAACTGAAGTGCAAGGCAGTTTCCGTAAAGACAGGCGCTGCGAAGACCATATATTCAACCTTAAAAGTATTATTGCAACGCGACAAGCTGAAGGCAAGCAAACATTTATGGCTTTTCTTGACTTTAAGAAAGCCTTTGACACAGTTTGGCGAGAAGGACTGTTTAAATCTATGAAGAGTATTGGTATTGAGGGTAATCTTTTAAATATCATTATAAACATGTACAAAAATGTAAAAAGTAAAGTAATATTCCAAGATGTAGAAACTGATTTCTTTACTGTAGATGAAGGTGTGAAACAAGGCTGTGTCCTTTAAGCCAATTATCTTCTGCATTTACATTAATGAGCTTGCAAAAATGATCAAGGCCAAAACCTTAGGTGTAAGTATTTTCGGTACAAATATTGGCTGTTTGTTTTGGGCAGCGATGTAGTTCTGATTGGAAATAATGATAATGACCTTAACCTACTCCTTAACACAGCAAGCGAGTTTTCTAATAAATGCAAAATGTCGTTTAATTATACCAAATCGAATGTTCTCATCACCGGGCAGCGTGTTAATGTAGATAGAAAATGGAAACTTTGTAATAGTTTCATCACAGAGGTCAACGAAAGTACAAATATTTAGGTGTTACCATTTCAAGGAACATGTCAGATCACTCTCATATCGAGGAAGTTGTTAAAAGAGGTAATCGATTAATTAGTTATATCAAATCAATAATTGATGACCAAGATGACTTTAATAGGGTATATTATGGTGATCTCCTATGGAAATCAATTGGACTGTCATCAATCAATTACGCATGTGCAATATGGTTTTGTAAAGGTATCACAGTGATAGACAAGCTCGAAAATATTCAATACCACATGGCTCGAGCTATTCTCAAAGCACCAAGAAACGTTGCTAAAGAGGCCCTATTCGCTACTTGCACGGTTCCGCCATTATGCACTATGTGCGGGGAGAGCCTCGAACTGGCAGCATACATGAAAGGAAGAATTATGTAACCTTACACAGAAAGTTATGACTAGTTCAATTCCCATTCATGTATGCTGCCAGTTCGAGGCTCTCCCCGCACATAGTGCATAATGGCGGAACCGTGCAAGTAGCGAATATGGTGATCTTGGATGGCAAACTATTGCCTCTATCCAAAATAATATTCGTGCCAAGTACTTTAAGAGGCTTCAGGATATGGATGAAAACAGGTTACCAAAACTATTGTTTAAAGCAATCTTCCAAGTCAAAGACAAATTGAAATGGGGCTGGCTTTGTGATATGGAAAGTTCTCTAGAGAAATGTAATATGAGTATGTTTTACAATTATGGGTTCACCGACCAATCAAACAATGCAGATTGGTCAAACACCTTTAAGAATGTAAATAAGAAGAGCTTGATTATGACAATTGGAGAATCAAAGCCTTGAATAAATCTTCTCTTGACGACTATGTTAGGTACAAAGAGCGACCATCACTAGAACCATACCTACTTGATAAACTGAATTTTTATGGGTCAAACTTAAAATTCAAAGCCCGCTCTAATTCTTTAGATTTGGAAGGAAGGAAAAGTCCTGGTCAGATATCAACACGTGTCTTTGTAAGTTATGCAATTTAAACCAGGAGGAATCAGTTGATCACTTTCTACTCAATTGTACAAGTTTGGACTACATAAGGAGCGACCACTTCAAAAGACTTGAAAGAGATCTATGTTCTAAAGGGTGGGAAGTAATTTGGCATATGTTCTCGGTTGGGGATGCAAATATTAGACACCATCTCCTCTTAGATAACATCTTGAAGATAGCTATGATCTAGGGTCTATACTTGATAAATGTAGTAAAATGTTTCTCACTGATGCGTGGAAAGAAAGGAGTAATATATTGAAAGACTTATGATCTCATAACCCATATTAATGTATTGATTTATGAAGCTCATACAAACATGTATTATAAAGTATAAGTATATCTGTATGACACTGTACGTGTCTTTTTTTTGTAACAATTGATTAAGTTATTTCTTTCTTTCTTTCTTTCTTTCTTTCTTTCTTTCTTTCTTTCTTTCATCCGTTCTCTTTCTTTAGCCCTCTTCCTCACTTTAGATTATTTATATGTACCCTTTGCTTGAGTATATTTTTACTTTGTTATTATAATTGTTGATAATTATTAAGCTTTGTTTGTATATTTAATGTCTTGGATGCACCATCAGATAGATGAGTGCCGCTGATGTAAAAGTGAATTCCAAATAAAAACTTGAAACTTGACTAGTAGAGTTGCACCCTATTCGGCAATTGCTCCCTTTTTTTAATGGAACTACTATCAAAATTCCCCTAAAATTCCATATGTGCGATTGTCTTATCACCATAAAAAAATCATATATTTGGGTCTAGCCCGAGGTACTCACACCTCCGTCACTACGATTTCCACTGTCCTTCTCCGTACGAAGTGAGGAAGGAACAGGGCCATGATGTTTCGGGCTAATTTGGGTCAAGCATGGAGGTATCCCGGGGAGGTATAAGTAAGCTTACTTACTTTCTATAGTGATAAACAACAATGACATTACAAGTTACAGTACATTTAGTACAACTAACTGAAATATAGCAGCGTTAGATACCTACAAAATTGGGCGTAAATCACAGAATTCATTGCTCAAATGCTCAAATCAAGTCTCAGGGACAAGATAACTCGTCCAGTCATCACCAATGAAAGCACTGTGATAATTTATGTTTACATTCCGAGGCCTGCAAGTTTACTCTTCCGGGTCTATCAAGGAAGAGTCCATTGATTAAAACATAATACGCAGCCGAAAGGCAACACACATTGACACTGTTGAATATCTTGAGAGGCAATTTACTTAGCCTATATTGTTTGACAGAGGCGGCCAGGCGGCATAGGAAGCGCAACACGTGACGTACGAGGCTGGCGAAGACGGCTGACAGCCCCATTCAAAATACACGGTTAGCAATTACAAATGGAAAATTAACATACTTGCAATGTGGTACATTGTCGTACCCCGACGGTTTTAGAGTAAGATAATTTTGCTTTGACACCACATAACAAATTTAGAATTGTTTGTGAAGATTTCATGATTATGTGTTAATCCAATGGCGACCTCAAAATTGGCGATATCGCTTCCATCACCGCCTGGAGGCGGCCAGGGGATGTCATGAATCAGAGCCTGGTCATGAAATACTAGGTAAACTTTATTTTGAGGGTATTTTATCAAAACATTTGGTACTTTATTTTTAGGAATATAGGCCTATTTATAACGTAAGAAAAAAAATCCCACCACAATGAAAACTTTCAAACACAAGTAGGCCTAGGCCTATAGGCCTAGCTATAATAAATAGGCCTAACAGCCTAAAACAGCAATCAGTTTAGTCGCAGGCCCGTGCGCAGGATTTCATTTGGGGGGGGTGCTGATTTTGAAAAAGTGGACTTTTTTTCAAGGGGGTGGGAAAGTGGACTGATTTTTTCCCCGAAATTTTGGGACTTCTAACTTAAAAAGGCCTCAGTACCGCTATACTTTTCCGAATTAGAGGGAGTGGGGTGCATCGCAACCACCCCCCCCACCCACTGCGTACGGGCCTGATTAGTCGTGTCAATTTATTAAGAAATAACCAAAGTTATTAAAATAATAATCTCTCAGGTCAAGTTTCCTAGAAATTGACGAAATACTGCTGTTGCATAGGAGTATAAGTAGGGACAAATTGCTGACCTTCCTACTACCACTAAATAGGACTACCTGAACTTAGCTAATCAGTGTGTCTCTAACATAACGATTTTTATGGGACTTAATCGTGGTTTTATGATCAGAACTTTGATTAAGAGAATAGCATGAACCCGTCGTTACAAAATTTTAGTCAAAAGTGAAAAAAAAAATGACTAGATATTCTGGTCATGTTTTGACAAGACTCCCTAGTCGTTCCTGTCGACTAGATTATCCTAGTCAAAATGACTAGAGTCTTGTATCCTATTGCACCCCGCAATCTAGTCAAATTTGACTAGTTCTTCTAGTCAAAAGTGACTAGGGATTTAAAGTCTAAGTGCCTGATAATTCCTCGTTTTTGCAACTTTTTCGATGGGCCATTCCAGAATTCCGAAAGTTCCAACAATTTGACTACGCACCAGAAGTCAGTGAACCCCTCAATTGATAATAACTAGCGGTCACCCGTCTTTCGCGGTTCGTAAATACATACAATTTTACAAATTTAATGCATCACCACCCTCCAAGTTTTAATTTTATTGCGAACATTAGGGGCCTACAAATGCATCACCACCCTCCAAGTTTTAATTTGATTGTGAACAATTTTTAAAACAAACAGTTGTTTAAAGCTGTTTATGGCTGTTGTTTAAAACATACATAGTTTTAAACGGTAAGTGTTTGGTTTAAATATTGTTTGATGTGGTTATAGCTTACACTCACACTGTACTTGTCACGGCTGCATACCGGTACTACTGCACAGCTTGCATCATTTAGCATGTACAACACACACTGAACTGTGAGTACTGTGTGTTCCTATAATACACTATTACATCAAACAATATTTAAACCAAACACTTACCTCTGAATGTATCAATTAGGTCTGGCATTTTCCCACTTGAGCAAGTCAATCACATAGTCATCCGCCATGATGATCAGATGATGATGAATCTGCCCCTGATTTCAAGGAAGGAAACCCCTCTTTTGCAAAATTCAATCTTGTTTAAACAACGTTGTTTAAAAGTTCCTTTTTTGGTATTATTCATGAATTAAACACACACTGTTTAAAATTCAAGGACTGTCTTTTAAACAATGTTGTTCAAAGTATGAACAACATCGTTTAAAACAGCGACATTTTAAACAGTGTTTTTGCTGTGTAGGCCCTAAGATATTGCTTACTCGGAACATTTTCCCACCCTCCACACCCATAACAAATTATTTAGAATGGCCATGAATACAGTTTACGTGTATTAAGGAAGGATTGTCGATCAACATTATGCTTTTGGTTATAGCCCCTCCCCCAACCGTGGGAAGATGAGTATTTCCCGTACTCCGAAATTTAAAATCTTAATCGCTGTGTGCGTTTGTGATAAGATACAATTCCAAACTTGGATGTAGGCTAGATATAATTTGAATTATATTAAAAATTTTAAAGATTGAAATTTTAATCCATTAGATTGAATTTTTTTATTTAAACTTTGATATAAATTAGTCTTTAGATTTTTAAGTGGTAGGCCTATTTAAACAAAACGGGCATTACATTGAACGTAAACGTTTTATTGACACATGACATGTCGCAAAAAGTTGCTACGTTATCATTTCAAGACAAACAAGCAAACGGATATCAAAAGAGGAAATGTTTTTGATAATTACAGTAAAAAAGTTTTTATAGAGCCTATTATTATGATGATTTATAATACATGATGTATCCTTGTAGGCCTATACATGAGTTCGGCCTACGTACGTTCATGTGAGTTGAGTTGAACGATACGACGGTGCTTTGTTTTAATACCTTCTTTCAGGAAACTTTCCTCTCAATTTCGGAAGACATGTACTCTTATTGCCTATATTAGCTTTTCCCTCAACCATAGCCAAAATGGAAATAATCAGCGTTTCCAGCAGTTTCTTGTGTTTGATGATAGCATTTTCAACCTTAACCCTACATGGATATGTTACATACGCAGCCTCAAAGGAAGGGTAAGTATTTTATAGTACATTTCAATGTAGGCCTACTCTCATGGACTTTTGCCTCCTTTGTTTTTCCTTGTATATTTAGATTTAAGAATTTACTTACCCTGGAAGCTCCTGGATGTTAGCGTATCAAAACCTTAAAAGTTGACCATTTTTGAGGGGTAAAAATGGCCAGAGAAAAATGGTCAACTACACTGTAAAAAATGATCGTAAATTAATGGACACCCGTATTTCGAAATTTCCCGGGAACCAGCCGTAAGCAAAACAGCTTTTTGTGATTAGAACCAGCTACCTACCTCCACACCCACCCACACATCTATACATGTAATACTACAAGCCCATGTGTATCACTAACTCCCTAAATTTCTTTAAAAAATCTAAATTATTTGATATTCGTCGTAAATTCAAAATGCAATTCGATGCTACTCTCAGGTCCCACAAAAGATAGCTTACGTGAAAATGTCGCTATCCGATCCCTTAATAATATTGGTTGGTTTATTCATGGTTTATTTTAAAGAAATTGCTACAAGAGAATCAGTAAAACACAATCATACCAGAAATCCAAGGCGATAAAGACCACAACAAAATTTTACACCAGTTGTGGGGTTTGGGGTTGGAGGAGATGCACAAAATACAGGTGAGTTCTGTTAAAATATAGAATTTTCTTCGGAAGGGGAAGGGGTGATCAGGAATATGTCAGCGAGTCATTTTTAAACCCCCTCCCCGGCATCTCATTTTTAATGACACCCTATCTCGGGGTGAATTTTTATCAACCACAATCAGCACAAATAGACCACAAAATTATTCCAAAAAGGTCAAGAAATGTGTATAATATAGTAATTATTTCAATATCAAATTTAATATAGTTTATTTGGTAGAATGTGCAATTTTGGCAAATTTATTTAAATGACACATTAATAAATAAACAAGGGATCACCGCTCAGGCCTCCGCTACCATTGGCTTATTGGGCATAACTGTGAACTCCCTTCACTCTCACATATTGATATTACAGTGCGCAAAACAATTAAGGTACCAGTTATGTTCACCCCTGTATCCTTAAAAATGTCAAAATTAAAACCAGCAGCCAATACCTGTACACTTAGCTCCGATTTGAGACTCATCTGTTGAAATTGGTCACTGGCGTAGCGACGGGGGCAGAGGGGGGTACGTGCCCTGGGCGCCACCTTAGAGAGGCGCCGAATTGACCAATTCGGCGTCGATTCCGCGCCCCTCCAAGTGATAAAAGTCAAAATTCCTGTGCGCTTCGCGCGCATTTCAACACAAGTAGTACTCATTAGGGCCTATGACGCATAATTACATGGGAGGCCATTTGTGGCTTTGGTGTTGGATGATTTCTTTCTTAAAAACAAACTTACCCATGCTCTTCTATTATTTTTGTTCTTTCTATATTAAATATCTTTCTCTTTATTCTTTCTCTAAACATTCATGTTAAAGGCATGATTATACAATAGGCTACCAACGTGGACAAAGAACTGTCTGGGTTGAAACGCGAGAGCCGTGTCAACGTAAGTCATGAGAAAACTTTTTCTTTCACAGTGGCGCCACGGGGCCGGAATGGGGGAAATACTCCCCCACTCAGAGATCGTGGCCCACTTTCCCCCGATAAAAACTATAAAATAATGGAAAAGGTACCATTCATGATGCAGTTTTGTCTACAGTAGAATTCACCACGACCTTTGCAGGACTTAAACCCCATTAAAAGCTATTAAATCAAGATAACACTCATTGAAAACAGCTCAAATATGTTAAATCAGATCTTATCTGGTTAAATCCACACTACACATGATTCTATTTTACCTGTGCGATATTGCAATGAGCTGGTATTATAGTTTCAGTTGGGTGAACGATTATAAAGCAAACGCAAGGTAACAATACTGTGTAAGCCTTTGTTTCCGAAATGAGACAATAGTCTGCATATTGTTTACCAGCATTCTTGAAAATGAGAAACATAATGGTTGTAGACTTAACACGGTTTGGAAATAATTTCTTCATTTTTTTGGTGTTATCTGTCGTTTACATATCCTTCCTAAAACACCAAAGTGCGAATATTTCCAAACACCTAAATTAGCTAAAAATTTAGGACATGTTACAAAACTATATTTTCCAGAATTTCAGAGAGTACTTTAAATATTGGCTGGTTATTTTTCACACAGTGACGTTAACTAAGCAATGCCCATTACATATAACATATACACTGTTTGTAGAGGTCACGCGTCAATGGTGAGAGCAATATACCCAGTGGGCACAGGTTAGGATTTCGACGTTGTATCAACGTTGATACAACGTCGGAAATCTAACCTAACCTGATTTCAACCCGATTTCAACCTAGAGATTGGTTGAAATCAGGTTGAAATTTCAACGTCGATACAACGTTGAAATTTCAACCTGATTTCAACCATGTTTCAAGCAACTTTCAATGCAAAAATTAAGGAGGTTGAAATCAGGTTGAAACTTCAACGTTGATACAACGTTGAAATTTCAACCTGATTTCAACCAATGTTTCAATGCACAACTTAATGACCTTACATAAAATATTACTAGGACGAAATATGCATATGCCTAGTATAATACATGTTTAAAGGTCGATAGCATTGAAATTTTACCCAAGTTTTTCTATATATCCAGGCCGCATGATCTAACGATTTAAACCGAACTTCCGTTCCCTTCTTCATGTGGCGCGCGCGGCGTGCACTACCTCAAATACTTACGCGAAAACACCGGGTGGTACGGGGTATGCCCCGTCGCCGCTCAATTGGCGGGCTGATGTTGATATGGGAATTCCTACAACATGGTGAAGTTGGTGCAAAAGACGTTTACAAACACTTGTTAGGGGGTGGGTCTGATGCAAAAGGGTGGGAGGGGCTTTAGTTTTGACCCTCCTAGGGGTAGAGGACTAGAGGAGGGGCCTTGATTTTCTCTGGGATTGACCCATAATTTTCATGTCAAAGTGGGGGAGGCTGAATTTTTAGAGATCTGAAAGGGGGCGAAAAACTTTCGCGATGATTTTTTTGCATCAGCCCCCCTAACAAGTGTTTGTGATCGGTCCCTAATATGCCTATTCGCATATCTTCTAACTATTTTACTAACCCGATCATATCGCCCCGGGGTATTGCCCGGGTATCACCGCGGCGGCATAGTCGGCGTCAGTAGCTACGAGATCGGCACCCATAGGCTACGCGGGAGGCAACCGGGTGCGGGAGTGGGTGGGCCGGCCGCATCATAGGCCTACGTTGTCGATCATAGTCGGAGAAAACAGGGGAGAGTTGGGGGGGGCACGCCCTCTAATTTTTTTCATGGGGACGGCAAGTGTTTATAGGTAGGCCTATTATACCGCACGTTTGCAAGATATTGTGGGTGGGTACGTACACGCGTGCACAATTGTGTTAACAAGCGTTCGCAAATGTTTGCGAGTACGCACTCATGTTTACAAGTGTTCATGGGTACGCTTGCGTACATTGCCGGTACGCACACACGTTCGCAAGTGTTTGCGAATACGCACGAGCGTGAATTAGGGGTTCATTCATTCATGACTAAACGGTTGTTTATGCCCGAGGGGCCGCTTGCGGCCCGAGGGCATAAACAACCGTTTAGTCATGAAAATATATGAATGAACCCCGTTCATACATACCAAAACATTTTGTGATTCGTATTTCATCAAAATAATAACAAAAAAGTACAAGCAACATTATTAAAAATCATGATTTTCCTTCATTTTTCCTACCCGGCGATCGCACATCCGGGACACCGGGCATAAACGCTGTTTATGCCCGGCTCTCGACCAATCACGCGCGCCGTTACATAGCGTGTATGTATGAACAATTGTTTATGGGTAAGCATGCACATGTTCAAGTCTTTGTAGGTACGCACATGCGTTTGCAAGTTATTGCGGGTACGCACGCGCGTTTGCAAGTAGGCCTACACATATGCTTACACAAGTGTTTGCAATACAAACGCACGTTGCGGGTACGCATGCCCGTTCCCAAGTGTTTGGGAGTATACGCACGCACGTTCGCAAGTGTTTGCGTGAATACACTCGTTCTCAAGTGTGCCCGTTAGTGTTTGCAAGTACGCAAGCGTATGCGCAAGTGTTTATGGGTACGCACACGCATGCGCAAGTGTTTATGGGTACGCCCTTGTGTTCGAAAGTTATTGCGAATACGCACGCGCGTACGTTACGCAATCGAGTTTGCAAGTGTTTTCGAGTACGCATGCCCGTTCGCAAGTGTTTATGGGTACGCGAAAGTTATTACGGGTACGCATGCGAGTTCGCAAGTGTTTGCAAGTTCACACTCGCGTTCACAAGTGTTTATAGGTAGCCTACGCACGCACATTTGCAAATTATTGAAGGTACGTACGCGTGTGCACAAGTGTTTGTGAGTACGCACGTGCCTTAGTAGGCCTACGCACACGCGAGTGCAAAACTGATGCCACTGCCACGAGCGGGATGGCGCATCAATCAATGACATATTGCCTTGAATGTGTCCGTTTGTTTGAACTTGATGTAGGATCTGGATTTGGATCTGTGGAGATCATTTATAGGCAAGCAGTGAATTAATTCTGCATCACGCTAGAGTTGTAGGCTAGTCGGCCTAGGCCTATATCTGAAACATGTTGAAAAACAATTTTTGGATATTCGTTAGTTCTGGTCGCATTTTGACCTAAAAACATGTTTCTAATTCTATCACCATGTTTGGACATTCAAAAGTTTAAAAAATTTTGGATTAAAATTGTAGTAGTATCGCTTTCGCCCAACACTTTTCCAGAACGGATATTGCCCAATGTACATCAGTAAGCAAAAGGAGTTGTACGCGACGTGTGTGACGAACATGAACTTGAGGCCTAAATTTGCAAATAAAACAGGTTAGTAAACATTTAAATTTTCTTTAAAGGTCTACTTGACTTTTGGACACATTGCTGGATGATATTTCAACTTGGTTTTCCATTATGTATCATCAGGATATGTTAAAATAGTTAAGCTTACTGAGCAGTTAATACATGCATACATGCCTGCTGCACATGACATGCATGATGTACAATCATGAATGCACCATTCGACAGACACGAAACAGTGCCTTGAAGTTGACATGCTTAAGGACTTGTACTTTGTACAAGACCCAGTCATGCCAGTTTGGAATATTTGCTGCGGGCAATCAGGCCCGTAGTCTGGATTATTATTTCAAAATTTGGAACTTTTTGGACTGGGCGGATTTGGACAATTTTGGACGGACCAAGAAGGCATAAAAAGGGGGTGCTCGCTACGTGCCTGGGGGAAATGCAAATGTTTATTGTATAATTAAGAAACTAGGCCCCTAGGCCTAGCCCTAGTCATATCGTGCACCAATGCTCATGTGCTAGGGTCATTAGCCTACAATCGCAAATTTTTAATTTGCGATTGTACTGTTTTTGGTCAGTTCTTCTTCTTTCATTCTTTCTTCTGTCAAACCTATAACGAGCCATCGTAGCCATATGCTCTAGGCCAGTGTCCAACTCGGGGTCAAAGGTCATAGGTCCTTTATGGCCAAAATGTGATTTTCAATAAAAATGCTTCATCTTCCACAAATTACATAATACAATGACGTCACTTGCATACCTGCATCGCCTTATAGCCAGTGTCTAAAAGTTGTACAAAGAATTGGGGTCAAAGGTCATTAAGGGGGTAAAATCTCACTTTTTGCATTATCTCGACATCCGTAATGGGTATGAGGCTCAAACTCGGTGACAACAAATCTCATGACCAGGGGAACATTTTTTACAGGGTCAGGTCAAGGGTCAAATTTTAGAAATGTATTTTCTGTACGGGACTCAAACTCTGACAACAAACTTAATGACCAGGGAATATAGTGAACACTTTGCAGGGGTCAGGTCAAAGGTTATCTTGGGTCAAATCTTATAATTTCTTCTTCTGGACTCAAACTCAGTGACAGCAAATCTCATGACCAGGGGAACATTTTGCAGGGGTCAGTGAGTTCAAAGGTCATGCAGAGGTCAAATTTTAGAAATGCATTTTTTGGACATCTGTAAGGGGTACGAGGCTCAAACTTAATGACCAGGGGGGATATGTTTGAACACTTTGCAGGGGTCAGGTCAAAGGTTAACTGGGGTCAAATCTTATACCGTAATTTCATTTTTTGTAATGGATATGGGGCTCAATTTCGGTGACAACAAACCTCGTGACCCGGGAAACATTAAGGTCAAAGGTCAGGTAATGGTCATTAAAGAGTTACATGCCTTGCGATTGTCTGCGCTCTGTGAGCGCAAATCATTATCTCTAGTGTATTTTTTTTAGACATTTAAAAGTTACTGGTAGGGCAGACTAGATGTGTCTTTGATGATTTGACATGAATTTCAATGTCAAAATGACAATGATTTAAAAAAATAATATACTGAGTGATAGTGATACCAAGTTTGTGGAAGTCCACATCCCACTGACAAAATGATATTTTAATATAAGGCGCAGAATTATGAAGAATACAGGGCCCAGGAGCCTATGAAATATGGCTAGGCGTAAATAGTAGTACAAGTAATATTTAGTTAGTAATCTTAGGACTAGGCTAGTGGAATTTGTGGAATAAAGCTTTTTTTCAAATAAATAGAGCTTAAGAGCTCGGATAGCAACGTTTTCACGTATTTTGTGTGGGACCTGAGAGCACATCAGACATATCTAATTGCATTTTGATTTGAATACGAGGAATGTCCTTCTAGTACGGTATCAAATAATTTTGATTTTTTGAAATTCGAGATTAAAAATTGATATTTTTGAAACAGTCCTCGAAGTAAATTCTATAAATCTAATGATATACTTAAAGTGTATGTAGCTGGGACGAAGATATAGATTGTTCCCCGACAAAATTTAGGTCTTTTGGGGAAAAATCTATATATGAAAGGTCAAAATTGTCAATTGATAGTTGGCTTTTCATCCCAGCTACATACACTTCAAGTAGATATCATTCGATTTATTAAGTTTACTTTGAGAAAATTCTGTCAAAAATTGCCATTTTTAATAATTTGCCCCAAAATCTTTATTGCATCATTTATATATGGTCATTTTCACGGTAAAGGGTGTAACTTTGGATTTTTAACATTTTAATCCGTAGTGTTCTAATAAAGCCACAGAATTCCATGATTTTTGGCCACGTAAGTCATCTAGTTAGCAGCTACCTTGGGTAGCATAATCAGCGTTGGGAGTTACTGCGTTCAGTTTTAGCAGGCTTAAATGTACTTAATATTGCCATTTTGAAAACCTATAAAAACAGTAACATTTTTGTAAAACCCTGTGTTTTCTACAGTTAGTTCATGGATAATTTTTCTTATCCTGAAAGTACAGTCATATGTTCAGTAAACACTGCCACATTAGATTTAATTGTGAACAGCCCTGTATTTTTGAGAGCCGGACTTCGATATTTGTCGTTTCGGAGGCTTCATTTTCCGTTAACAATTGTTAACAAACTTTGTGGGTGTAGCTTTGGTTCATAATTCTTGGTTATTTCTTCACTTCTTCTTGATTCATAACAGATGTTATCTTAACTTGAAATGGGTAACAAAAATTAGTCGATTTGCAAGCTTTTAAATTTTTATAAAATCTTGACTTCAAAGAGCCGTTTTCCGTTAACTTTTTGAAGCCTCCGAAACAAACTGTTCAGCAAGCTTGTGCAAATATAAATAAAAGAGCTCATCCAATCTATTTATCAAAATGTAGCAAAGTAGATCCTCAAGTCACATGTTTTTAAATCATGGAGATATATATCACCGTTTGAAAATGGGACCCAATACAAACTTTCCGTTAACAATTGAAGCCTCCGAAACAAATGAAGCCTCCGAAACAACAATAAGTGTGCAGTGTATGGGAATGAGTGAGTGAGTGAGTGTGGTTGTTTGTCTGTCAAAAAATTTTAAAAAACCCTGGTTTTGGACATATTTTTTTTTCCCTAGCTATATGCAGCTACATGATGCCTTTAATATTGATGCCTTCATGACTGTGATGACTCATTGCATATTCAAATTGGGACTTGCCACTTCTATGGGGGCTGTGATGGCCTTTTTCATGTGTCTTAGCCAGGCATTTAGCTTTTGCGTTGTCCTTTTGCCATAGGCTCGCTGTTTCATCTGTCCTGGCTTCAGCTTTTGCAGCTATAGGCCGGGCTATAGGCCTATATCACAGCACCTTTACAGTGGTGGGAATCAATTACCTTTGTCTTAATATTCATCATTGCAATTTATTTGAATGCTTTGCAATTAATAGTTTCACTCTAATGTTGTTGTCATGTAGTTGAATTAAAGAAGGGGACTGGTGGTTATCTCGATGTATCTTTCTCCACCCACCAGTTCCAAGTACAGGGCAATAAAAACAGAAATACAAAAAAGATTAATTATCATCTATGCATATCTAAATTGGTGTGTTTCATACTGATATCTGCATTGTAATTATTACTTGATATGTGCAGAATGTCATAAATTAAAAAAAAATTTGACATGATGGTTAATGTTTGAAAAATATACTGATACCCACAAAAGCCTGTTTCGGAGGCTTCACATGCAAAAAACACCATACTTAACAAATGGGTGAAAAAATTAACATGTGATAAATCTACAATATCTGCCGTATAGAATCATTGATTCAATACACACAAGAAAATAACAGCTTAGATGATCCCAACACTGTTGTTTTCAAAAAAACTACTTCTGCAATGTTTAACAATTGTTAACATAAAACCTCCGAAACAAAAAAAAAAACTTGCTGTGATAATTTAATTTTGTCACAACTGAAATTCAATACTTAGAAGCAAAGCATGAAAATTGGTAATTGTGATATTTTTACCTATTTTTTATGTCAACTTGTAGTAGTTAGCCAAATATTTTACTTTTATGATCACCTGTGTTGTTAACTGAAGCCTCCGAAACACAAATCGCTTGAATTGCCAATTCTAAAAAATAACTCCAATTTCTGTGAAACTTGGCTGGGAGGTTCCTTTCATCAAGTAGTATTTGTACATGAAGTTAGACATTCAAATTATTTTAGGAACCCAATTAAAACTTAAAAAATATGTTTAAGGTTTGGAAATTTCCATTGTAAATGACACTTGATGTTAAAAATTTTCAAAACTGCAATTACAAACATAGCAAAACATGGTATAAAATTTAACTTATATCTGTTGACTTATATACTTTGGAATGGAATTTCACATGTATTTCAGCTTTCATGTCATAATTTTCTGAGGTTACGTAAAATACATTTTTTCTTATAGATTTTAACCAAAATGTTATGCAAATGTCAAATTTTTATTAGAAATCAAAAGGTTTAAGCCTTGAAATATTATTTTACTGGAATTTAAGTTGCTTCTATGCATGATTTCAGTAAACAGAAACATATTTAAGTGGTTTGAAATTTTGACCCTAAAAATCAAAAGTTACACCCTTTACTGTGAAAATGACCATATCAGAAGGACATCCCTCCCCCTATTCAAAATTATCGATATGTCTGATGAGCTCTGCTCTAAGGTCCCACAAAAAATGTGCAAAGATGGGTGACCGACCCCTTAACATAACTTTAGGCTAGTTTGACATAAAATATCTATGCAATGAATAATAACTATACTACATGAGTACTGGCCTACATTTACGTATCTTCTGCTTTATTAAATCATGTTAATGTTCGCTTGTGCTTCCTTGGTAGGCCTAGTTGCAACCGCTTAGTAAACATAACGGGTAGGCCTATATCAGGCATGAGAATTTTCAGTTTAAAAACTGAATTCAGTTTTTTTTTTATAGTCAAAATTTCCGCAACTTTATTTAATTTCAGCCTGTTTTTGGTACTTTTTGCCCAATTTCACGCGCATTTTCAGTTTTTTCAGGTTTTTTTAGGAAAGTGCAGTCTCATGCCTGCTATATCTAATCTTTTCTGAGAGACTTAAGGTTAAATTACAAAGATATACGTACATCATAGGACCCGTATATTAATAATCTACTTATCTTTGTTTTTAATAGGCTAAATGAATTATGAACTTTATTCAGTATTAGAAAGAAAGTGAGACTATTTTTAATTTTTCATTAAACTTATCACTGCTCTATGTCAAAAATATCATGTTCTCTGAGAATGCCTACTTTAAACATGTGCAAGCATGAGCCAATTAGTGTTGAACACTTTTTAGGCAGAAGATTTCACATCCCCAAATAATGTCTCTAGTCTAAAGCATGTGTCTAAAGGAGCAAAAATAAGTTATAATTTCCCTCTTTTTGGTCCCAAGAATGGCCCTAAGAATTGTTCAGCAAGAGTAACAGGTCTACCTTCAGTAGGCCTATGCCTATTTTACATTAAGCATATTAATCGTACTGCAAGTCTATGTCAAATATAATGTTTTTGTATGTGTATTTTTAAATCCCTAAATTGTTATTTTTTGTCGTTACAGCTGACGTGTTGTTGTGCCACGTGACAATGGAATCAAAACAAGATTGGCCATGCAATAGTACAATGTATAAAGCATCAAGAAAATTGACTTAACTTAGAAAGTTTAGATGCAGCCAAAGATTTCGGATGAACTAACAACTTGAGAGAGCCATAATTTTAATACAAGAGCATGGTCAAATCAAAGATGGAGTAAACTGGCACGGCATGGCATGGACCAACTCCTACACTGAATAAAGTCCATCGTCTATTACCCCCACGACCCATTATTCAAAATCGCGCACTGTGATTTGTTGAAACGCGTCACGTGACAGACCATTAATTAGCGATAAAGTGTCAAGGGCAACGAACTTTATCATGTTCTTCTATCATCACAGCGCACAGCAGAGCGCACAGCACACCTGCTTATGTAGGGGAGAATGGAATATCAGGGGTGTGTTATTGTATGTGCATACCTGCTTATAGGGAGAATGGAATGTTAGGTTGTGTTATTGGAATGTGCATACGCTTTGGCTACTCGTATGCGCTCCACCTTGAGGTAAACAACTTGAAATATTTGGGCAAAAAATTTGATATTTTCTCTTTAAATCACACTATTTTGTGGTAATAGAATAGAAATAAAGGGTGCAGCATTATCCTTTACACGCAAATAATGTGTCCTCGGCAGTAAAAACATCTTCATTTGGCAATTGGATATTGTACCACAGTGAAACTGACCTATAGGGCACAGTTGCACAATATCAAGACATCAAGAACCCAACCCATCAGCTTTAATATCATACCTCAAAGAATAAGAAAAACTTTGGTGACAACAATGCATCTTGGTCAGAAAAGAATTACAGGTTAAACAGGCGTCAAATTTCATATCTTGTTAAAAACCACACCAAAGTATTCCTCTGATCATAATGAATCTGAAAAAGTATTGTTTGATCTATAAAAGCACTATGTTCTCTATTTTAATATAAACAAAAATTTCAAGGGTCACATTTTTGGCTCCATGGGGATAAAATTTCAAACACTCTTTAAGATTTTCCTAAACAGTTACTCTAATTGTATGGTTTTTGATACCAATTCAAATAATGAATAGTTTGCACCATCTAAGATGTTTCGCTACACGATGACATGATGAATACTTTGTAGGGCTTTTAACTTTTTTCTGAGTAAGGTGTATTTTTTCTACCAAAGTTTTTCTGATCCCTTAAAGTCTTAAAGAACTAAATTGCAAGCTCCAACGACAAATATCGCACAATGTTTGAAATTCATGCATCATTTATCTACAAATGTTGGAGGAAAACCATGACTGATAAAAAATTTAATTTAATGAAAAGAGTCATTGAAATATAAAGATGAATATTCAGACCAGGGTCTTACTTAAATGGTGGTGTTCCTCAAGGCAATGTCATTGGTCCTGATTCATTCCACTGATGCCTCGGATAAGTATGTGGTTGATTTGACTGTTGGTGAGAACAGAGCCTATGATGGCACCAGCACAATACAAGCCCCAGTCTATGATGTTATGTACACTTTGACTGATAAAAACAAATGGAGGCTGTCAGGTGTTGTTCAAGTCGTAGTTTCCAATCTATAGGCTTTGATTTGTTTGGGCTCCCCATATTAGCATTTATCTGACATTCCCATTTGAGAATAATTTCTTATTATCTTGTTTTATCTTTATATGTTAAAATGTTTGTACATATTTCTAGTGTGCAATTAAACATGTTTTTCAGTATTGCAATTAGTGTAAAAATCATGTAGGCTAATTCAGCCACTCGGCTGCAATATGAACCAATACATAATATTGAAATTATTATACTTAGTTCTCTGGGTTGATGAGATGTACACATTTTAATCTTTACCCAGAGCAGCCAGTGCACAGAGCAGCGGCGCACATCGTTGAAAAAACCCCACCTATAGCAAACAACTATAATCTGTATACCTTCCTCGAGTCAGTAATAATATTTAGGTATTGCTTTTTATTGTATCTCTAAAGGTAATGATGAGAAGTATACAAAAGTATAAATTTTCAGAAAGGAAATGATGCAAGGAATCCAACTAGCATAACAGATTCCTGAAAAAATTCATAGTTTTGAGAAATTCTCAAAATTTTATTTCACTTTACTGACTCGAGGAAGGTATATGGACTATAGTACATCTGGTCGCGTGCGAACCGGCAACCTTCGTAATACTAGCATGATGCCTAACCAACTGAGCCACAGAGGCATGTTGCAGAATGGTTAGAGCGTCATTATAGTATTATGAAGGTCGCCGGTTCGAACCAGGCCAAATGCACTATTTTTTCAACGTTTATGTGTGCTGCCTGCTCTGAGTAAGGCTAAGGGCCTGTGCAATAATCATGAGCCCTGGGGAGCAAGAATTTTAGTTGGGAAGCTAAAAAGGGGCAAGTAATTTTTGGCAGAAAGGGTCCCGGACAAACGATTTTAGTTTAGACACACATTCATGAGGAACGCACTAAAAAGGCTTAGGAAAACAGTACGCGGTACGGAAACGTTATAAAAGATTTCTTTTGAAACTTTTGCACTATTGATGCGATCAAGCAAAGTCATTCGGAAGTCTGCAACATTAAATTTTCAGTTTTGTATACGATAGTAAAATGCATTCTATACAAAGCTGAATTTTGCAGAACACCCCATTGAAATTGAACATGCAGTTCCAAAGATATGACCAATTTAAGAGTTTCCAAAACAATAGGAAACAAAAGGAAATAGTTGCTTTGTTTGGCTATATCTCAAAATCAATATTGCCGACTTCCGACTGATTTTGCTTGATCGCATCACAAATGGTTTCGCCTGTCATGGTCGGTAGGCATCATCAGAATGATGTTTGTTGATCCTTCTGATGTTGTCTACAACCATGATAGGCAAAACGGTCAATAATGAGTAAATGTTTTGGTTTTGTTCAAAAGAAATCTTTTATGTTTAACAACAAATCTGATGAATCTACTTAGTGACGTACGGAAATATTTTTCTGTTCACCGCGCTCGCATTATGTATCTAGACCATAAAATTTTAAGGTTTGCAAATCGGGATTCCCAAAATTTGGCATATATGCGGCGGGGGGCAAATATATTTTGGCTGGTCAATGGAAGGGGGGGGGGAGCAATTTTTGGCACGCCCATTTTACCTCCGGGGGCTCAATTACATGACAAAATGAGCCAAAATCATGGAAATTTCTGGTCATTTTAATATTTAATTCATGTGTATATCCTTTGTTCGTAATGCTGTGGGGCTGGAGAATCTGGCACTTACCCGTCAAAATAATGACTGACCCCTTTATAGGCGATGATAAAAACCCCATGTTCTACGGGCGGAAGGCCGTTGCAAACATATTCTAAAAATATTCAGCCAAAATGAGTAAAATTTAGCCCCAAAACGGCTGATTTTACATGCTTTTAGCCAAATTAAAAAAAAAAATTCTCCAAAACGCAAATTCTGGGTCGGTCGCCCGGGCCCGTAGAACGGGTTCTTTTTTCGTTGTCGTACGGAAGATTGAACAAAAAAAATCAACATCCAGGAAAACTTATAAGGACCCCCTCTCCCACTGACTGTCGGTCTGTAAAATGTATAGTAGGCATAGACCCCATTAGGCCTACACCAAATTAATGAGTATAGAGGCCGAGATGCCACTTTTCAGGTTTTAGCCAGGTTTTTTGTGAGTCCAAATTCCCGCTTTTTTATTTATTTTCAGCCCGTTTTGGGGCTTTGTGGCCTGCATTCACATGCTTTTTTCAGGTTTTTCTCACCAGTTTCAGGTTTTTTGAGTGAAACTGAGTGGCATCTCTGTAGAGGTCAAAGATAAACAAATATTCCGGTGGAGTATAATTCTGGCCCGGTTTTTAATACTCGAACAATTGTGAGAATATTTTCAATGTTACACTAGCCACAAATCAAGGTGAAACTTTGTGTTTACTTGGCCAATTTGCAGTTTTACAATATTTTAAAGCCCCAAATCAATGTGTTTGTTTATACTAGGCTAAAAAGGAAAAAAATAAGATTCACAGCAATTCTGGTGATACGAATATACCCGGCGGAGTGCAAATTTACAAGGGACACATATTAAAAAATGATCCATCCCCATCAGTCATCCAAAATGATGTTTGCCATATTGAACTGTCTTTCTGGTAACAAACCAGTAAATATACACCCAGAGACACCTAAAGACACTTGCAAGAGTGTTGCAAGTCCGTCACGTCATAGGCCGTCAAAAAACATTTTTGAAGGCCTATGGGCGTCGTGAGAATTCTAAATTTTAGAAAGTGAAATTGCATCTTTATTTGTAAACTTGACGTCGAATGTTCTATTTAGTATTTGTTGAGTGGTTGTTTCTTTTGCCTCTGCCGATATAGCTGTATTCCGTGTTTTGGATTGAAAAAAGAACTTTGAAAAAGAAAATTGAACTTGCAATTCTAAGTTAGTCCACCCCGAGGCCGGGACGCATATTTTTTTCCAACCATAGTCGTGGGCCGTAATACGCTAAACCCTAAAACCTAACACTAATAAACCGAACCGTGCGCCCTAACCAACCCTAACCCTTTCCTATGTGTTCTGGGTTGATAATATTTTGCATCCCGTTATGGTTGCAGAAAAAAAAAATAAAGCGTCCGGGACATTCTCCTCCGGCCCATGTCTTGAAATCAAATGTAAACACAATGTCAGAGCGCACATGGATGTCAAAGGTCAAGCTTATGTGCGGGGTTTCTGTGCCCTTGAATCTTCTTCAGTGTTCTTTTTCAGCTCCAATGTTATATTTAAAAATGTTGTTAAAACCCATTCACTGATTGAAAAATAAAAATAAATCTATCTATTTTTATAACTGTAATAATTCTGTACATTATAATAAGTTTTTCTATATAAACTAATGTGTATTAAATACGAAATTCAAAAGCAATAAATTATTAAATATCACGCTACTGATAAATATCCGAGTTTGAACTCTTTATTATCATAGTGAAAGACTAAGTTCCATATATCCACATATAAAAGGAATTTTACTTCTACGATGAGGTTAAAAGGTTGCCCGAACTCATGGGTGACGTCATTGTTTACGGCTGGAGTACCGACGTCGGTACTCAGCTGTGGAGTACCTGGCAGGTGAGTACCAGTGTCGGTACTCGGAGTACCTTCAAAGTACCTACGCCACGAGGTATTCGCGAGTTGCAGCCGGCTTGCTGGGCCACAAGGGTCTGGTGGCCGACGTGGGTACTCGAGAGTAGCAGCACTGCTACTCTCATGAGAATCCCGTAGTGTATCTATGCCAAATATAATGTTTCTGTGTAAATTATGGAAATAGTTGTGTTTTTATTTTAAATGATAATTCCTAAATTGTTATTTTTGTCGTTACAGCTGACGTGTCGTTGCGCCACATGATAAAGGAATCAAAACAAGATCAATGAAGATTGGCCATGCAATAGACAGACTATAGTCCATGACAATGTACAATGTATAAAGCATCAAGAAAAGTGACGTAACATCAGAAAGGTTAGATGCAGCCAAAGATTTCGGATGAACTGGTCACTTGAGAGAGCCATTAGTTTAAAAGAATGGCATGGAGCAACTCCTAGATCAACCCTCCTTCTTCCTGCAAATTCTGTCTTTGGGTCCATCGTAGAGCAGTTAGTGCCACGTACTACTCATCAGTTTAAGTTCTAACCTTGTTAGTCATGAAGGGTCAAAGGGTCCTTCATTCCATCTATATCCCGCAGATGGAATGTACTCCCGCCTCAAATTCCAGGAATTGTGAAACGGACCAGCTTCAAATCTAGGCGCCAACCCATCAGCTTAATGATAACAGCTGTTATTGCCTTGATATGTGTCTTAACATACAAAGAAAGAAGGTGAACAACTAAGCAAGCAATACAGATTCTGGTCTAGATTTTCTTGATATTGGTAGTGATGACATCATCAATGCGAAATAAGCCTACTGATAGGGTTGACGTTTTCGATGCTTATCTCCTTCAGCTAAAACTGAGCACGACAAGGATCCTTTGAACATGTGTTGAAGGGTAGAGTGCAAGTGCAGAACAGTTCCAAAACTATTGATCACATTCTCTGTATGATCTGATCATCAGTCTAAGAAAGTTAGTGTGAAGTTCTTCCATGAGAAAAATAGAAGTATTTAGTTATATAATCTGTCAACAATTTCCAGTTTAGTTAGCGTATCAAAAGTCAAGACGTAGAAACCATATTTTAAAGATACCTTGCATGGTATCAGAAGTTTTAAGTAAGTTGTAACGTGAAAAGAAGATTTTTACGCGTTTTCTTCAAGTTAATATTGAATGGATATTCCAAATGCGCAAGCCAGGGAACAGGCCTCCAGAAAATTTTCTGCTGTCTGGGAACTTAATGACAAGTCATGGAAATTTTCTGTGAAATAACTGAAATAGACCTATGTGCGCGTAGCGGACATCGACGAGCGCGAAGTCCTAACGGGCGGGGTCCAGGGCCCGCTTAAGGGCCCTGGAAGCTCTCAGGGTTTAGATGCTCTCTCGTGCAATCTGAGCCTTATTTTGGAACAGTTTTCTATAAAAATTTACATCCTTTTTCACAAAAAAACACAACTTAAAATTTCAAAGTATTACTGTCAAAACTCACAAATTTCCAACAATGTCATTTTTTTGTCGTAAGTTATAGTACATATATAGTATATGATTGATATAATCACATCTAGGGCTCAACCGATTATTGGATGTCGGATGTCGGTAAAAAATTCAAAAAACAATTTTAATTTATTTTTAATATTTTTTAGAAGTATTCTGCAACTTTGAAGAACCACTGGACCTATTCTGAAGGGCTAGGATTATTCACAGATAATTTGAAAAAAAAATGGAATTACGAAAAAATTACAGTTTGTTATCTTAATAGCAAACCATTAACTTGTGTTTACCTCTTCATCTATCACATATTATAAATGCATGGAAAACCAATGCATCTATAATATGTGATAGATGAAGAAATAAACATTAGTTAATGGTTTGCATATACAGGATAACAAACTGTAATTTTTTGGTAATTTTTTAATTTTTTTTTTTTTTTTTAACTGTGAATGCTCCTGAAACTTCATAATAGGTCCAGTGGTTCTCCAAGGTTGCTGAAAACTTTGGGAAAAAATAAAAAAAAAAAAAAAAAAAAAATTTTTTTTTTTTTTTTGCAATTTTTTTTTTCTGTGACCTCTGTGACCTTTCTGGGAACGCCGTTCCCGCGTTCCCGCGGTTTTTGGAGGCCTGCCAGGGAAACCCCTTATTAACATTAAATACGAGGTTCATTCAAAAACCTCCATCGTCACCTCTCTATCTTACGTGTCATGCAATTGAAATTAAAAATGTTTTCGAGATCATTCGCAAAAGGTTATAAAAGGTTGTCAGAAAACGGTTAAATGTCGGGTTATATAAAGGTTATATTAAGGGTATAAAACGTTTTCATAACATTAAAAAGATTTTTTATAATCCTCTGCCCAGCAAACACAAAATGTATTGCAGAAACGTTTAAATATCGGGTTATATAAAGGGTATAAAAACGTTTTAATAACATTCCAAAAACATTCTTGAAAACTTGATACAAAACATTCTGAACAGAATGTTATTTTGGGGTTGAAAAAATATTTTGCGAAAAATGTTTGCCTAAAATATTTGTAATAACGTTTTAAAACCGTTTTCATGACATTTATATAACCCGACATTTAAATGTTATTAAAAACGTTAAAAAAACATTTTAAGAACATTTCTGTGTTTGCTGGATGCAAATATTTTAACATAATTAGTTATTTAAGTGTTGACAAAATATTTGGCAAACATGTTTGCATTGATAGTTTACAATAGCATTTTGAAAACATTGTTAAAATATTGTTGCAGTGTGTTTTTATACACAACGTTTTAAAACGTTTTCATGACCTTTATATAACCCGACATTTTAATGTTATAAATACGTTTTTACCTAAGCCAAAAGCCAAAATATAACTTATCTAAAACGTTTTTAAAACGTGTTTGTGTTTGCTGGGATCAGGGGTAGCGTTTTAAGGGATCTTGGGGTCCAGGACTCCTTGATTTGGCAGGTCCCCGTTATTTGGACCCCTTAATTCTGTGCGTCTGTGTAGAATTAGATGCCTGGACCCCTTTATTTGTCAATTTGGACCCCTGGACTCGGCAGGTCACCGCTAACCCTGGCTGGGATGATTATACCCTTACATCTTGGCTACAAAATAAAAGTTATTAAATGTAATGTTTGGTTTTTAAGATGTGTTTGTTAAAGCGAATACAGATTTGGTGCGCCGGATAAAACGGTCGAGGTGGCCTACATCTATGTGGAAGTCATTACAGATTTATTTCTGAAAATAATTAAATTGCTGTATTTTTGTTCAAATACTTTAATAAATATCTAATGCTTGCATGTAGTGCAATTTAACTGGGTATCGTGTATTTTGCACCCTCAATTCATCATGATCAGTGCTTTAATTAAAGCCTATGTGAGCTGATAAATTTGGCGGCCATTTAGGATTTGAAGGTTAAAAGTAGGTCCAATCATCAAATTGAGGCTTATTACGGTAAACTGATATGAAAAGGTGAGAAATTAGCACAAGGTTGCAGGTTTACTCAGTGGTGGCCATCTTGAAAAAACAAATTGGTTAAAATTTTTTGGTCAAAATGAGATTTTTGGTCAAAAAAGTAAGTTTTTGGTCAAAAAGTAGATTTTTGGTCAAAATGAGATTTTTGGTCAAAAATAAGATTTTTGATCAAAGTGAGATTTTTGGTCAAAATGAGATTTTTGGTTAAAAATGAGATTTTTGGTCAAAAATGAGATTTTGGTTAAAAATGAGATTTTTGGTCAAAATGAGTTTTTGGTCAAAATGAGATTTTTGGTCAAAATTGAATTTTCGTCAAAAATGTGATTTTTGGTCAAAAATGAGATTTTTGGTCAAAGATCAGATTTTTGGTCAAAGATCAGATTTTTGGTCAAAGATAAGATTTTTGGCCAAAATTAGATTTTTCTCAAAAATGAGATTTTTGGTCAAACAAAGTCAAACAAAGATCGGATTTTTGGCCAAAAATTAGATTTTTGGTCAAAAATGTGATTTTTGGTCAGAAATGTGACCGCTGCACACGGCACTCCACACCCAGTTCCTGCCGCGTATGGGTGCCTACTGCACGGGGCCCTCTGCACCGACAACAACGCATGACCGCTGCGCACGACCTACCAACTCCACACCGGGTTGCCTCCCGCCGCTGGCTCCCGCGTATGAGTGCCAACTGCGCATTCTGCACCGACTACGCGATGCGGGCGATATACCCGTGGCTATTCCCCAGGGCGATACCAGGCCTATAATCATGATATAATACACCAGCCGGCCGATTGTGAAACTACACGGGTAAGTATCAATTTATTACTATTATTTAGTAATTAGGCCCTATATTTAAATGATAATTTACAAAATCGGGTTAAAATCGGGATATAATCAGGTTGAAATCGGGTTGAAATCAGGTTGAAATCAGGTTGAATTTCGACGTTGATACAACGTCGATACAACGTTGTATCAAGGTTGATGCCCATTTGCAAATACAACGTGATTTCAACCTTATTTCAACGTCGAAATCGGACGTTGATACAACGTCGATACAACGTCAGAAACTGACCCGTGTGCCCACTGGGAGGTAATACATCGCTCCACGGCGTTCAATTCACGCACGGATAATAGGACTATTTTTTAGGAATCTTCTTGTTATGTTGTTGTTGTTGTTTTTACGAAAGAGACAAAAGGCAGGCGTCCTCCACAAAATTAGTCTTACAATAAGACAATTCCAATAATGTTTTTTTGGAGGATGTCTGCCCAGTGGGCACAGGTTAGGATTTCGACGTTGTATCAACGTTGATACAACGTCGAAATATAACCTAACCTGATTTCAACCCGATTTCAACCTAGAGATTGGTTGAATCAGGTTGAAATTTCAACGTCGATACAACGTTGAAATTTCAACCTGATTTCAACCATGTTTCAACCAACTTTCAATGCAAAAATTAGGAGGTTGAAATCAGGTTGAAACTTCAACGTTGATACAACGTTGAAATTTCAACCTGATTTCAACCAATGTTTCAATGCACAACTTAATGACCTTACATAAAATATTATTAGGACGAAATATGCATATGCCTAGTATAATACATGTTTAAAGGTCGATAGCATTGAAATTTTACCCAAGTTTTTCTATATATCCAGGCCGCATGATCTAACGATTTAAACCGAACTTCCGTTCCCTTCTTCAAGTGGCGCGCGCGGCGTGCACTACCTCAAATACTTACGCGAAAACACCGGGTGGTACGGGGTATGCTATACGGCCCCGTCGCCGCTCAATTGGCGGGCTGATGTTGATATGGGAATTCCTACAACATGGTGAAGTTGGTGCAAGAGACGTTCACAAACACTTGTTAGGGGGGCTGATGCAAAAAGGTGGGGAGGGCTTTAGTTTTGACCATCCTAGGGGTAGAAGAGGGCCTTGAAAAAATGACCAAAAATTTTCCCAGGAAAATTGAGTTTATATGATTTTCTATGGGATTGACCCATAATTTTCATGTCAAAGGGGGGAGGCTGAATTTTTAGAGATCTGAAAGGGGGCGTAAAACTTTCGCGATGATTTTTTTTTTGCATCAGCCCCCCTAACAAGTGTTTGTGATCGGTCCCTAATATGCCTATTCGCATATCTTCAAACTATTTTACTAACCCGATCATATCGCCCCGGGGAATTGCCCAGGTATCGCCGCGGCGGCATAGCCGGTGTAGTAGCTACGAGGTCGGCATATCGAGGTCGGCACCCATACGCGGGAGGCAACCGGGTGCGGGAGTGGGTGGGCCGGCCGCATCATAGGCCTATGTTGTCGATCATAGTCGGAGAAAGCAGGGGAGTGTTATGGGGGGGGGCACGCCCTCTAATTTTTTTTTCATGGGGACGGCAGTGTTTATAGGTAGGCCTATAGGCCTACCGCACGTTTGCAAGATATTGTGGGTGGGTATGTACACGCGTGCACAATTGTGTTAACAAGCGTTCGCAAATGTTTGCGAGTACGCACTCATACAAGTGTTCATGGGTACGCTTGCGTACATTGCCGGTACGCACGCACGTTCGCAGGTGTTTGCGAATACGCATGCGCGTGCGCAATTGTTTATGGGTACGCATGCACATGTTCAAGTCTTTATAGGTACGCACATGCAAGTTATTGCGGGTACGCACGCGCGTTCGCAAGTGTTTGCAAGTATACACATAATGCATACACAGGTGTTTGCAAGTACAAACGCACGTTCTCAAGTGTTTGGGAGTATACGCACGCACGTTCGCAAGTGTTTGCGTGAATACACTCGTTCTCAAGTGTTTATGCGTACGCATGCACGTTCGCAAGTGTTTGCAAGTACGCAAGCGTATGCGCAAGTGTTTATGGGTACGCACACGCATGCGCAAGTGTTTATGGGTAGGCCTACGCACTTGTGTTCGAAAGTTATTGCGGGTACGCACGCGAGTACGTTACGCAATCGAGTTTGCAAGTGTTTTCGAGTACGCATGCCCGTTCGCAAGTGTTTATGGGTACGCGAAAGTTATTACGGGTACGCATGCGAGTTCGCAAGTGTTTGCAAGTGCACACTCGCGTACACAAGTGTTTATAGGTACGCACGCACATTTGCAAATTATTGAAGGTATACGTACGCGCGTGCACAAGTGTTTGTGTGTACGCACACAAGTGTTTATGGGAAGGCCTACGCACACGCGAGTGCAAAACTGATGCCACTGCCACGAGCGGGACGGCGCATCAATCAATGACATAATGCCTTGAATGTGTCCGTTTGTTTGAACTTGATGTAGAATCTGGATTTGGATCTGGATAGGCAAGCAGTGAATTCTGCATCACGCTAGAGTTGTAGGCTAGTCGGCCTAGGCCTATGAAACATGTTGAAAAACAATTTCAAATTTTTGGATATTCGTTAGTTCTGGTCGCATTTTGACCTATAAACATGTTTCTAATCCTAGATCACCATGTTTGGACATTCAAAAGTTAAAAAAATTTTGGATTAAAATTGTAGTAGTATCGCTTTCGCCCAACACTTTTCCAGAACGGATATTGCCCAATGTACATCAGTAAGCAAAAGGAGTTGTACGCGTACGTGTGACGAACATGAACTTGAGGCCTAAATTTGCAAATAAAACAGGTTAGTAAACATTTAAATTTTCTTTAAAGGTCTACTTGACTTTTGGACACATTGCTGGATGTATATTTCAACTTGGTTTTCCATTTTGTATCATCAGGATATGTTAAAATAGTTAAGCTTACTGAGCAGTTAAATTACATGCCTGCTGCACATGACATGCATGCTGTACAATCATGAATACACCATTCGAGACACGAAACAGTGCCTTGAAGTTGACATGCTTAATGACTTGTACTTGTACAAGACCCAGTCATGCCAGTTTGGAATATTTGTTGGGGCAATCAGGCCCGTAGTCTGGACTGATTGGGGGGTATTGATTTTGAAAAAGTGGACTTTTTTCAAAATTTGGAACTTTTTGGACTGGGCGGATTTGGACATTTTTGGACGGACCAAGATTACAGAAGGCATAAAAAACCCTCTATTTTTCGCTCGCTGCGCTCGGGACTTTTTGGGATAAAAAAAAGGGGAACTTTTTGGGCCTTTGGCATTTGGGGGGGGGCTGGCTACGGGCCTGGGGGAAATGCAAATGTTTATTGTATAATTAAGAAACTAGGCCCCTAGGCCTAGCCCTAGTCATATCGTGCAGCAATGCTCATGACGTGTGCTAGGTCATTACAACAATCGCAAATTTTCAATTTGTGATTGTACTGTTTTTGGTCAGTTCTTCTTCTTTCTTTCTTTCTTCTGTCAAACCTATAACGAGTCATCGTAGCCATATGCTCTAGGCCAGTGTCTAATTCGGGGGGGTCAAAGGTCATATGTCATTTATGGCCAAAATGTGATTTTCACTAAAAATGCTCCATCTTCCACAAATTACATAATACAATGACGTCACTTGCATACCTGCATCGCCTTAGCCAATGTCTAAAAGTTGTACAAAGAATTGGGGTCAAAGGTCATTAAGAGGGGGGGGAATCTCACAATTGCATTATCTCGACATCCGTAATGGGTATGGGGCTCAAACTCGGTGACAACAAATCTCATGACCAGGGCCGGGGGACATTTTACAGGGGTCAGGTCAAAGGTCAAATTTTAGAAATGCATTTTCTGTAAGGGGTACGGGACTCAAACTCTGTGACAACAAACTGACCAGGGGAATATATTGAACACTTTGCAGGGGTCAGGTCAAAGGTTATCTTGGGTCAAATCTCATAATTTCTTCTTCTGGACTCCGAAACTCAGTGACAGCAAATCTCATGACCAGGGAAACATTTTGCAGGAGTCAGTGAGTTCAAAGGTCATGCAGGGGTCAAATTTTAGAAATGAATTTTTGGACATCTGTAAGGGTACGAGGCTCAAACTCGGTGACAACAAAATTAATGACCAGGGGGGATATGTTGGAACACTTTGCAGGGGTCAGGTCAAAGGTTAACTGGGGTCAAATCTTATACCGTAATTTCATTTTCTGTAATGGATATGGGGGCTCAATTTCGGTGACAACAAACTTCGTGACCCGGGAAACATCAAAGGTCAGGTCAAATGGTCATTAAAGAGTTACATGCCTTGCGATTGTCTGCGCTCTGTGAGCGCAAATCATTATCTCTAGTGTATTTTTTTAGACATTAAGTTACTGGTAGGGCAGACTAGATGTGTCTTTGATGATTTGACATGAATTTCAATGTCAAAATGACAATCATTTCTAAAAATAATATACTGAGTGATAGTGATACCAAGTTCGTTGAAGTCCACATCCCACTGACAAAATGATATTTTACTAAAGCGCAGAATTATGAAGAATACAGGGCCCAGGGGCCTATAAATATGGCTAGGAGTAAATAGTAGTACCAGTAATATTTAGTTAGTAATCTTAGGACTAGGCTAGTGGAATTTGTGGAATAAAGTTCTTTTCAAATAGATAGAGCTTAAGAGCTCGGATAGCAACGTTTTCGCGTATTTTGTGTGTGACCTGAAAGCACATCAGACATATCTAATTGCATTTTGATTTGAATACGAGGAATGTCCTTCTAGTACGGTATCAAATAATTTTGATTTTTTGTTTTTCGAGATTAAAAATTGATATTTTTGAAACAGTCCTCGAAGTAAATTCAATAAATCTAATGATATATACTTCTAAAGTGTATGTAGCTGGGACGAGCGGCAGTCAATCATATGAAAATTTTGACCTTTCCTATTGAAGATATAGATTGTTCCCCAACAAAATTTAGGTATTTGGGGGAAAAATCTATATATGAAAGGTCAAAATTGTCAATTGATAGTTGACTTTTCATCCCAGCTACATACACTTCAAGTAGATATCATTCGATTTATTAAGTTTACTTTGAGAACTGTTAAATGTCAAAAATTGCCATTTTTAATAATTTGCCCCAAAATTTTTATTGCATCGCGAATTTCAAAAAATTTAAATTATTAAATATATCAGAAGGACATCCCTATTCAAAATTAATCATGTTAATGTTCGTTTGTGCTTCCTTGGTAGGCCTAGTTGCAACCGTTTAGTAAACATAACGGGTAGGCCTATATCTAATCTTTTCTGAGAGACTTAAGGTTAAATTACAAATATACATCATAGGACCCTAATATTAATAATCTACTTATCTTCGTTTTTAATAGGCCAAATGAATTATGAACTTTATTCAGTATTTGTATTCACGAGATTTAGGCCCTTAAAGCTATAGGCCTATACCTTCCAAGTTATTAAAGGTCGTAAAGATCTTCCTCAAATAGATTCAACATTAAGGTGCAATCTGCAGTTCTCTAGAAAGAAAGTGAGGCTATTTTTAATTTTTCATTAAACTTATCACTGCTCTATGTCAAAAATTAGTTTGAGCCAATTAGTGTTGAACACTTTTTAGGGAGATTTTTAGGCAGAAGATTTCACATCCCCAAATAATGTCTCTAGTCTAAAGCATGTGTCTAAAGGAGCAAAGATAAGTTATACTTTCCTTCTTTTTAGGTCCCAAGAATGGCCCTAGGAATTGTTCAGCAGAATTACCCTAAACAGTCAGGAGTAACAGGTCTACCTTCAGTAGGCCTATGCCTATTTTACATTAAGCATATTAATCGTACTGCAAGTCTATGTCAAATATAATGTTTTTTGTATGTGTAAATTATGGAAATAATTGTATTTTTAAATCCCTAAATTGTTATTTTTGTCGTTACAGCTGACCTGTTGTTGTGCCACGTGACAATGGAATCAAAACACTGAAGATTGGCCATGCAATAGACAGACTATAGTCCATGACAATGTACAATGTATAAAGCATCAAGAAAATTGACTTAACTTAGAAAGTTTAGATGCAGCCAAAGATTTCGGATGAACTGACAACTTGAGAGAGCCTTAAGTTTATACATAAGAGCACGGTCAAATCAAAGATGGAGTAAACTGGCACGGCATGGCATGGACCAACTCCTAACTCCTACACTGAATAAAGTCCATTGTTGAGCAGTTGCTGCCACATACTACTCATCCGTTCAAGATCTAACTTAAGTTGTTAGTCATCATTCATTCCATATAGCCCGCAGATGGAATGAACTCACGCCTCACATTCCAGGAACTGTGAAATGGACCAGCTTCAAAAAGTGTTTTGGTCAAAAATGTGATTTTTGGTCAAAAATGTGCAAACCCATCAGCTTAATGATAACAGCTGTTATTGCCTTGATATGTGTCTTGACATAGAAAGAACTAAGCAAGCAAATACAGATTCTGGTCTAGATTTTCTTAATAGTGGTATTGATGACATCATCAATGCGATATAAGCCTACTGATAGGGTTGACGTTTTCGATGCTTATCTCCTTCAGCTAAAACTGAGCACGACAAGGATCCTTTGAATACGTTGAAGGGTGGATTGCAAACGCAGAACACTTCCAAAGCTATTGATCACACTATCTGTATATGTTCTGATCATCAGTCTAAGAAGGTTCTGTGAAGTTCTTCGATGAGAAAAATAGAAGTATTCAGTTGTATAATCTGTCAACAATTTCCAGTTTAGTTATACGTGTAAAAGTCAGGCCTTAGAAACCATAATTATGTTAAAGATATCTTACATGGTATCAGAAGTTTTAAGTAAGTTGTAACGTGAAAAGAAGAAAAACTTGAGATTTTTACGCAAGCCAGGGGAAACCCTATATTAACATTAAGTATAATGGGCACATTGCATCCAGTACATTCTTAAAAGGTTCCAAAAGGGTCAAGTTCTAAAGTGTCCTCCTAGTACATATATAGGCCTATGGATAACCCTCGCACTTTAACACAAACAGCTTTCTGAAAATTCACGAGTTCTTTTGAGAACCATCACAAATCTAATGTATTTAGGCTCTAAATGTCCAGCTCTAACACTTTTTAAACAAATACACACGTTTTAAAGGAAGGCTCCGCCTATCACAACATTATGCCCTATTATATGTAAGAAAAATAATTATCAAGCACGAATCACGTGGTTTTATCTAAAACAAACTCATGGCGACCATGTGATTCGTGCTTGATTATTATTTTCTAACATAAATTTATAAGGCATGATGTTATGATTGCCGGAGACTCCTTAAAGTGCTTAGGAATAAAAGAAAATATTGTTTTCCACATTTTCACGAAACGATAGGTATTTTTGGCAACTCCAACTCCTAAACATCACAAATCACAAATAAAAAGCTTACATATCTAATTTCTAAAAGTTTAAAATGACTTTCAGCACAAAATTCCAAGCAACCTGAATTTTCGATGTGTGACACACATCTTCATGGTAGGAAGTCCTATGATGTTGTTACTTGTTACATATCTAAACATGTCACTTAGCTAAATGTTAACAGTGTTGAAGACGGGATATAAGTGTTCAGGATACGTTTAGATACAAATTGTATCAAAGTATGATACATGTAACCATGGTAACGTAACTTGAAAATCAAAAGGACGGAGCTGATTTTATTTTGGATTTGCGATGTGTAGGAGAATATGTTTCAAAATATGAAACCATAACTTACCCTGAATTCAAACTCTATTAAGGGATGGAGTATGCACGTTTGGACAGTATTTATTGTGGGACATTAGAGTACATCAGACATATCGAATTGCATTCTGAATACGAAGAATGTCCTTCTGATATTAAAATTTTTTGATTTTTTTAAAATTCGCAATGTAATACACATTTTATAGCAAATCATTAAAAATTGATATTTTTAATATTTAACAGTACTCGAAGTAAACTTCATAAATCTGATGATTTATACTTGAAGTGTATGTAGGTGGGATGAAAAACCGACGATCAATTGAAAATTTTGACCTTTCGTATTGAAGATATGGATTTTTCCCCCAAAACACCAAAAAAATTAGGTCTTTTGGGGAAAAAATCTATATCTTCAATATGAAAGGTCAAATTTTTCAATTGATCGTCGGCTTTTCCTCCCAGCTACATACACTTTAAGAATATATCATTAGATTTATAAAATTTACTTCGAGGACTGTTATATATCAAAAATGTGAAAAATATCAACTTTTAATAATTTGTCATAAAATTTGTATTATATCGTGAATTTAAAAAAATGAAAATTATTTGATATCAGAAAGACATTCTCCGTATTCAGAATGCAATTCGATATGTCTGATGTGCTCTCATGTCCCACAAAAAATATTCATTCCAGATCCCTTAAAATTGCATATTTATGTTCTAAAGACACAAAATAAAGGACCTTAAAATAATTTTGGTCAACATTTTGGAAAAAGTCAAATTTTGATCCTTTTTGACCCATATTTTTGATTAATAAGAACTGTTTCTAGTTTTGTGTCTTTAGAACATAAATATGCAGTGTTTTTAAGACATGCAAAACTAAGTGTTTTTGGTGTTTTCCAGCTAAGGCGACAGCCACTATGAAAGTGGCTATACCATCTTGAAAAAAATAATGGATTACCTCATATCCAAAATTGTTCTGCAGCTAGAGCACTATAATATTCCTGGTTGATTTTATACCAATAATAGGTGAAAGAAGTGTCCTGTATGTACATGTGTTTGTTGTTGTTGTTTTCAGCTAAGGCAGTGGCCATTTGAATATGGCGACCCACCTTGAAAAAATAAACCAGAATTGTTTAGTATTGCTGTATTACTATTACTTGCATTATAAAGGTACAAAAATGCTTTGTCAACTCTATAATAACATGTTAATATATCGTGCATCTATTTTTCAAAAGTGTTTTTAGAACGTTATTAAAACGTTTTTATACCCTTTATATAAACCAACAATAAAACGTTATCTGTAAAATGTTTTGTGTTTGCTGGGCAACTCAACTTGCAGGTTCTACGACGACGTTGAAAAATTGATATGATGATGATATCAAAATAAATTTCAAAGTTCAAGGTAACTCGACTTATGGCCTAAAACGCGACGCTTACTTTGCACGTAAAATCTATGGAAAGCTATTTAGGATTTGAAGGTTAAAAATAGGTCAAATCATCAAATTGAGGCTTTTACGATAAACTGATATAAAAAGGTGAGAAATTAGCAAAATCAAATACTAAGAAGATTGCCCAAGTTGCATGTTTACTCAGTGGTGGCCATCTTGAAAAAAAAATGTGATTTTTGGGCAAAATTTGATTTTTGACAAAATGTGTTTTTTGGTAAAAATGTTATTTTTGGTCATAAATGTGATTTTTGGTCAAAAATATGGTTTTTTTTTCAAAACGTGATTTTTGGTCAGGGGTCAAAATGTGATTTATAATCAAAATGTGATTCATGGTCAAAATCTGATTTTTGGTTAAAAATGTACTCTTGGTCAAAAATGTGATTTTTGGTCTAAAATGTGATATTTGGTCAAAAATGTAATTTTTGGTCAAAAATAGGATTTTCGGTCAAAAATGTGTTATTTGTTCAAAAATGTGATTTTTGGTAAAAATGTGATTTTTGGTCAAAATGTGATATTTGGTCAAAATGTGATTTTCGGTCAAAATGTGATATTTGTTCAAAATGTGATTTTTGGTCAAAATGCGATTTTGGTAAAATTGTGATTTTTGGTCAAAATGTGATTTTTGGTCAAAAATGTGATTTTGGTCAAAATGTGTTATTTGGTCAAAATGTGTTTTTGGTCAAAATGTGATTTTTGGTCAAAAATGTGATTATTGGTCAAAAATGTGATTTTTGGTCAAAAACATGACCGCCGCGCACGGGCCCACCAACTACACGCCCGATTGCCTCCGGCCCGCGTTGCGGTGCAGACTGCACCGGCCCTCCGACGCATGCTCCACTGCACGAGGCCAACCGACACCACACCCGGTAGACTCCCGCGTATGGATGCCGACTGCACCGTCCCTCTGCACCGACCACTGCGCGCGGCTCACCACGACTCCACACCCGGTTGCATCCCGCGTATGGGTGCCGACTGCACCGGCCCTCTGCACCGACAACGACGGCGATACCAGTTACCCAGGGGCGATACCAATCCTAGCCTATAATCATGAATTCATGATAATATTCTCCCAGACGGACCACAGCGGTGAGGTTCTACAAGTGGGTACGTATAAATTTATTACTATAATAATTATATCTAAATAAATATCAGGTTAAAAATCGGATTAAATTCAGGTTGAAATTAGGTTGAAATTTCGACGTTGAATCAACGTTGAAATCGGGTTGAAATCAGGTTAGAGTCGATTTGCAAATACAACGTGATTTCAACGTCGAAACGTCAACCTGATTTCAACGTGATTTCAACGTCGGGTGTGCCCACTGGGTGCCTTCGTCTCATTCGTAAAAAGCCCACTCCCCGGGG